>NW_028258325.1:11460151-11763181 GCF_053883595.1 Heterocephalus glaber | reverse complement strand
CCAATTCTTTGTTTCATTGACTTCCTTAATTGTTTATGTCTTAAATTTTGATGGTTTCTGCTCTTGTCTTTATTATTTCCTTCCTTCTGCCTACTAAGTTGATTTTCTCCTTCTTTTCCTAGTTTCTTAAAATGGGAGATTAGGTTATTGATTTTAAACTCCTTGCCTTTTCTAATAGCTATACTTAATGCTATAAATTTCCACCTTTGCATTGCTTTAGTTTCCCCCAATTTTGATATGCTGTATTCTCATTTTCACTCAATTGTATATTTTAAATTTTTTCATTGAGACTTCCTCTTTGATTTATGGTTTATTTAGACATATGTTGTTTAGTTTTCAAGAATTTGGAATTTTTCCTGTTGATTTCTAGTTCAATTACATTGTTTCTGGAAGATGCATTCTATGTAATTTTGATTCCTTTAAGTTGTGGTTTTAATGACTCAAGGTATATTCTAACTTACATGTTTCTCTAGATGCTTTTCAAGAATGAGCATTCTATAACTGTTGGTGGAATGGCCTAAAAATGTTGATTAAATATTATTTTCAATAGTGTTGTGGAGTCCTTCTATATCTTTACTGATTTTCTTTCTTATTGTTCTATCACTTATTGAGAGAGAGGTATTATAGTCTCTAACAATAATAGTGGATTTATCTATTTCAAAACCAATTTCTTTTCAGTTTTTATATTAGCTGCTCATATAGTATATCTATTTCATTTTCTATTTTTGTAGTACATGTTTTTAATCATACAACAATTTAATATGCCCCTTGGAAATATGTTGACCAGAATATTCTGTGGTAAAGATATATAATCGAGAGTTTGGATAAACATCCTGAAGATAGAAATAGTAGTAAAGACTCTGTACTAAAGAGCCTTGTAAGACATGTTAGAGTTTGTATTTCATCTTGATGGCAGCTGCAGGAGCATTAGAAGACTTTAAACAGGGTGCTAACGTGATTAATAGACTATTCACTTAATTACTCTGGCTGCAGAATAGAAGACAAGCGGAGCATTGGAAGCTGGTGTCCATCAACTTTTCCTCGCAAGTTTATTTTGCTAGAAGTTATAAAGGTCTTTATATCTGACATCTGAAAGTTGTGGATTTCATAGCAAAACATTTAATTGCTAACTCATTTTCACCATCTTCTTTCTTACCACTATTCCTGTTCTATTTTGGGAGTCTTTAATCTCCCCTTGGGTCATGTTTCTGTTGATCTTTTAGTTGCTCATCCTTCTAACTCTATTACTTTTTTTTGCACCCCTCATACATTCCCACCATTATAGAAATGTCCGATATTTTGTCACAGTTAGTTAAGCATCTGACTCTAACCATCTGCTGTCCTTCCAACTTAAATTCCATCCTTTCAGTGTAACAATTGTTTGATATCGTCAAGACCCCAAGTCTATTGGCCCAACAATTCTGTCACTATCAATGAACTTTTCCTCCTGCTTCTTTTCCTCCTTCTTCATGTGATACTGCATGCCTTTAACCAATTATGACAGCTTGTATATTACCTCTGCCTGTGATTGGTTCATAGATAGGCATGGGATCCAGATCTGGCCCTTGAGACATGATGTCTGCATGGTATTTCTTTGCATATGAGAAAAAGATGTTGGGAAGAACAGTGTTTTATATTTGGCCCTGACAATGCTAAATATGAATATAGTGCCCAGATTTGTAGCAGTCACCTTGAGGCCATAGTGGGAACCCTGTTGTAAAAAATGTGATATATTAAAGATGGAAGAGCCTAGTTGTGGAAAGAACTTGAGTCCTAGATCGTGATGTTAAGCCACTGCTAAAGCAAGCACATCTGATCTACCTTTAGATTTTCTGTGATGTAGCAAACTTATTCTTATTATTTAAAACAATTATGCCAGAAATTTCTCTCTCTTACTCCCACTTTTCTTTTCTGAGACTGATGTATCCAAACATATTCTCTCCATCTCTTCATGATCTTCCTGAGTAGATGTGCATACCTCCCAGCTGTGTTTAGTCTTTATTGGAGCTGTTCTCTACACCTTTGGAATTTCCTTTTCTTATCTATCCTTCTAGCCTGCCCATGGTTGATTGAATTTTCTAAAGATAATTGCAGCAATACCCCCTAACATATATTCTCTGCTGGAATCATACCGTTCTCCCAACAAATGTAAATCTCTTCCCTTGAGATCTTTTGTTTGCTTGGTGAATGGTAGTTTATCCACAGATACTGCAGAGAGAGAATCCTGGAGGTGATGTTAGCAAGGAGACACCTGGCCATCTCTTGCTCTTCCAGTTCTAACCAAGCCCAATCACAAGCTCATGAGATGTTGTGGGACAGAACTACCCAGTCAAACACCCTCTGAACTTCTAACCCATGCAAATCATGATGGACAATTAAATTATTATTGCTGCATTAGATTTTGTGCTGACTTTTTGCACAGACAGTAGATAACAAAAAAACCTCTCTTTGCAGGTCCTAAAAGTAATGTTCTGTGAAAATGTAAGTTCTCTCTTGGTTCTTAGCCTGCTCTGCAAGTGGAAGAATAAAATTCTTTTAGAATAGAATGTGCGTGGGTAGTGTGTGTTTCTGTGTGTGGGGGCGGGGGAGGTGAGGTGGGTTAGATAGGACGGTAGTCAAGCAGCTGTTTCTGCTGGAAGATTTCCCTCCACCTCTTCACATTGCCGGATTCCTTTCATCTCCATGACTCCATAAAACTTCTGTCTTCGCAGAAAGGCTTCCTTGAACCTTCAATGGGCATCTATAAAATAACCTCTTGGTGGTGTTCTTCATCAAAACCCCAGATTGATTACTGCTTTCACTACTTAGCCCAAATTCTTTTAATTGGTTTATTTTCTTATTTATGACCCTTCTCCTTGCTGTAACATCAATCAAGTAAGGAAACAGAGAAGAACAACATTATTTTTCTTTACTATTGTCTGCCCAACATCAAGACTAAAAAGATTTTGAATGAACAAATGAAAAGTAAAACTGGCTTAGAAATCCTGAAATCTACATGCTACCCAGGTCTCCTGTCCCAGTGGGGAGAGAGCTAAGATCTAAGATCATGAGAGCCTAAAAATATTAGAATATATAATATAAGAATATTAGAATTCTAAGAATTCTAATCAGTGGAGCTCAAAATATTAAGGTCTATTTATGTGCAGCTGGGGGAATAAGAGGGGATTACAAAAAGGGACACATAAGATACATGGGAAAATTCTAAGAACATGATGTTCAGTAGGTTGATAAGGATGGTAGTGGACATATGGACTTATAAAACTCACCAAACACTATACATGTTATTAAATTAAAATTTTATTTAATTATACTAGTAAGAAAAAGTCATTGAGCTTTCTTATTGTAATCTTTTAAAGCTAAAACAAAGACGGGCTCTGAACAAATTATCCATTAATATTGAACACTGATTCAGCTCCTGCCTTCAGTGTGAAGTATTTGAGGCCAATTTGAGGTCCGATTTCCTTTCAGAGTTGTTATTCGGTTATATTGTTCTCCCCTAGCTTTTTCTTTCTTCTTCTTCTTTTTCTGTAACTACGTAAGATAAGCCAGTTTACTACTTTAAAAATATTGGTGACTACAAAGAGCACAGAACAATTTCCACTATAAAATTATAATCAATGACAGAAAGTGATAAAAGGCCAAAAATTGTGTGTGAGGAATGTGTTTTTTGACATCAATAAAGAGTTAGGGCTTGCCTTCCTCTGCTGGTATTACTATAGCCAAACGCCTGAGACAGGGTAATTTATAAAGAGCAGAGATTTATTTCTCTTATTTTTAGAGGACAAGAAGTCAAGATCAAGTGCCTGGCAGAGAGAGTCAGTGTCTGGTGAGGGCTCTTCTTTGTTCCATAAATGACACCTTCTGTGTCCTCATATGGCAGAGGGGCAGAAGGGTAGAAGGCCTGGCAGCTCCCTGAAGTCTCTTTCATGAGGGCCCTGATACCATTCATAAGGGTAGGTGACCCTCCCTTCTTTATTGGTGGTGCTAAGGATCAAATTACAGCACTTAAGATTACATTGGGGATTTAGTTGCAACATGAATTTTGCAGGGATACAAATATTTGAATCATAGTAAAGCTTCACTCTCCCAATTGGCAAAATGAAGACATAGAGGGACTAATACATGGAACTAGTACCTAATCCAACATTCTGAAATAAGAAATGCTTTAAAACCTGAAATGTTTTGAAGTGTCACCATGATGCAACAGTGGAAAATTCCATACTTGACCTCATGGTCACAGTCAAAATTCAGATGCAGTAAAAAAAAAACTGTATAAACTTACCCTTGAGTTGTGTGCATAAGGTATATTGAAACATAAATGAGGGCTGGGGATTTAGCTCAGTGGTTCCACCACCTGCATGGCAAGATCAAGGTCCCGTGTTCGATCCCTGGTACAAAAGTAAAAATAAGAAACATAAATGACTTTTGTGTTTATCCTCAAGATATCATTGTATGTAAATAACCCAAAATACAAAAAATATCAGAAATCCAAAACTTCTGGTCACAAGGATTTGGGATAATGGGCGCTCAACCTATGGATATTGCTGTTCCTATGTAAACAAGACCCTCTTTGGTGATTTAACATCATTGAGGCTCACTCTGATAAGGTAAGTTGCAATCACATCTGGAAATCTAAGACTGAAATGCAAGATGTCATACCTATTGATGCTTTGGAAAATAGAAAGATTGCAAACAGGTATGATAATGAAACCTCTGGTTTCTGAGTTAGGTCTGGAAATTTTGATGCTATCCATTCAATCATTTTATAAATATTTATAAACACTGCTTCATCTAAGGGATAGTGTCAGGTCCGAGGGTTCAACAGTGGACATAGGCTGGCAGCTGCCACTGAGAAACTCTCAGTGCTGTAAGGGACACTGACCCAACAAGGAATAGCAGGGCATTTTGAGTTTTGTGCTGGTGGTGGTGCCATGGGTAATAGGAGTGTGGAGGTGCAGGGCCACTCACGGTAAAATTTTAGCTAAGTTTTCAATTACTTCATTGACCTTTTATTAGTTACTATTCTGTTCTAATATATATATATTCTGATATATATTTTAATATATATATTCTGACATATATTCTCCATGTTCTCTTTTTCTGTAATTTAATACCTCGGAAAGTAGGAAATATCCTCTTTTCCTAAAGCAGAAACCTGAGGTTTAGAAAGGTAAAGAAAATATTTTGTGCAGGTAACGGGCACCGAATTTGTGAAGCTAAGATTTGAATCCAAGCCTTTAAGGACTTTTTTCATTTCTCTCTCCCTTTGTTCTTTCCTTCCTTCTTGTCATTTTTCCCCATTAGTGTCCTTTCACCATCTCATACTACATATTAAAAGATTAAAAGAAGAATAAGTATTTGGAGCTGCAAAAGCTGACACAGGGCATCTCAATCCTTAGCCCCAGTCATATTTCAGTATGGATAAAGACCCAAAGCATCATCCTGTATTTGGGCATCTGCCCAGGAATGCCAGTTAATTTTCATGGTCACATCCCATTTTTCAAATTCCTCATTTGCTATTGAAAAGTCTTCCTTCACCTGCTCTATGCAGTCCAATCACTATATTGAGGTTCCAAGTCTCATAATCTCTTCTCAGACTCAATGAACACTTTTAATTCCTTATTCTTGTCATATGGTCAGTCTGTGATATGTTACCTCAGAAATATGGAAAGAAGAGAATAAGATCACTCTCTGAAAGCTCAAACATGGAGTTAACAATTGTAAAAATCATGGCAGAGATGTTTGGAGTCTCCCAAGGAGAGAGAAGGATGTCCAAATCACAAAGCTGATGGCTTCGTGAAATGTGTGGATAGATGAGATTTATGATGCAGCGGGGCAGATTCTCAGAGAAAACTTGATCCTGCTCTTCTCAGAATTGTCCTGAAAGTCCATATCTACATCTTCAGGTCTTGTTGGGAAGAGGAGTGTTACTTTAAAATGCCTCCATTAGAATAAGCCAGTTAAACACTGATATTTTGACAACCTTTTCTTAACCCATGCTCATCCAGCACCTTTTAATTAGGAAACTGCTCCTTGAGCAGATTGACTTGCAGCAAGAGAAGGGCTTGGCCATACCCAAGAAGGCAGTTGGTCCAGTGGACAGCTCTTCTCTGTGTCAGTGTCTGTGTTAGAGAAGAACGGGGTAGGGAGAGTGTGGATCTCTGGATCTGAGACCTTGAACATCACCATATGATGATTCTTCCCACTCAAATGCAGAAATGGGATTAGCACACTATGACATTGTTAAAGGAAAGTCGGTAATGTCCTTTCCAGCAAGTAGACTCCATCAACAGTGGAGACAAATGTAACTCTTGGAACGTCTTTTGCCCAAACCCTCTTTGCTTATAGTTTCTTCTGATTTACTTTCTATGCTTCTGTCATCAAAATCAAGAAACTTACCCTTCTGTGTCCTATAGAGGACACAGCAGAGAATCATGCCTGAACAACATGCATGCTGTCAAAAGCATAGAGAAGGATTGCTCACTGGCCTGCAGTGACTGGGCTATCACACAAGGATACCCCTTTCTCAAGTGTTCTCAAAGCATTACATGGTTAGCTCTCAGCTCGGTATGTAGCAGCAATTTGGGTGATGACAGAGTCTCAAAGTCCATGAAGATTGGACAAAAAAAAAAAAAGATAAGAGGTAAAAGCTGGCATAGAATAATTATCCCTTAAATATTTGTGGGCTGTCAACTCCTGTGCCTTGCCTCTTTCTTCCTCCAAACCCAACTGTACATAGGAGTCGGTCCCACAATATAATCCCTTCTATAGCATCTGCCCTTTTCTTGGCTTGCTCATTCTTACCTGCTAGACTCTACATTCCTTAAATGCACACGGTGTATGTCCCTTTATCCCTGAAGCTGGTGCTGCCCACCTGTACTTACTGGGGCTCATCACTGAATTCACCTCTTCCTTTTCTGTCCTCACGTGCATGGGCCTGAAGTGGTCCCTTCCTTTTAGTGTGCCTGGCGAGCACTTGCCTCATTGCTTCCCTCTCAGATTCCAATTTTTCCCTGACTGTACAGTGGTCAGGGTTTCCCTGACAAAGACAAGAAGAAAAGGCCTCATAGTAAGCGATAAATGAGGAAGTGAGGGAAAGGTGGTCGTGGGTGTCATCTTTTATCCTAATACCAAACACCAAATCCCTGTTCCCAGTCTACCCTTGACCTCACTCAGCAATTTCATTCAGCTTTTCCATCATTATCTTAATAGGCATCTACCCACCATTTACCAAAATGCTATAAGTGGGGTGATCATTTTTCTAAAGATTAAAAATGATGCCTCTGTTCTCTTTGTCACTCCTTACTCAAGCTGATGCTTGCCTGTTTTAACTCTAGCTCTCTTTGGCTCCTTTGGATGGCTCAGTGCTCTGGCTTTATCTGTAAAGGTTGGAGAAGCCAGGAGTTAAATTGTTAGCTAGAAGATTTGACCACTGCAGCCCTAGACTCCTGGTAGTTTGCTGTAAATGAAAACAGCAAGTTTCTTTTAGCCTTAATTATTTGTGTGATTACCTCAGTCCACACAGATACGGACTTAGAATCTTAAGAAAGGTAGATTTTTTTTCTCTCAATCCATCAGTCATTGTCAGCAACATTTATTGTGTGCCAGTGTATAAAGCAACTGTGCATTAAATATTGAGACTTGTTATAGATGCTACCCATCAACCTAATGATCTAACAACAGAAATAAGATTACTGGAACATCTGATAGGTGTGAGGTACCTTCTTTAGATGTCGGGGTCGTTTAAGAGCACCAATCAAAGCAGGCATTGCCTCATGCCTTTCTTTTCCTTTTGTCTTTCTTTCTTTTCCTATTTATCATCAACTTAATCATTTATTAAATATTTTATAACATGCCTTTACATGTATGATTTAACTGCATGTACGGTGTATATATAAACACTGTTGCATATATTTAAAGCTGAAGTGGACTTGTCAAGATTGTGTGGAAAACATCAAATTGCTATGGAAAGATTATAAAGCCCTTCCTAATCCAGTAGGCCCTAATATTAATTCTTTTACACATTTAAGATGAGCAAAAAAAAACAAAACAGGAAGAATCTCATCTATTGCCATTAAAAGTTTATAAGTGCTACGGTTTAAATCTAAAATGTGTCCTAGAAGTCTTGTATGTTCAGAAATGGGGATTTTGGAAGGCAGTTGGATCCTGAGAACTTAGTTGGCGGGTTAACCCATTGATGGGATCACAATTTGCTGGCATTATGGAAAGTAATAGAAGTGTAGGAGGAGGAGCCTAGTTGGAAGGAGTGGATCCCAGGGGCGTGACCTGGGGATTATGTCTGGTCCCCCAGACCCTTCCTTTCTCTGTTTGCTGGCTGCCATCAGGCGAGCGCCTTCCCCCTGCTGTGCCTCCCACCATGATGTCTCGCCTCACCTGAAGCCCGGAGGCAATGATGACGATGATCGATGATCACTGACTGAAACTTCTGAAATCAGGGACCAAAATAAAACTTTCCTCCTTTCAGTTGTTTTTCACAGAGATTTGGCCTCAGCAACAAAAAGCTGTCTAATATGATAAATATCCTAGGGGTTATGTTTTTAATATGTTTTCATTTCAGATTTACTAAGGAATCTTTTTTACACACTAAACTACATGCATTTAAGTGTGCAGTTTCATGAGTTTTGACAGTGGCAGATACCCGTGAAACCACCAGAACAATAATGATTTGAACATGTCTATCATCTCCCAAGGATTCTTTAAGCCCTTTTAAGATTTGTAACTCCCTTCACCCCTAGCCTAAGTTCAGGCAACCACTGAACTGGTTTTTGTCACTGTGGATCAGGTTCCCTTTATATAAATGGGACTGTAAGTGCAGCTGGCTTATTTCACCAGCACAGCACCTTGGAGATCCATGCACATTGTTGCATCCATCCATAGCAAGTTCCTTTCTTTTTTTATCGTTTGGGTTTTTTTTGGGTTTTTTGGTACCGGGGATCGAACTCAGGTCCTTGCACTTGCGTAGCAGGCGGCGAAACCACTGAGCTAAATCCCACCCCCAGCAAGTTCCTTTCATTGCTGAACAGAATTCCATTGCCTGGGTTACTCCACAGTTTCCTCAGCCATTCGCTCATGGATGGATACTGTTTCCCCCCAGTTTTTGGCTATTGGGAATGAAATTGCTGTGACTTTATGTACAGGTGATTGTGAAGATAAGATTAAGCGAAATGAATCAGACACACAAGCTTAAATATCACATGGTTTCTCTTATATGAAAAACCCACTTATAAATAAAGAGCAAGATAAAAGGTAATAGGAAATAAGGAGATAGATCTTTCTCAAATGGGAAGGAGTTCAAGAGCGGGAGGGAGGGGCTGAAGGGGAGAGAGGGGATAAAAATGAAATAAAGATGTGTCACGTACGTGCGCCATTTCCACACGTGGAATGCAAGCATTAAGTACTGTAAACATGTACTAATTTTTAAAAATGGGCAGAATGCCTCACTCATGTCCTCATAGAAGATGAGAAAGCTGACAGCTACAATGATGAGGTAACTAGCTCAAGGTTTCAGAGATAGGCAGTCTTTGGGCCATTAGTCAAATAAAACTCAACAATTTAGGGTTTGCCTTTCATATCTGTTTTGAAAGCCTTTATATTTTTGTCAGATAATTTTTCCCAAGCCATAGACATAATCTATCCAAAAAAGTTTATGCTATCCATTCTGTTTTTAAATTGAAAAATGTTAAAAATGTTTATGAAGAGAAGTTTAAATAAAATAATTTTAATCTGAACAAAGAAAGATAGGCAGAGTCTGAACTCAACCTATTCGACTCCAAACTCAGGCTCTTTTCTGGAACTGGACACAGTCTGATGTTCCTGGTTCAAAGTGTAAGCTCTTTGGAAGCCAAGGAAGGATGTCAGTGTGTGTCAGTGTGTTAGTCTCTCAGTTTAGTTTCTTTCCAGATAAGCCTGGTGCTTGACATTGGACTGAATGCTGGTGTTACCTATAGAGATGACTGAGGCGTTGTTCATGGCTGGAGTGGAATGTGATGTGTGGTATTAGTCCCCAGTGGAGTTAGGAGCAGATCACATACACGTCCCAAGTGAGTGAATGAGCAAGGCTCAGATTCCAGCTGAAAAAACACAGAGGAAACCCATGTGGCTGGGTGCTGCTCAGGAAGTGGGGACAATGAATGTTGGGCACAGAGGTCACTCTATTAAGAGTCACAAACTCAAATACTTCCAGGGGAACTTGACTGGGAGCTCCCATGACTGAAATGCAAGGAAGGGATGAAGACAGGAGGGCTGGTGAGCTCTTGGCCTTCTAAGAATGCATCACTTCTTAGCTGTGGCTGACTTGGGCCACATCTGTGGTCCTTAGCTGGCATAATATAAATTATGGAAACATCCTGTATATCCATCAACAGATGCATGGATGAAAAAATGTGGCATATACACAGATGGAGTACTACTCTGCCATAGAAAGAATGAATTTGAGGGATTTATGGGAAAATGGGTGGATCTTGAGATCATAACACTAAGTGAAATTAATCAGACACAAAAGGTTAAATGTTGCATAGTTTCTCTAATATGAGAACCCCAAAATATAATTAATTTAAATAGCAAAATAGAAGAGATATTGTAAGAAGAGGGGAGGCAGACTCTGGAGATGAGAAGGGGACCTGGGTAAGAAAAAAAGAGGGGAAGAGTGGGGCGAAAAAAAGGGGGAGTAAAAATGATCAAAATGTGCTCTGTGTATGTACCAGTTCCCCAAGATGAATGCAGTTTTTATGTATTGTGAACATATATTAATAACAAAACACAGTAGTGTTCACTGGCCAAGCACCTTTTCATTTATTTTCTGTGTTCTTACCCCTATTTTAGAAGAAAGATTAGGTCATTAGAGTAACTTGTTTTTCTCAAGAGACGTAGAAATATTTTTCAATAAAATGTTTAAATTACTAGAGCATTAAGGGCTAAACAAATTCATCTCCAAACTAGATCCAGCCCAGCCTACAAGTTTGAGATCTTGGACTGGATCCCAGAGTCCCTCATATGCTAAAGGAAAGATCTTATACTCTATCCTGAGACAAAGAAGAGAAGTTATGAGTTTAACAGGGGTAGTGGTCTCAACTTCAGTTTTGAGAAGATGTCATTCTGACATTTAGACCAGAAGGTCGGGACAACATAGCCAGAACTGGGAGAAAAAGTGAGGTCCCCAGTGAGCAAAATAAGAGCAGGTGCCCCAAACAAAAGACCCAAACCAGCTAAAAAGGGCTGGAATGGTTCAAATTGGACTGTCAAATTAGAGGTTTTTAATCTTTCTTCTGAGATTTAAAACTGAAGTCAAATCTTATGTAACAAGGCAGATAGATATATAGAGAAAAGAAGATACTCTTAATGACTTAATTTTTGTCCTCAGTAAAATGGGGGTAAGAACACAGAAAATAAATGAAACCATGTCAGATCCCAGGGCAGAGGGTGGTGGGGAAAGCAATATTCCCAATGAGGATGTGCCTGGCCTCAGCTCACGTGACTTCAGCCCCTGGTTGGGAGGGAGTTTATCTGCCTTTGATTTCTGGAGGCTTCACACATTGTCCTGGTGACCTGGTTCAAGTCCCTGAACTGTAAGCCTGGTGGACCCTGGTGTTTCCTCCGTGATGAGAAATGACAACTGGCTTTGGCATCAATGTGAGCACCAAAGGAGCTGTAGTCCTATGAGTGTACGTAATGACTTCTTGGGGAGGCGCGGAGCTCTTTCTAAGAAGCTGGGTCTGGGTGTCCAAATCCAAGATATCAATGGTCTTGGCCCCACCCCTGCTGGTTCTGTGGTCCTGGGTAAGTCACATGACCTCTCTGGGTTTATTTCCTTCTAAGAGTCATGAGAAGGATGTATTAGAGGTAGACCTAGGATGCCCTCAAGAGCAGAGTGAGGTGCTCAGAGAAATGAAGCCACTGAGGTTCTTTCTAACTGTGTAAGAAAAATATGTATGTATGATTGAATAAATATGGGTAAAACAGTGACAGTCTAAGAACTTTCTAATCTGAAGTTGCAGTAGAACTTGTCACACACTGTGGGAGAAGAAGTTTCTCCTTTTCTGCCTAGATAGTTCTTGTCTTTTCCAACCTTGATTGTGCTTCCTCCCCTGTGAGAAATTGAGCTGGGCCTAAGGCCCTGGGTGGTATGATGCTGAGTGTCCAGGTAGGCCCTAGGCCTAAAGACCTCCCCTAAGGAGACCTCCCCCTGCTTATTCTTCATTGTTTTGTGGGAAGCACAGTCTCCCTTGCAAGCCTTGCTCCCATTTTTGCGGTGCTGGGGATCGAACCCAGATCCTTCACACTTAGGTGCATCGCCAGTGTGCCCCCTTGCCCTCCCTCCTCCTGCCTAAGTCTCTTAAGTTATCCAGGTTGGGCTAACACCCTAACTCTAATTTGTGATCCTCCTGCCTCAGCCTCCCAAGAGTTTGGGGATTATGAGCTTGTAAAAAATGGAAGCATGGAAGAGTCCTTGTGGAATTTCTCCCCAGGGCAGCTCTTGCTCGGTGTACTTCCATCCTGGGTACTGTTGCTGCCAAGGGGCCGACTTCTTTCCTGGCTTGCCACTCGTGACCCTGGTGATTGGGTTCCTCTGAGAAATGCAGACTTGGCTTCTTCATTCACCAGGAGCCAGGCTCCTCTGCATTTCAAGAGATGGAGAGAATGGTTCAAATTGGACCTTCAAGAATTAGAGGTTTTATCTTTCTTCTGAGAGTTAAAGCTGAAGTCAAACTTTATGTAACATCTAAGGCAGATAAATGTATAGAGAAACAATAGCAGTTATAAAAGTGCATCTGTCACAGGGAGGACAAAAGCAGTATTAACAGCTGGCACTGGAATTCCTTTGGGGGGACTTGATTTCTTTAGGATATTTCTTTGATTAGCCTTGTGGGAGCGGTACCCTAAGGGCATAAATTAGCAGGAGGAAAAGGAAGGAAAGTGATGTTGTTTGCATTAGAAACAGAAGGACAAGTTGGGGGGTGGTAAAAAGACAAGATTAACATGGTGAGATGTTGGCAGCCAAGTTGAGAGACACTTTGGACAATTAACAGTAGCAATTGTCCTAGCTAAGGATATGCCACAGGAGACTTGGGTTTGGTAGCATGTGCCATCTCCAGCCTCTGTACAGTAATAATTTCTATCCTAGTTGAACAGATGTGAAAACCAGCTAGCCTCACATCACAAAGTCAGGTACAGGAAGAGAATCTGAAAAAGAACTGTTTGGTCTCCATTTGTGTGTGTGTGTGTGTGTGTGTGTGTGTTACAACCTTCCCAAGAGTTTACTAAATGCATTCCACTTCCAGAAAGTGCTGTCCAAGGATCCGCTAGGATCAAATCCCAACTCTGCCCTTACCCTGCTGTGTTATCCAAGGCAGGCCATTTCACTTCTCCGTGACTGACTCAGTTTTCTTTTCTGAAATCAAGAATAATTTCAGTGTCTGTCTCATAAAGCTGTGGTGAGAATTGGAACAGTACCAGGCACAAGCTAACACAATGCACGAACTAGTTGTTATTTTGTTGGTTCCCCTCCCGCCTCTAGGTAGAAAGGCCATCAAATCATCCCAGTTCTCATATGAGGCAACTGAGACTTTCAGAGAAAGAGTGTATGTAAATTTGGGGTCTGGAGCTGAAGAGATGGAGGAAGGACCTGCATCATTTTGATAACTTCTCAACATGCTTCACATTATACTTGTGACTTAAGTATTGATTCAAGTTCATATATCTTTGATGTAAATAGACATACAAAATCAGATATTGTATGAGACCAAAAATTTTATCAGGAGGTGTTTTTGGTAGAGAGGGAGTCCAGGAAGATGCTGTATATGTTTCTACAAGGCACCCACAGGTATAGAGCCCAGGGTAGTGATGACAATGGATTAAGAGTTAGATAAACCATGGTAGGTGTAGGAACCCATGACTCTAGCGGGTCAACTGTACTCTTACTTCCTGCCCGATGTGCCTCATAAGCTACCTGCTTCCATGCTTAATTTCTGTTTCCTATAACAGAATTGGAAACTTTAAGTATAAACTAAACAAGTATGTATAATACTTGGTAAGTCGTGTAGGATTTCTGAATCACAGAATTGCTGAGAAGAGCCAGTGAGGTAGTAGACATGAAATGAAATGTTCCAGGAAAGGAAAAGTGCTGAATACTGATATATAAACATGGATGTTGCAGTGTTGCACCTCACACAAGTTAGCCAGCTCTCTGAGCCTCAGTTCCACCGTTGGTAGCATGTGGATATTGTCTCACACACAGAAGTAAAGATGAAACTCAGTAGTGTTTGGAAAGGCCCCAGTCCAATGAGGAGCATAAGAGATATGATTAGGAAATGCTTGTTTTCATCTCTTCCTATTCCTTAATCACCTCCTTTATTTAAATCATGTAGCCAAAGCTGAACAAAACTTTCCTACGATTTAAAAGGAATCAAAACATTTTGTTCCTTGGAGATGAGTTAAGACTCCGTGAGACTCCATTTTAACTCAGTATTATGCTTGAGATTTAAAATGTCCCCCCAAAGCCTCATTTGTTTGGAAGGTGATTGAGTCATGAGGGTGTCATACTCATCAGTGGATCAGTCCACTGAGGAATCTATGACAAAAAGGCCTGGTTGGATGAGGCAAGTCCTTGGGAGCATGACCCAGAAGAGTATTTTCTCTCTCCCCAGCTGCTCATGCTCTCTGCTTCCTGACACCCATGACATGAGCAGGTTTCCTCCACCAGGCACTTTGGCCATGCTTTCCAGCCTTGGAGCCAGCTGACCACGGACAAAACCCTCCAAAACCGTGAGCCACAAATAAGCCTCTCGTCCTTTAAGTTGTGGGTGCCAGATATTCTCTCACAATATGGGAAAGTGACTAAGATAATCACTTCTTCAAAGTCTGGGGCTTAGGAAGTCAACATGGATTTTGGGGAATGCAGTTCAGCCCATAATAAGCATTTATTATGTGTCAAGTATTGTTCTCAGGTGACAGTAAGAGAGGCACCTGGGAAGACTGCCTTGTTGGCAAAGTCTGACCCATTTGAGCTGAATGATGCATAGGCTCCTTTCTAATGTTTTCTTACTACCCCTTCCAAGCCCACGTGGAGTTGTGTGTCCTTTCCTTTCTGCTCCATGATAAGCCTTTATCATTGTATTTTCATCCTCGGTGCTAATTATTTTTGCATGTGTCTGACTTCCCTGTAAATCATGAATTCACCTAAAATAACAGTGTTATCTTATTCACTGAGCTGGTGCAGAGCCTGGTGCGGTGCCTGGCATGTAGAAGATGCTCAATAAATGTTTGATGAAGAGATTTATAAAACCGGAACGGGATCTGCTCTGTAGGCTTTGCAGGCAGGGGCCTCTGGGATCAGGCTGTGGGTGAGATGGAATTTTAATAAGCAGTGGAAAATTCAAGAATCTGAGACATCTAAAGGCTGCTCGTCTGCCTTCCCTGCCATCAGCTGCAGGGTTTCTGAAAGGCAAAGGCAGATAAAAAAAATTTTTTTTGATGGGCTGGTTAAAATAAAACTCTGGAGGATGAACATTTTATTTTATTTTTTAATTGTGAGGTTTTCTGTGGAAATAGTGGAGAGATAGCCCCTGCTTAGCCACAGAGATAAGGCTGAAATCATGATTTGTCCTTTCTTGAATCTTAAGTACAGGGGGATGGAGGAAGGGGAGGAGGTAAATTGAGGTATTGGGGGAGCAATGAAATTATGAAGTGTGAGTTCTTACATGCTGGGCCATTTGCCCAACTCTGTACATGCAGAGTCACATTTAATACTCGCATCAATAGGGCAAATCTGAATACCTTCATTTTGAATATGAGAAAACTTATCATAGCGTTTGAGTGACTAGCCCCCAGGACACACAGCTTGCGGGTCTCAAAGCCAGAATTTATCCCAGGCATTTCTGACTTCATGCTCTTAAGCTGACTCTCTCTTTTTAGGTCCCCTTTCTCCAAAGACACCACAGTGGTTTTCTTCCATCCCTCCCATCGTTTCTTCCCACAGTTCTGCTCTTGTACAACCTTGACCTATGCCTTGACCTAGAGCTATGTCCTGACCTTGAGCTACACACCACATTGACACTTTGCATCTGAGCAAACTTCTGGGGCTTGAAGATAAAGTCCAAAGAGGCGTTAACAAACCTGAAGACATGAAGTGGAGCTAAGAAGTCATTTTCATTTATTTTTTTGGCTTTTTTCCCCGTCTTTCTTCAGAGCATGATATTGTACAGGAGACAAGACCAAGGAAATTAGCTTGCAAGAAATCAGATTGCTATATTTTACTCTGTGAAAGAGTCAGTATATGAATCTTTTCCCAATGATATGATCCTCCCGGCTCATTTCAAGAATTTAAACTGGATCTTTGCTTACTACACAAAGAAACATAATCCTGCAACAGTGTGAACTGTCCAGGGGAGCAAGAGACCTATCTCAGCTACATCTAGACCTGAGACTGAAAGTTGTTTTGAGGAGTTTGTGATCTGATGGGACAAGATGGTCAAGAATTTGGTAACTCAGTTTCTTTAAAAGCTTTTACTACAAAGTGATTTTCTGGGCTTCTGTCCTTAAACAGCCTGTCCTATATTGATAACTCACCAGCATCATCCTTCTTTCATATTATTTGTGTTGCAAGGTGAAAAAAAGTACATATTTGATCAAAAACACTCATTTGCCTAACTTAGGATGCTTAAAGTGATTTCTCTTCCTGATATGTTTTCTGGCGTCCTAGTGAATGTAATCACCTGGAATGTTTATTGAGGTTACAGCACCTGTCTATAAAGACATGTCCAACTCCATCATTCTGTATGCTTGTCTGATCCATGAAAATAGTACCAATAAGAGAACAGTTACATATAATAAGATCATGCAAGGGCTGCTGTACCATTGCCCCCAGCACCCAGGAGCAGAGCTGTCCCCATTTCAGAGGAGGTGAACCTTCTGTGTCACAGTACACCCCCCACCCCAGGCCAAAGAGGTAAGCCCCATGGGTGCCAGCAGCACACATCCACCCCTCTACCCCGTTGAAATAAGAAGACATGTAAACAAGTCTCAAAACTAGACTTCCAGGTCACCTAAAACAACCACAAAGGGAAATGAGATGGAACAATCTGATACCCAACCACATGGACTCCCTGAACTGGCAAGAAAAGAGGATCTGGAAAAAATGAAATCAGAAATAGTGTCTCACATAACAGCAGAGATTGTGCCCATAGTGCAAGACATGATTAATAAATCTAGAGAGGACACAGATTAAAAAAATAGAGGAGCTGAGGAACCTGATGGAATCAAAAAATAGAAAACAAATGGAATCCATAAAACAAATGCAATCAGATTTCCAGGAGATTAAAAACTCCACTGAACCTTTATGCAGCAGAATGAGCCAAAGTGAGGACAGAATTACAGATACAGATGATAAGATTCCAGTTAGTCACCAGGTAAACAAAAATTTCTTTAAAATAGTAAGGGGCCATGAGAAATCAATCCAGCAGCTGCTAGACAATGCAAAGAAGAATAAAATAAGACTGTTTGGAGTCAATGAAGAAATAGAAGAGAGTGCAGATGACATAAAAAAAGTCACAGAAATGATGGGAGGAAACTTCCCAAGCAGGGGAAAACAACTTGACATACAGATAAGTGAGGCATATAGGACTCCAACTAGCCTCGATCAAAAAAAATCTATACCTAGGCATATAATATTTAAGATTCCAGAAACCCAACAGAAGAACAAAATTCTACAAGCAGTTAGAGAAAAGAAACAAATCACATACAAAGCAAAACCCATCAGAATCACAGCAGACTTCTTAATGCAAACCCTCAAGGCAAGAAGAGTTTGAAGTGACCTATTTCAAGCCCTAAAGGAAAACAGCCTCCAACCCAGATTGATGTACTTTTCAAAACTATCTTTCAAAATTGATTGAGAAATAAGATACTTTCATGACAAAGAGCATATTAGGAACTTCATGAATACCAAACTAGCCCTTCAAAAAATTTTAGACAATATCCTAGGAAAAGACAACAAGGATCACAACACTAGGAAGCCCAGCAAAATGAATCCATCTGACACAACAAGGAATTAAACACAAAGGGGAAAATCCAACAAAAAGAAAAAGTCATAACAATGCTAAATCAATACTTATCAGTTATAACCATGAATGTTAATGGTCTCAATTCACCAATCAAAAGAAATAGACTGGCAGAATGGGTCAAGAATCAAGATCCAACAATATGCTGCATGCAAGAAACACAGTTAATTCAAAAAGAAACTCATAGACTGAAAGTTAAAGGGTGGAAAACCATACTCCATGCAACAGGAACCTGAAAAAAAGCAGGAGTAGCTATCCTCTTTGCAGATCAAGTGGCTTTCAAACCAGCACTGATTAAGAGAGACAAACAACAACGCTACATCCTTGAAAAGGGAACAGTCTAAGAGGAAGAGATGAAAATCATAAACATATATGCACCAAACATGAGTGTGCCCAACTATATAAAACAAATACAGACATGAAACATCAAATAAGTACTAATACAATTGGAGTGGGGGACCTCAGTACCCCACTGTCATAGATAGATCAATTAGACAAAAAATAAGCAATGAAATACTAGAACTCAATAAAACTCTTGAACAAATGAACTTAACAGATGTTTACACAGTGTTCCACCCCACAAAATCAGAATACATGTTCTTTTCAGCTGCACACAGGTAGTTCTCTAAAATAGACCACATACTCACTCATAGAACATGTATAAGTAAGTGGAAAGGAATTGAAGTTATTTCCTGTATATTATTAGACCATGGTGCAATGAAATTGGAGATCAATAGCAACAGAAACCACAAGAATTACATAAACACATGGAAATTGAACAACACACTTCTGAAGAACCAATGAGTCACAGAGGAAATTAAAGAAGAAATCAGACAGTTCCTACAATTAAATGACAATGACAATACAACATATCGGAATCTATGGGACACAATGAAAGCAGTCTTACAAGGGAAATTCATAACAGTGAAGGCACATATTAGGAAAGCAGAGCGAGCCCAATTAAACAACCTGATGCTAAACTTCAAGCTTCTAGAAAAAGAAGAACAGGACAACCCCAAAGCTCATACAAGAAAGGACATTATAAAGATCAGAGGAGAAATCAATGCAATGGAGACTAAGAGAATGACACAAAAAAATCAATGAAGCCAAGAGTTGGTTCTTTGAAAGAATCAACAAAATTGACAAATCCTTAGCCAACCTTGTCAGAAAAAGGAAAGAAAAGGCCCAAATCCATACAATTAGGAATGAAAAGGGTGAAATTACAACAGACCCAGCAGAAATCCAGGGGATCATCAATACCTACTTCCAGAACCTATATGCCAATAAGATAGAAAACACAGAAGAAATGTACAGATTCCTAGATATGTATGAATTACCATGTTGAATGAAGAAGACCTAAAAATTCTAAACAACCCAATATCAACCAATGAAATTGAAAACATAATTAAAAACTTACCAACTAAGAAAAGCCCAGGTCCTGACGGCTTCACTGCTGAATTCTGCAAGACATTGGGAGGAAGTACTGCCACTACTGTTTAAACTCTTCAGTGAAATTGAAAGGGAAGCAATACTCCTGAATTCATTCATGTAAGCAAACATCACCCTGATCCCCAAAACAGAGAGAGACCCAACTGAAAAAGAGAACTATAGGCCAATCTCACTAATGAACATAGATGCAAAAATTCTTAGTAAGATACTGGCAAATAGAATGCAGAAGATTATCAAGAAGATCATACACCCTGATCAAGTGGGATTCATCCCAGGGATGCAGGGATGGTTCAAAATACACAAATCAATAACTGTAATACACTGTATCAATAGAGCCAAGTACAAAAACCATATGATTATCTCCATAGATGCACAAAAAGCATTTGACAAAATTCAACACGCATTTATGATAAAAATCCTACAAAATATTGGAATAGATGGTCTCTACCTCAAACTGATAAAAGCCATCTATGAAAAACCAACAGTCAGTATTATACTAAATGGTCAAAAACTGAAATTCTTCACACTAAAATCAGGAACAAGACAAAGATGTCCACTATCACCACTCTTGTTCAATATACTTTTGGAAACATTAGCCACGGCAATTAGACAAGAGAAAGAAATAAAAGGAATACCGATAGGAGATGAAGAAGTCAAATTGTCATTATTTGCACATGATATGATACTCTATATAGAAAACCCCAAGAATTCCACTAAAAGTATTCTACACTTAATTACCAGATTCAGGAAGTAAGTGGATGGAAGATCAACACACAAAAATCAATAGCTTTCCTCTACATGAACAACAGACTCACTGAGAGAGAAATAGGGCAAATAATTCCTTTCACAATAGCATCCAGAAAACTGAAATACATAGGAATCAACTTAACAAAAGAAATCAAAGACCTCTTCTCTGAAAACTTTAACACTTTGAAAAGAGAGATTGAAGATGATATCGGCAAATGGAAAGACATCCCTTGATCCTGGGGAGAAAGGATCAGCATAGTGAAAAAGGCCATACTTCCAAAACTGCTATATAGATTCAGTGCAATCCCAATTGAAATCTCAGCAGCATACTTCACGGACCTTGAGGAAACAATCCAAAAATTCATTTGGAACAAGAAGAGACCTAGAATAGCAAAAGCAATTCTAGGTAACAGAGACATGGCAGGGAGTATTAAAACCCCCAACTTGAAACTATACTACAAAGCTACTGTGATAAAAACAGCATGGTACTGGCAAAGAAACAGACCTGGGGACCAGTGGAACAGAATAAAAGATGCAGGAACAACTGCAGACACACTCAGCTACCTCATCTTTGACAAAGGAGCCAAACACCTTCACTGGAGGAAAGATGGCTTCTTTAATAAATGATGCTGGAGAAATTTGGGTTTCAACTTGCCAAAGACTACAACTAGACCTATATCACCCTCTCACCATGCACTGAACTAAAATCAAAATGGATTAAAGAACTAAATATTAATACAGAAACACTGAACTGGTTGGAAGAGAGGTTAGGTAGAACTCTTCAAGACATTGGTGTAGGAAAAGATTTTATGAACACAAACTCAGTTGCCCGTGAACCAGCACAAATAATCAACAAGTGGGATCTCTTCTTACTAAAAAGTGTCTGCATAGCAAGAGATTCCACCAGCAGTGTGAAGACACAACCCACAACGTGGGAAAATATTTTCACCTGCTGTCCCTCAGACAAAGGTCTACTATCTCGAATCTATAAAGAACTTAAAAAGATCAGACCTCCCAAATTCAAAGACCTAGACCAAAAATGGGCATCTGAAATGAACAGACATTTCTCACACAAAGAAGTAGAAATGGCAAATAAACATATGAAAAAATGTTCAACATCACTGGTCATTTGAGAGATGCAAATGAAAACAATGCTGAAACAATTCCACCTCACCCCAAAAAGAATGGCTGCTATCATGAAATCAACCTATAACAAATGCTAGCAAGGCTCTGGGGAAAGAGGAACACTGCTCCACTGCTGGTGGGAGTGTAGACTGGTGCAATCACTGTGGAATTTAGTATGGAGATTCCTCAAAGAACTAGGACTGAAAGTTCCATTGGACTCAGCTATTCCCCTGCTTGCTATCTTCCCCAAAGAATTAAAAGAATCATACCACAGTGATATATGTGCACCCATGTTCATAGCAGCACAGTTTGCAATAGCTAAAACTTGGAAGCAGCCCAATTGCCCATTAGCTGGAGATTGGATAAAGAAAATATGGTTGTTTTAATAAAATGGAGTACTACTCAGCCATAAAAAATGAGAAATTAGAGACATTTATTGCTAAATGGATGCACATTGAGGTGATACTCTTAAGTGAAATAAACAGGACACACATGCGTAAATACTGAATAGTTTCTCTAGTGTGAGAAACTGAAAGTGTAAATAAGGACTACAAAGTATAATAGATAATGTGAAATAGGAAGAAAAGGGACAAAGGGGAGGGGGAAGTGGGAGGGCTAGGAGAAAGGAAAGAAGGGAATGGAATTAATATGAAAAAATGAAAAAAAGGAAACAAAGTCTTTGTAAATAGGGAGGGTAGAAGAAGGAGGAAAAATAAGAACCAAGAGAGTATGTAAAGGTGCAGATTTCCAATGATGACTGTCATTATATTGTATACCTAAAATGTACCAATAAAAGGATATACAGTTTAAAAAAACATATGCAAATCAATAAATGTAATACAGTATATCAATAGAGCCAAGGACAAAAACCGTATGATCATCTTAATAGATGCAGAAAAAGCATTGGAGAAAATCCAACATGCATTTATGATAAAATCTCTACAAAAAATTGGGATAGATGGTCTCTACCTCAATCTGATAAAATCCGTCTATGAACAACCAACAGCCAGTATCATACTAAACGGTCAAAAACTGAAATCCTTCACACTAAAATCAGGAACAAGACAAGGGTGTCCACTATCACAACTCCTGTTCAATATAGTTTTGGAAATATTAGCCATAGCCATTAGACAAGAGAAAGAAATAAAAGGAATAAAGATAGGAAATGAAGAAGTTAAATTGTTATTATTTGCACATGACATGATACTCTATATAGAAGACCCCCAAGAACTCCATCAAAAGCATTCTAGACTTAATAAACAAATTCAGCAAAGTAGCTGGATACAAGGTCAACACACAAAAACCAATAGCTTTCCTCTGCACAAACAACAGACCCACTGAGATAGAAATAGGGCAAACAATTCCTTTCACAATAGCATCCAAAAAACTGAAATACCTAGGAATCAACCTAATAAAAAAGATCAAAGACCTCTGAAAACTGTAGCACTGAAAAGAGAGATTGAAGACGATAATCTGAATATAGAAAGACATCCCTTGCTGCTGGGTAGGAAGAATCAACATAGTGAAAATGGCCACACTTCCAAAACTGCTATATAGAGTCAATGCAATCCCAATTGAAATCCCAGCAGCATACTTTACCGACCTTGAGAAAACAATCCAAAAATGAATTTGGAAGAAGAGGAGACGTAGAATAGCAAAAGCAATTCAAGGCAACAGAGACATGGCAGGGAGTATCAGAACTCCCAAGTTTCAAGTTACTACAAAGCTGCTGTAACAAAAACAGCACGTTACTGGCAAAGAAACAGACCTGAGGACCATTGGACCAGAATAGAAGATGCAGAAACAAGTCCAGACATACTAAGCCACCTCCTTTGACAGAGGAGGCAAACACCCTCACTGGAGGAAAGATAACCTCTTTAATAAATGATGCTGGAAAAATTGGATTTCAACTTGCCAAAGATTAAAACTAGACCTGTATCTCTCACCATGCACTAAAGTAAAATCGAAATGGATTAAAGATCTAAATATTAAATTAGAAACGCTGAACTGGCTGAAACAGAGGTTAGGTAGAACTCTTGAAGACATTGGTGTAGGAGAAGATTATATGAACAAAACCTCAGTTGCCTGTGAACTAGTACAAACAATCAACAAGTGGGATCTCTTCTTATTAAAAACCTTCTGCACAGCAAGAGAAACCACCAACAGTGTGAAGACACAACCCACAATATGCGAAAAAATGTTCACCTGCTGTTGCTTAGAAAAAGGTCTGCTATCTAGAATCTATAAAGAACTTAAAAAGATCAGACCTCCCATATTTAAAGACCCAATCCAAAAATCGGCATCTGAAATGAACAGATATTTCTCAGGTAAAGAAGTAGAAATACCAAATAAACACATGAAAAAATGTTCAACATCACTGGCCATTCAAGAGATGCAAATGAAAACAATGCTGAGATTCCATCTCACCCCAGAAAGAATGGCTGCTATCATGAAATCAACCAATAATAAGTGCTGTTGGGGCTGTGGGGAAAGAGGAACACTGCTCTACTGCTTGTTGGAGTGTAGACTAGTGCAACCACTGTGGAAATCAGTATGGAGATACCTCAAATAACTAGGACTGGAAGTCGCATTTGACTCAGCTATTCCCCTGCTTGCTATTTTCCCCAAAGAATTAAAAGAATCATACCACAGTGATATATGTGCCCCCATGTTCATAGCAGCACAATTTGTAATAGCTAAAACTTGGAAGCAGCCCAATTGCCCATTAACTGGAGACTGGATAAAGAAAATGTTGAGTTTTTTTATAAAGTGGAGTACTACTCAGCCATAAAAAATGAGAAATTAGAGACATTTATAGCTAAATGGATGCACATTGAGGCTATACTCTTAAGTGAAATAAATAGGACACACATGTAAATACCAAATAATTTCTCTAGTGTGAGAAACTGAAAGTGTAAATAAGTACTACAAGGTATAATAGATAATGTGAAATAGGAAGAAAAGGAGAAGGGGAAGTGGAAGGGGTAGGAAAAAGGAAAGACGGAAATGGAAGTAATATGAGAAAATGAAAAAATGGAAACAAAGTCTTTGTAAATAGGGAAGGATGGAGGTTTTGAAGGGATGGCAGGGGAAGGGGGAAAAATAAGAACCAAGAGAGATTATGTAAAGGTACAAATTTCCAATGATGAATATCGTTCTATTGTATACCTAAAATGTAGTAATAAAAGACAAACTTTTCCTAATGTAAAAGTTGACTATCAAAAAAAAAAGTTAAAAGAACATGCAAGGGCAACTTTAATATTTTTTTTTTGGTACCAGGTATCGAACTCAGGTCCTTGTGCTTGGGTAGCAGGCAGCGAAGCCACTAAGCTAAATCCCCGGCCCAGGGCAACTTTAATTTGAGATGCATTACTACTTTCTGGCTAAGAAGTAAAAAAGGGTGGTTTATTCAGTCAGCAATTATTTTTCACTTGTCTTAACATTTTTCTTTCTGAAGATAAGTTGTCTAGATTTGTACTCTGTGCTGCTTTAAGAAATCCAGCATGATTTCCTAGCTGGTAAGTTGAGATGGTGGGTGAGAGAGAGAGAATTTAATGAAAGAGAGCGAGAATGTGATTCATGTACAGCAGATGGCACCAAGGATTGTGTATTTTTTGTTTTTCAGGATGATTCAAGCACATCACATTTCTTGTGAGCCTAATTTCTATTATTATTACATTGTGTGTATAATGAAATATATGCAATTCACTGAATGATGATATGGAATGGGTGGCAGCCCTGAGCTTGTTTTCCTGCAACCAGATAGTCCCATAGTGATGGGAGACAAGGATATCTGAGATAAGTTGTTTATGTCCTGTCTAGCTTGTCACTTGCCACTCACTGATAGGGCTTTGAAATGAGTCTGAAAATGATGTATTATGGTCTCTGAGCAGTCAAAACTCTCTCTCATGTTAATCTATACTTGCAGCTTCTTTCCAGCACTACCATCACTGCCTCAGCTGCACCTCAGATCACAAAGTTGTTCCAGTGTGTGGTCTTGGGGCATGGGACTCCTGATGTGCATGACTGAGGTTCAGGGCACTACACCTGTATGCAAGATGTTAGAGTCACATGCATGTTAGCATTCAGAATCATTTAGATTGTGGAAGGGTAACTTTTTTATTTTTTGTGGGGGGGGAACTTATTTTATAGACTGTGTCTTACTACTTTTGCACAAAAATATATTATGACACTAAGTGGACTAAAGACTTAATAACATGTTAAGGTTTTCAGCCAAACAAGTTTTGTAGAAAACTTCCAATTTTCAGATTTCAGTATTTTGAAGAAGGAATAGAGGTGCTATTACGTGCAATTAAAAGAAGATATGGGTTTTATAAGCTCATTTTCAGGCCATCAGCTCTTAGTAGAAAAGATATTATGGAGAGAAAACCTCGGGGAGCCTCAATCTGTCCAGCTTAGATTGAGGTTCAGGGAAATCTCTCCACTCAGCCTGACCCTCATCCTCAACCCACTTGTTTCCTTCCTCAGTTAGAAATGGGAAAGAGTTAGGTGGAGGGAGAAATATTTTTTGTTTATTGTTTAGTGTATTTTTTTATTCTTTTACAAATATCATATAAATTCATTGGACAAATCATATATGACAGCAACAAGGAAAATTCCCAATACTCAATGATAAAGTCCATAACTTGCTATATATCTTTCTGGATTTTTATTTTTTTGAGTGTATCAAAAAGACTTTTTAACAAAATGAATACTACACACAATTCTACAATAGAGAAATTTTAGAAAGGTAACATTTCTATCAAATGGTTTATTTAAGGGATGATCAACAACTATGGTGAATGTTTAAATTTAAAAATTTTATTGCAGTAAAAGGAACGTTGCCATTTATTTCCTTCAAAATACTTCCTCTTGCTTTGAATAGATTTATCCCATCAGTCTTACCACTTTCTGAAGCAGTTCTAGAACTCCTCTTCTGTGAGTGTCTTTATGAGGTGTGATGAAAACTGTAGTGAATGCTGCTGCTCAGTGCCGTCCAGCAGAAAGGCAGTCTTATGAAAGCATCGTGCTGTGTCCTCATCCACTTATTCACAGGATCTGGCACTCTGACTTCTGGCTGTTCCCCAAAGTCAAAATTACCATGAAAGGTAAACATTTTAAATGGATTCAGGACATCAAAGCAGCCCCAATGACACAAAAGGACACAAAAAAGGACTTCTAGAACTGCTGCCAACAGTGGCAAGAATGGTGGAATAAGTGTGTTTGCAGTGAAGGAGAATATTTTAAAGGATTTGATGACAGTGTGTCTTTTACTATAATAACTTTTTTAAAAATTTGAACACAAAGTGTTTAAACACATGAAGTGTTTTGATCTCACCTTATATTGTAAGCAGGCTTGCATGTATTATGAGCAAAATCATTGGCATCCCACCATTTATGTTGCAGTTGGGAATGATTTTTTTTAAGGCTACCTTTTGGTTAGGACTTGTTGTAAGGTGTGCTTGAGAAAATAGGTATCACCACTGAGAATCTTTATTTCGGAGCTTCTGCATAGACCGGCACTTCCCAAATAATGGCAAGGTTTTTGGTTCTGTCTTTAAAACTTGACACGCAAACTAGAGAAAGAGACAGAAAATACAAGTAGTAGAGCTGAAAGGAGATGTGAAAATCCATTCAGTCCTCTTGTCAACAGACAAAACAGGACTTGTTGGCACCCCACACCAACTCAGCCACATTGGTCCCAGTGCCCGGTGCAAATCTCAGCTCCTCCCACAGGCATGTCATTGAAATTCTGAACCCCAGTCTCATAATCTGAAATGGAGTTAACTCTAGTGCAGTCAGCCATCTGTAGCCTTGCATTCAGGATCCACAAACTCCACCAATGTTGGGTTGAAAATATTTGTGGAATAAAATTGTGTCTGTCCTGAGCATATATAGATTTTTTTCCTTGTCATTATTCCCTAACAATAAAGTGTAACAATTTATTTACATAAAGTTGATGTTTTACTAGGTAGTATAAATAACCTAGAGATGATAAAGCATACTGGGGGATATGAGTAGATTCGATGGAAATACTATGCCACTTTGTATAATGGCCCTGTACACCTGCAGATTTTGGTGTTCATGAGCCCTGAGGGTGCTAGCATCCATTCTCTGCAGTTCCAAAGGCACAACAGACTACTTCACAGGGCTTAAAAGGGTGAGATGAGGTAGCACACAGAGAACTAAGCATTGCATCACTGCTAAGGAGATCCTAGGCAGCTAAGTTTGCTAGTTGCTTGCTGGCAGATCTTGAACCAGTCATCCTCTGCTCCCAGTTCAGGGTTCTTCCCTGACATCATCCAGGGAGAGATGGGGCATGGACTTGCAGGATGGCATGGTGTGGGAAAGAGGCAAAGATGAAGAGAGCAACTTGATTATACTCACCCCTTTCCCCCTACCCTTAAAATAATCATTGCAAGAGAGTGAGTAGCTGTAGGGAACAGCTTCCTTTTAAAATGTGACATTTGCGCTATCAGCAGAGGGACACCTTCTCAAGGGCCTCCTCAGAGTAATGATGGTTCTGAAAGGAAGTCAGTGTTGAGATGGCAGGAACATCCAGATGATTGGTACTTGTCTTGAGAAAACAGCCTTTCCCCTTAGACATGTCTACAATTTTTATAAGATTAAGATAAGATGTAAAATATGTCATCACTGTGCTTGGCAGTAATGTATAGATTTCCTCAATATTGCATGAATGCTGGAGTTCAATATCAACTTGCTGCTTGCTACTTGAAAGATGTAGAAAACACAATAAAATTTCCCTTAAACCTGATTACTGAAGAAATAAAGACATGGAACATAAATATAGATATACCTGGCTGGAGGAAATCTGAACTGCCCCTGTGTGGCTTGAAATACACATCCACACACATGCACACGGGCAAATCCAACCACATACGCACATGAACGCATGTTGCAGCTGCACATTCTCCTAAAACTGATGGATTGAGAATTGGTAGTGAGCTCACATTCTATGATTTGGTAACTATAAGATCCTTTTCTTTGCAGAAAATTCTTTGGTTATAATGTTCCTATTATTTTTTAAGTCAGGTTTATAGCAACCAAACCCTATTTTCTACTCATTTAATATTCAATTTCGGGAAATCTTAAACTTTCTGTTAATTTGGAGAATTCAAAACATCTAAGCCTTTTGGAAGATCATGATATATAATCTTAATTTACTTAAAAGAAATTCCTAATAGGGTCCAATAATTTGTGGCCCAATACTAATTTTTATGCAGTATTGAAATGGCCATTCATCCTCTCCCCAGGGAAGTTCTAGAGGGAAGGTGCCATGCCCCTCTAAATCACAAATGGAATTAGTTTGCAGACTGAAATGGGGTTTCTTTGTGGAAAAAAAATCCACACTATTTCTCTTCATTTCATTAGCTGTAGTTCGGAAGAGCCTGGCTCGTGATCCCTAGGGGGTAGAGAAAAGAATTTAGAGTTTAAATATAGTTTGGGATCAGTAAAAAGTAGAACATTGTTCAGTAAAAAGAGGGAAAAGATTGCCAAGACTCTTTCTGTTTATGAAAGAATTGGGGAGAAGCTGCAGGCAGAGGAAGAAGGGAGAGTCTGAGCCTGTGGTTATCTATTTAAAGAAATGCCATCCGTGTTAAACAATTAAATCTATTAGGTAGCCTTTACAGGAATTCCCAGGGCCCTCAGAAATTCTCTTCTTGGATGTATTCTGGAATGGGTGCTAGTGTGAATGGAGAACTTATGAGAAAATCTAAAAATGAAAAAACCTCAAAAATGTAAAAAAAAATCATGTAGCCTTAACAGTGTTTCAAACTTTCACGAATTGTATCTGAACTAGATACAGGTTCCTCTTTGCACGAGTGAACAGGCAGCAAACCCCTTTTCCCCTTTGCCGAGAGGGGAAGAAAGCCCATTGACACTGCATTTCAGGTCCTTGGTAAGGTGCTTGGAACCTAGCTGCCGGCTGCGGGCTGCGAGCGCCACTGTGCTCCCGTTGTAATGCCCAGTGTGCCTTACGGGCTGGGCTCGCCTGGCCTCCCAGGGACGTGCATGCACATCTAATCTGGCAGTAGGAAGCCGCCCGAGCTCTGCCCCCAGGAGGCTCTGTGCTCCTGGCAGAATCTCAGCTTCTCTGAATAAGATGGAAATTTATTAGGAGGAAATTATTCTGGTGTCTTCAGAAATACAACATTCCTGATAAAAATCTTGCTCCTGACAGCAGACTAACAAGATACATTTGTTAGCTTTTCTGCCTGGGAATCAGCGGTGAATGCCCTACCCTTTTTATTGCAGCGTTAAGGGGAGACGCCTGCAGTGACAAGCGTGACTCAAGTTGAACATCCGAAAGCAGACTGTGCCATGTGTACTGTTAGATGCGCTCTGCAGGCTGTGGCTCGAAGGAGGGGAGGAGTGGTCATGTCTGGCACATAGTAGGTGCACAACAAATTATAGCTGGTTTGCATCTTTCCTGGTAATTGGCTGCCAGGGACTTTGCTTCGCCAACATACATGTCCCTAATTCATGTGTCCCTCAAATGCCCACATCTTCAGCTACATTTGTGCATTCTCCTTACAAGAAAGTCTTCAAAAGCTTAGAGCTTATTTCTTCTAGAAACCCTTCTTCCTCATGTCGTAGCACATTAGAAGCAGCGAAGTAAGAAAGACTAGAGCCTGCTAAAGCAGGAATTATATAGAAGCAGTGGCAGGGAGGTATTCCAGCCATCTAGAAGGGAAGGGGACAGAGCAATTAGAATAATCTGGGTGCAGAATTTAGATGCCATACAAATTCTGGGGGTATCTGAAATCGAGGCTAACAGACCTATGTTACATTTCAGTATGTTAGGAGCGTTGGAGTACACAGGTCCTTGCAGGCACATTTATGACCTTCAATTTGAAAGAAAGGAAACAAAAGGAAACAAAGGGAAAGGAAGAAAGAAGGGGAAGGAGGGACAGAGGAAGGAAGGCCCCAAACTGTGCAGGATGGTATATTTAAGAAATCTGAAAACATGATTCTTTTAAGAAAAGCAATAAGCGCTTTAAAAGGATGTTTTATATTTGCACAATTCACTGGTATTCTGTGTCCATTGTCCACAATACAAGGTAAATAAAATTTTGCTTTATTTGAGACCCAAGTAGATCATTGTTTTAAGCAGAGATTAGAATGTTGTATAAGGGTAAGAAAGAATATGTGTCATTTTCTACTAATTACAGTTAACAGAATCTCTCTAAATGCTTTTGGTAAAGATGAAAACATACTGGATATTTTTTAGGGTGGTACATTAGTTTCTTGGTGTCACTATAACAAATTAACACAAGCTTAGTGGCTTAAACCAAGACAGATTTATTGCCTTATAGTTCTGGAAATAAGAAGTCTGAAATCAGTTTCACAGGGCCAAAGTCAAGATGTTGGCAGGGCCAGTTCCTTTTCTGGTGCTGGGGTTCGAATCCCTTTCCTTCCCTCTGCCAGCTTCTGCTGGCCTTCTGCAGTCCTTGGCTGGTAGCCTCTTCCTTCATCTGCAGAGCCGGCTGTAGTGTGTTCAGATCTCTCTCCATCTTTCCTGTCACTTCCATTGTCATGTTATCTTTTCTGTAGCAAATCTCCTTTCTTCTCCCTCGTATATGAACACCTGTAATAACATGTAGAGCCCACTGGGTAATCCACTGTAATTTCCCCATTCAAAATCCATTAATCACCTCGGTGAAGTTCCTTTGTTTTACAAGATAACATTCACAGGTTCCAGAGATTATTAGTTTGATGCCTTTGATATCACAGATCATAAATAAGTCATTGTTGGTAAGGGCATGCTTCTTCCCCCACTAGATCTTACTTTTCTCCACCACTCTGATCTTACTACCCCACTCCTATCCCAGATGAAGAAGAGAAATGACTTAACTTGCTTGGTAAATATGAAAGAGGAAAGAGGCATCCTTATTTCAGCCCCTCCCGTACAGTAATTTTGGCCTTAATGATTCTGGCCCAAGAGTTGGGGATGGGAGAAGCTGGAGCCCACTTGCCTGTAATTGTTTTCTGATTGGGACTTCATTAATAATAATGACATCATTTTGGACTATATTATTCAGCTTTGTTGCTCTAACAAAATTCCTTAGTTTTTATTTTACAAGACAACAAGGTTTATGCAGCTCAGTTTGAAAATCCAAACAGCCTAGCAATAGCTCTGGTGAGGGCCCGTGATGCATGGCAAGACTGAGGGTAGGAGAAGGAGGCCACATGTTGATGCAGAGAGCCAGAGAGTCTCAGAGTCAGGCTCAGGCTGTTGTGGCCACTTGCTCTCCTGAGAACTCCAGGAGACCAGGATTCCCTCCCAAGAGAAGAGCCCTCAGTGACCCAAAGACCTCCCATCAGCCCCTCCCCTTCAAGAGCCCACCTTCTAACATCATCACCCTGGATGGCACCTACAGCACATGGACCTGTGGGGGACTCACCACATCCAAGCCACAGCAAGGATCCTCTGTCTGTCTGGCTGTCTTGTCCTATTTCACAGTTGGTGTAGGATTCAAATACAGAAGGAAGAAGGGTGCTTTTCCAGGAGAGCCCCAATAGTAATTCCTGCTTATTATTAAAATGAAAATAACATACATAACTCATAAGTAGAACTCAAGATCTTTCCCTTAGAGATAACTGCTGTGGTAATTTGAAGTACATCATTGAAAGGACTGTCTATTTAACTAATTACAGTCGGCCCTTTGTAGCTATGGCTTCCATACCTATGAATTCCATATCCAAAACGTATCACATCTGTACTGAACATACTCAGATGTTTTTCTTGTCATTATTCCCTAAACAATGCAGTATAACAACTATTTGCATAGCATTTACATTGTATTATATATTTTGTGATTAGAGATAATTTAAAACGTAAGAGAGTGTGCTTGGGTCATATGCAAATACTATGCTACTTTAAGGAACTTGAGCATCATTGGAATTTGATATCGGAGGGGAGAACTGGTACCCACCTCTTGAGGGTACTGAGGATTGACTGTGTATACACGGTGTCTGCATCTGCCTTTTTTCACTCAGTCATAAATCATGATTCTTCCTTCATCTCACTATATGTAGTTTTAATTCTTTCCAGTACAAGACATCCTATGATGTAGATGTAACTTTGTTTATTTAACTAATCACCTAATCTGAGAGCTGGTGCTCAAGTTTTAGCAATTTTAAACAGTGGTACAATGAACTGTCTTTTCTAATCCCCAAGGAAATTTGCTAACTTGCTGAACTTCTCTAAGACACAGCTTTCTCGGCTTTAAAATGGTAGTTACCTATCTCAAATAATATTAACAAATAAGAGAAGTATGTACATCAAGGTATTTAGGAATCAAATCAATTAATAAATGCCAAGTGCTTATCATAGTGATGGTGGATGACTCAGTAAATAGTGAGGACAGAGGCAGAGATTAGAGAATGTATGTACAAGCCGGGGAACCCTACAGGTTGGCACCAGAAGCCAGGAGAGAGGCATATAGACCTTTGAAAAGGACCCAAGCACACCCAATTCTTGATCTCAGCCTTTCACCTCCAAGACCACAAGGTACCTTCTTCTGGGCTGCCTGTAGCAAATTAAGATGCAAGGTTACTCACAAACCCCTCACTGCACTTTGTGCTTTTCTGATTTCTAATTTTCATTTCTTCTTTTCTGTCTCCTCAGAGTATCTTCTTTTCCCCAGTTCCCTATGGAAATGACATCCAACCCCCATGGCATTCTTCTGGTATATCTGTGTCCAGATTTCCCCTTTTCTAAGGATCTGGGTCATACTAGGTTAGGAACCTTAGGTCAGCATGATCTCATGCTCACCACCTCCCTTCATGTCCATGACCCAGCATCATGTTCTAAAGGAACTGGAAGCACAGAGCTGCCTGATGGTCTTGCTTATACCTGGGAAGAAGGATTTACGGTGAGTGGTTTGGCAGTAGCTGAAATCTGCGGAAGCCAACTTCTGGCCCCACTCAGGAGGAGGCTCTATTTTTGTCCCAGGCTCACACTGTGCATCTACCTTGCATGAGCCACTTGGAGTTGGCCTCCCTGGGCATAAGGAAAGCACATTCAGCTGCCATAGGTAACTCCCAATCTCTTCTTTCCACAGCTGATTTGGAACAGCCTTGGGAGCTTGGTTGTCCTGCTTCGGCAGGTGTACCTATCTCAGGCATGCAGGCCCCCTGTGTAGCTGTGTAGCTGGGGAGCATGCAACATTGTTACACAAATTGGCCCCTTCCATTTGCTTCTCCTGCCCTCCCATGTCCTATCTTCACTGAACCACAAGGATGTTTTAACGACACAGCTAGAAACAATGTGAATGGCATCTCTGCTCTGTTTCTAGAGGCATCTACAGAATGTAGATTTGCTGGTAAATCAAACACTACAATTTAGAAGATTGCCACACCCAGGTATGTTTATCCTTCCTGCTCCAGGCCTCCATGACACTTGGCTTTTTGTGCTCACATCTCCATGCCCACTGGAAATACTTAAGAGGGCAGCATTAATGGGTGCACATTAGTTGCTTATCCACTCTAGACTAGGCATACAGTGCACCAAGTTTGCTCGCAGGCAGAACTCTGGGGTTACCTGGCTCCACAGGTGCGCTACCTAGAAGCAGGGCACTGTGGATGCACAAACTGACCCCTTCCTCCTCCATCCTCTCATTAGTAAGAAACAGTCAGGCCTGGTTTATGGGGATGCTTTGAAGATTAATCAGATAGTATTTGTCAGCCACTCTCAGAGTATTGCCTATAAATAAAATAAAATTTTACCTATAACTGTTTCTTTTTCTTTGTTGTTGTAATACATAAAATGTGACACTATTACATACCGCGTAAGAGTTAAGGAAATTTAAATTACATATGAAAAACAGTGCAGTCTGATAAATACTACCATAGCTATCATCCTCATATAAAATCATTTGAAAATAGAGCCTCACTCATCATGGCTCAATAAAGGTGTTTTCAACTTGTTGATGGTGCAAAAGCATTTTGTATTTGGAAGAAACTGTACTTCAGTTTGTAAATTTTGATCTTTTCCCTGACAGTGGAGATGCAGCATAGTACTGTTGTCTTTCAAGCTGCAACTCCCGGCCCGCCCCAGGACCACGAGGGGAGGGTGCCGAGACCATACAGTGTCCTGTGCTCCTGAGGCACAGTGGTTGGTAGGATAGGTGTAGAGGCATTTCAACTTGAAACAGTTTCAACTTATTGTCGATTTAGGAAGATTGTTCTGGTTTAGATCCAAGGTGCCCCCCAAAAGCTCATGTATTAAAAGCAGACCTTTGGGAAGGTGACTGTCCTGGTGGTGCTTTACTCATCAGTGGATTCATCCACAGCTCCTCCCTTCTCTCTCTCTACTTCCTGGCTTCTATGGGATGAGCAATTTTTCCTCTGCCACAGTGCAATTCTGCGTTGGAGCCAGCTGACAGTGGAGTGACTTTTAAAAACTATGAGCCAAAATAAGCCTCAAGCCTCTCTCCCTTTAAATTGAGAGTCAGGTATTTTATTCCAGACTGATTTGGAGATACAGTCTCACCATAAGTTGGGAACGTATTTGTATATATAATATGTGTACTTATATATAAATGTGTTTCAAATTACAGTAAGTATAGTTTGAATCAAAGCAAATGATTAAAATATATGTAAATAGTTTATATTGTTTGAAGACTGGATATTCTTTTTAATGTTCATTTGCTAATTAGTTAACAATTAGTAATTATGGGTGATGCTTTAATTTGTAATATATATGTTTGTTTCCGTGTAACAAGTTAAACATTGGATGTGTGATATGTAAATGGTTCATATAGAGAAAAGATGGTCAGGAGGTGTCATTTGTCCTGCTGAAGCTGACAAATATGCAGTGGCTTCTTGGAGTGGAGGATGCAATAGAGATCAAAACCAAAATATCTAGAAAGAGGCTATGATTCCCACTGTTATCTGTAGGAAAGCAGAGGACAGAACCTGTCTCAGTTTTCCACTATAAGCGGAAGCAACTCCAATGTCCTTTCCATCTGGATCAATCTACATTTTCATGTGATCTGTTTATTAACCACTCTGTCCCTTCTTTTTTAATTGACACATACAGAACATACATTGTTCAAATTTTAAAGCAGCTTTCTTTTTTTAATGCTAGTATTTTGGAACTGAATGGCATATGCAACTGTGGATCCAGTCCATTTAAACCAGTGCCACCAGATGGTCCCCAGCCAAATTGGTGATTACTTCTGACTTGAGCTAACAATCTAAACAATGAACTTAAGAAAAGGTAATTGTGAGACATTTGTGCTTTAAACATTTTTGTTTTTCATGCCAAGGGTTGAGTCCAGGACTTGTGTTTGCCAAGCACACACTTTACCACTGAGCTATGCTTCCGGTCCCGTTTTTGAAAATAACTTTTACCTTTTAGCAAATAAATAACTTTAGTATTTTTACTGAGGAGAAAAAAATACACTTTTATTGTGGAGTCATAAAATACACATAAACTAAAAGAAGGATCTTTTAAAATACCCATTATTTTATCACACTAAGATAACTATTAAATGTTCATGCTGCCATTTCAAAATTTTTTTAATTATTAACATATTGCATGTATATAAATATAAGTACTTTAAACAAAAACAACATTATAGCATACTTTCTATTTCACAATTTTTCCTACCATTATAAAAAGTACATCATTTTATCATTTTATGTCAATGAATATGTAGTTATTATTATTATTATTATTATTTTTGGTGCCAGAGATCGAACTCGGGTCCTTGTGCCTGAGAGGCAGGCGATGGAACCACTGAGCTAAATCCCCGACCCTATATAGTTATTATTTTAAACTTGAATTATTTCATGATATGTTGTTGTGGGTTTGAAAAGACCCTTATAATAGCAGTTGTCTTTCTTACCTGAGTTCTGAAGCATGCGAGAAATAAATATGAATCTCATCCCTAATGAAGGTAGTGTTGTACCAGTAACTAACAGCTAGAGACTGGTAAACTCTCATTCAGCTTACCATGAATGAGAATTTCTCCACCAATTCCAGGCAGCAGTGGTCAAGCAGATCTCATCCCTGAAGAGAACAAGGACCCCTGTGGGAGTCTCATTCCAAGACCAGGAAGGAAAGACTGTGTAGCTTGTTGGTCCTCGGTTCACCAATGGGAAATGTCATCCCTTCTTTTCTATGAAAGAGGGAGAAAGAGGGTAGAGAGGAACAGTGATTACCCTTATGGGGTGCCCTCCACATGGAAAGAAACACTAGACATAGGAAAGGTGCCTATAGATACGTGTCATGATTTATATAACCAGCCCATGAGGTGCTTGGCTGGTTTCCAGTTATCCCATTATATCACAAATTATTTGGTCTGGACATACGAGTACAAAAGAGAGTGCCGTCGGATCCTGTGATTAGTGTGGAGCCTGCACTTTGAATTTAGCCTCTCCTGACTCCAACGTTCAAGGCAGCTCAGAGTTCTTCTAGAATGATATTTCAGACAGCTATAGAGAAAGGTTCAATGGCAGGGGTGGGACTTACTGGGTCTTAACAATAAACATACAACAATGAGAAAATCACCCAACGATTTGTCAAACAATTGTGGATGGTCTGGTGTAGACCAAGCATCCATGTGGCAGGTAACTGGTGCCAGCAGGAGAGACATAGGTGAGCAAGAGTGCACGAAGAGGAGACTTACTTTCTGTGCTGTCAGCCAGCGTGTACACTGATGGATGTCTGTCCTTGAAGCATCTCTCTTAATGACTTCCCTGCTTGGATTTGACTGACAGTAACCACACCTAATCTTCAGTTCCTGTGAGATGACAAGAGAAATTACAGACATGTGTCTGCAGAGCCCAAGTCACTGTGGCTTGTTATGGGAGACATTGTCATAAACTATCAAGTAGAAAAAGCAGCACCAGGTATCAGTGATGAGACTCCAGTCAGATGGCAGGGGTTGGCAACCCTCCTCATAGACTGTGAGTGGATCTGAAGATGGATGCCTCACTGACAGCAGACACTTCTGTCAAATTCCACTTTAATGTACTGGTCTCATTTTCTAGTTTCTAGCCTAATGATCTATAGTGTGTAAGTACTTTTTTCACTCCCTTCTTCATATCTCAAAGTCCTGTTGTTCACTCAGACATGAGCCAGAGTCACAATCTTGATTTTTGTGTCAAATGCATGATGTGCTTTCTTTGGCTAGGATCTGCAAAGATGCTATAGGTAATTCTTTCCCCAAAGATCCTTTAGCTGGATTGTTGTGTAACAAATCTTGATTCAATGCTTGTGGTTTGATTCAAGGAGAAAAACACCACTACTCAAAGAAGATAGAAATGGTTATACAAAGGCAGGGGCAGGTGTAGTTTATGAGACCACAGGCAGAAAGAAAGGAGAAATGGAGCAGGGCCCTGGAGTGCAAACAGGACTTATCCATTTATCTATAAGTAAGTAATCTTAGGTGCTTAGCATCTGTGAGGCGCTTTTTAAGAACCACTTTTGGGAATGTGATTGAATGATGCAAAAAGAAACGAATCATATTCCTTGTTCTCAGTGGTCCTGAGAATAAGAAATGTATACAACTATAAAATAAAATAATGTGTGATGCATGTGTAATGAAACAGCTTGAGATGTTAATTTGTGTCTTGTTCTCATGCTTTTTACACCTATTCAAAGAGTTGCATGAACACTGTTTTCTTTTGCTACAGGAAATAGTTCAGTAGGGTGTTGCCACATACTGGCCAGCCTCACCTTAGATTATATGTGCCCCAGATGATGAGATTAAACCCAATGAATTTGATGAATAATTTTAAGAATGTGGTTTTTAGTTTTAATAGTATCGATTAAGCACAGCTTGAAAAGCAGGCATTGCGTTTCAGTAACTGCATTGGTGTAGTAGTAGTTGTCACATTGCGCTCATTAAAGGGCTGAGCAAACAGAGACCCAAAGAGATTAAGAAATATGTCACAGAAATATGCTGAGCCCATTAGCGGCAGAGGTGGGATTGATAAGCCATGCTGGTCTCAATCCCAGCCACTTCGCATGGGTAAAATTTTAGACTGCAATCAATTCTTTGCTTTCTATTAAGAATCAGTCAAGTTTTAATCCTAAGTACAAATGTCTTTATTTTTTTTGGTCTGATCAAAATACGGTGAATGCTATTGCTGTGTGTCATCCAATGGAAAGGAAGGACCCCCAAAACATTACATTATGTCCTCATTCACCTTACCCACTGGATCTGACACTGTGCAACTTCTGGCTCTTCCCCAAACTCAAAATGACCATGAAAGGTCAATGTTTTGGATGAATTCAGGACATCAAGGCAGCCATGATGGTGTAACTAAAGATACTCACAAAGGAAGACACCAAGAACTGCCTCAGAAAGCATCAAGAATGATGGAGTAAGTGGGTTTGAAGTGAGGGGAGGTAGTTTGAGGGGGATTCATGGCATTGTGTATTTTTTTCAAATTTAAACATTCACCATATTTTTCAATTACATCTTTTACATATATTCTGTAACCTAAGGATCTGAGTAACTTCTCAAAGCCTTATTTTGAATAAAGCCAGGACACGCTGGTATAGTCAGAAGAAGTTGATTGATTGGCCTTGAGATGATCTCATCTCCATCTTTTAACTATTCTATAATTTTGAACCATTTTTTTTTTTAATCCCTGTGTCTCACTCTTCTCATTTGCAAATGAGGACACTGATGTGACTAGCCATTAGCTCTGCCCCATGGAAAATTCAGTGAAAAGACATTTCAAACCAGTTTTATAAAGAGAAATAAGAATTCCAGTATTTAAATGTAGATGTGAGAAGAATGAAGGAGACAAAGATTTTACTTTTATACAGGATATATTACGCTATGCATTTGCTGTCTTATCAATCCTCAGAAGCCTGGCACTAGAACAGTGTCTAGCACATAGTAAGTTCTCAATAAATACTTTTTGACTGCATAAGGTTTATATAGTAGGAGCTAAAATTTAAGCATTTATTGAAGAAGAATGTGATTGGTATTAAAAAGTAAATACAGAAATGAGACAGAGAAGGATACTCAGAAATCTTGATTCTATTCATTCTTAAAATTATGCCACTTCTCATCTTCTTTGATTAAATGATTGTTTCCTAAAATATAAATGTTAGTCTTCAAAATCTTATAAGATGAAAGGGTTTTGTGATCACATAAGTTTAGAAAACATTCATTCAAGCCATCTATCTTCTTAGAAATTCAGTATTTGATATGTCCACAAATCAAAGTCTTGGAGAGTTTTTGTAATAAGTAAATCTATTTAACCTCATCTAATATTTCTTACCATGACCCTTTCTCCTTTACAAAATGTTTATTAGCATATATGGAGTAAACTTTGTAAAGCACTAAATTAAATGTATCCTAGAACAGAAAAATTGATTGAATAATTCCCAGAAGTCTTTTTTTTCTTTTACTTCAACAACATTTAGCTATTATAAATGGAAATTTACTTTCCTCCCTCTCCTCAAATATATAGAGAAAAACCTGTTATTATTGTAATGTATTTTATTTTAGTTAAAATGTTAAGAGCAATATTTAGAATTGTATTTTTAGGGTCAAGAATGTATTTAGTGCTTTTTTGCAGCCACTTATTTTATTTTCATGCAGCACTTTATGATCAGGGATATCAAGTTACTTTCAAAGGTATGTTGCTTCCTTTGTCTGAAAAAATAATGGTAAAGATGTTAAAGAGAGGATTTACAAGAAGCGTGATCTTTTGAGCTGGAGAAAGTAACCTTGGGACATTCTTGCACCATAAATGAAAGCCTGGTTTGCCCATGGCTGTTGCCCAGATAGCAAAAAGATAAAGGGGACCATGAATCAGGGAGCCCCTTAGAGGTGGTAAAGCGCCATGAAGGGAGCGGTAGTGGAACCACAAGTCCTGGCTTGGCTTGTCTGTTGCTTTCCTTTTTCTAAGCCAGTGAACGTAGGACAAGTGTCTTCATCTCATCACGACATTATTGTAAGGACTAAATCATTTAATGCATGTACAGGACGAATGCCTCTTATTTGAAATGCTTGTGACCAGAAATGTCTAAATGTGAAATTCATTTCTCTGTCATGTATACCTTATAAACATTGGCTGAAGGTAGTTTTATGGAGTATTTTTAGTGTACCTGTGCTTTAACTGTGAACCTTCACATGATATCACTGTAGAATTTTTTACTTGGTAGCAATCACATCGGTCCTCAAAAATTTTAGATTTTGGAGCATTTTGGATTTTGGAATTTCAGATTGGGATAATCAGCCTGGAGCTGGATGTTAAGATGAGTCGACATTACATAAATTGAGAAAATTGGTGATCCTAGTGTATGCAAGGTGGAGCTTCGCTCATGGGTGAATTTTAAGCATGCAGGATACAAGGCTTTTGTTTTCAGATTTCATGCTCTTTCAAATGCATTGACACATTTCATCTCTGCATTATCTCAATTTTTGCTTCGTGACTGCTGAGCACTGTCATACACAAACCTCATTCCCAATTCCTAGGAATTCCTAATTCCTCATTCCTAATTTAGACAGTTGGCCCTAAAGGGTTTTGGAGTGAGCCCAAGCATGTCCAAACTGGACATGTCATCTGTCCTTTGAAATCTGCTCTTCTTCCTGGTTCCTTTTAAGTGAGCTGTACCATTGCTTACCCAGAATACCCACTATTTGCACCCTTTTTGACCAAACCTGCTTTCTGCACAGTATATTTAATTCTTTTCTTTCCTTTGCCAGCTCCAATGAATCAACCATCTGGAAATATCTTTTAAATTCATTTATTTGGTTCCATCCTTTTTTAGCTTCAAAATTTCCCCCCCCAAATATGTTTAAACCCTAAATCTCAGTGCCTGTGAATGTGAGGTTATTTGAAAATAGGGTCTTTACAGATATAATCTAGTTAGGGTCATACTAGTGTAGGGTGGGCCCAGTCCATGATTAGGATTCTTATAAAAAGAGGGCAGTTGGGACACAGAGACAGAGGTGCACAAGGAGACCACCATGTGATGGCAGAGGAGGAGATTGAAGTCTACAACCCAAGAAATGCCAAGGATTTCTGCAACCACCTGATCTGAGAAGAGGTAAATAAGGACCCTCCTTAAGGCAGTCAGAGGGAAGATGGCCCTGGCAAGGTCTTGACTTGGGATCCTGGCCTTCAGAGCTGCAAGGGTGTATTTCTGTGTTTTAAATCACCACATTTATGACATGTTGGGGCAGCAGCCCTAGGAAACTAGTACACTTGCCCACTGTCACTGTTCTAGTTCAACCTCTCCGTAGTTCCTCACGCTGCCTGAAAAACTGTTTGCTCTCTCATCTGCCCTCTTTCCTTTCCCACCAAATGCCATTTTTCACATAGGAGCCCAGCTGGGGATGGTGGGCATGCCTGTAATCCCAGCATTCAGAATGCAGAGGCAGGAAAATCGCTGCAAGTTCAAGGCCAGCCGGGGGTACATAAGGAGTTCAAAGCCAGCCTGCACCACAAAGCGAGACCCTGTCTCTAAATAAATAAATATTTAAAAATTTTTAAAAAGCATAGCAGCTGAGCTAACATTTCACAAGGATTCCTTCAGAGCATGTTACTTTGTGATTACATTTTCTTTCTCTTCAGGTACCTTTTAACATGATCTCCCTCTCCCTCTCCCCTCCCTCTTTCCCTCCCTCCCTTCCTCTCTATCTTTCATCCTTTCTTTCATCTGAGTTCAGCCTCAGTGCTTGGCTTCTCTGACATTTTCACTACTATGTTGTCACAAGAAAATTAAATGAAATTAAATGGTGGCAGATTTGTCCTAGGAATATTGCTGGGATTTGATCCCTTTATGAGTCTTGTGATAGATGAGTGTGTGGAGTTAGCTACTAGTGGCAAAAGAACAATATTGGAATGGTGGAGCACCATGTTGGAGAGGTTATAAATAATGGTTGTTCAGCAAAAAAATCCAGGCCCCCTCTCCAAAGAGCTTGTTTCACTGTGTTGTAAAAATTGGGTCATGTATATTTTCTTATTAAACTTCTGTTAACTTTTTGTGAATAAACTTTTGTAATAGTCAACAAAAAATAAAAGAGGATTGTCAGTGGGGTAGGCCAAAGACTTATTAATGTGAAATAGCACAGCATTTTTTCCTGTGTTATTTAGTTCTGAGCAGTTTAGTAATACCAAAACAGAACAAAGAGTACAGAGAATGAACCAGAAGAAAGGGCTGGAGCCAGAAGACTATAGAAGATCTGTTTCATTCTAGAGAATCTGTATTTTGCCAAGTGAGTGATACAGGTATGGAAGGATTTTATGTATGGGGGGTATGCAAAAATTTTTGCTTTGAAAAGATCAAGAAGGCCACCTCCTCACATATAAAAATATAGGTATTTCTGTCATAAGCACATATGTGCATATTGTGTGTATATGTTTATTTATATGGATGTATATACACACATACGTCTATTCAGCAAAACTTGTACAATATTAACAATTTTCTTGGGGGCGAGGATTTGGCTCAGTGGTTCCAGTGCCGGCTGCACAAGTGCAAGGTCCCGAGTTCAATCCCTTGTACAAAAAAAAAAAAAGAAAGAAAGAAAAAAAAAAACTAACAATTTTCTTGGTCACGAATGGTCAAATATCACATTTTCAAAAAGTCTGACCTACAATTTATAGTATTGTAGAAGAAGAGATTGTAAAGTCAGAAAGCTCAGGTCTGACTCTCATTGTCTTAGTTTGACTTCCTCACAGACTGGCAAGGACTCTAGGTCAGGGTGGTTATTGGCAGGTGTGTCACGGTTGGGGAAGTGACACAGAGAAGGAAAGACAGCTGGCAAAGGGCAGAGGGATCAGCCATCTATGACAGAGGTGAAGAAGCTTTGACCACGGGACAGATGTGGAAGTTGGTATAGAGGGTGTCTCAGAAGTGACCTGAGCAAGGGTGAAGGGCCTCGGATATTTGCACACTGATTTCTCTCAGTAACTGGTTAGATGTCTCTGCTAAGGACAGGGAAAGTGATTTTTTCCAAAATTCAGAGAAAGCCTCCCTATCAATTAGGTTCAGATATTCCAGGTAGGAGTCAGCCAGGTGCATTAAAGTAGTGAGGCCTAGAGATTTGATCTGTCTCACCCCTTTCTACCATTCACCACCTTAATAGCCTTGACCTAGTCCCTTTATACCTTAAAACTCATTTATCTTAACTAGCAAAAGAGAGATCACAGTACTTTAACTTGGAGAGGGTAACACACTTTGTTATGGTCTAAACAAATACAGTAATGTAATATATTTCTGGTGCATAAACACTGAAATAAATAGCAGTCTCAAAGTTTACAAAACAACTTTGCTTTTCACCTAGCCCTTTTCCTCATTCTGCCTTCTCAGAGAAGTCCAACAGGAAAGCTGGGTGAATAGAAAACCTTGAACTACACAGGATAAGCTCTTAGAATTGAGAAGTACCATGATCCTCTCCACTGTGTTCCTTGCCATCAGATGCGGCCCACTTATTGCTAATATTTCTGCTGCTGAGTCCAAGGAGGATATCTGCAGCAAGGTCATTTGTGTGGCCTATAAGAAAGCAGGCGCTGTTTCCATGGTGGCAGCCTAAGAATCTGGATTGTGACTGCAGCAAGAGGAGTTCAGGTCTCGGGGGTAGCCAGCTTCTCTGTTGCCTAAGCAAAGGGGAATGCAGATTTCTCAGGTTTCCACCTGGAGAAAAGCCTGGAACATGTCTCTCCACCTTAAAATACCTCCCTTGTTGATGTCTGAGATCCACTACTGACAACACAGTTTTTTGTGTTAGGCATTTCTCTCCATGTTTCTTTGTCTCCCTGCCTCTCTTTCTGTGCCAGGTACAGTGGGATATAATGAATGGATAGAACTCAAGCATAGAATTTGATGAGTTTGGATGAATGTATACTCCTGCATAACTAATAGCCAGGCAAGATAATGGAACATTTCTGTCACCTGACAGAATTCCCTCCTGCTCTTTCTCATTCTTCTTCCCCTGACAAGCATTTTTATTTCTCTCTATATGGGTCAATTTTGCCTGATCTTAATATTCTTATAAACAAAGTCATATAATATGTATTATTTTGTGTGGCTCCTTTTGTTCAACACTATTTTTTGGAGATTCATCTGTGTTGTTGCATATAATGGCAGTTTGTTCATTTTTATTGCTGGGTAATATTCCATTGCACAATAAACCACCGTTTCTTTGTTTTCCTGTGGATGATCATTTGGGTTGCCTTCTTTCTTTCATTTTATTGCTTGCCATTATGGATAAAGCTGACATGAATCTTTTTATACAAGCCCTTTTGTGGACAAATGTTTTTATTTCCTTTGCTAAAATACGTTGGAATGACACTCTATGAAAGAAGCTATGTAAATGCCCCATAAACAGATGTGAAGTTGTTCAATATCATTAGTCATTAAAAAGATATAAATTCAAATCACAATCAGATACCATTACATCCCACTAGGATGCCTCAAATTTAAAAATAATCTCTTGAACAGACAAATGAGTCTAGGAAGAGTATCTTTTTCTTTTACATTCTGAATGTTTTTGTTAGGGAAGTTTGAAATGCCAAAAGAAAGAATAGTGTAATGAACTCCCATATAACCATCCCTCAAATTCAATAGTTATCAACATTTTGCAATAATTACCCTGTGTCATTTATTAACAACAATCAATTGTCCAATTCTCTGACACCAACTAGGAATCGTACAGCTCAATTCAGTACTAATACCTCAATTCAGTACTAAATTCAGCACCTGGAGTTAGTGCAGATCCTCAGATTCAAAGATTCAATCTGACAAGATTGCCCCCACTTCACATGCTAGTCTGGCCATTTACAAATTCAGACATTCCCGAGTTACCCCCTTCAAGTTGAGTTATTTGCTGGAATGACTCACAGAACTCAGGAAAGTGCTTTATGATTACCATTTTATGATAATGACTACAGCTCAGCAACAATCAAATGGAAGAGACAGGCTTGATTAAATCATGGGCCACTGATGATTAAACTCAGTGTCCATCCTCTCTCGCCCCTTCCTGAAGATCTTGGGGTGAGACTGAAAAGTCTTAACCTTCTAGTAACATGATCACTTCCTGTGGAGTCCAGCGTCACCTGAAGTTGTCTAGGGGCTGTCCAAGAGGCTCCCCATTACCAGAATCTCAGGTATGGTTCAAAGAGGCTTCTTGTGAATAATGAAAGACCATTCATATCACTCAGGAAATTCTCGGAACATGAGGAGTTTTGTACCAGAAATGAGCCACAGAGAGATATATTTTCTTATACCATATACCCAACTAGCCTTATTTGTATATTTATCAAAAAGTTTTCTATTTTTAAGATGTAGCTGTCATAGTTTAAATAAAATCCTTTATGCAATACTATCTACTCATAGGGTACATGTAACCACAATACTTTTATACTTAATGAATAATAATAACTTAATATTGGGCAATATTCTTTCCATAATCACATTTCCCTATCATCTCAAAACTGTCTCTGTCATTGGTTTACACATCGCAGTTGGCTGTAGTTTATGTTTGTGTCTTGTAGTTTAGAAGACTGTCCATCCTGTACCTTTCTTTCCTTTTCATACCACTGAGTTATTAGAGAAAGCTGGTCAGCCAGGTGGGGTGATGCGTGCTTGCAGTCCCCAAGCTGCTCAGGAGATGAGGCAAGAGGATGCGAGACCAGGCGGGGTTCACACTCTGGGACCAGAGAGAAAGAGGAGGAGGGGCAGGGGGAGGGGGAGGACATAAAAGAGAATGAATGGAGGAGAGGTAGAGACAGACTCTAGGTCACCTGCATGCAGAATCCACATTATGATTATCTCAATAGTCATTTCTCTGGTTTCTTCCTCTCCATCTTCTCTTTAAACAAAAGCTAGATCTAAAAGGCTCAGTTTCCCATTCCTCAATTTTAAAGCAAGAATACTTCCTAGATGGTTTCGTTTATTTTGAAAATGATTTTTGGATGCCTATCGTGTTTTGAGTTTTGTGAATTATAAAATACTATATATTACAGTCCTGCCATTAAAGATCTTATAGCCTGTCAGGAAGGTAGGCATGTAAAGCAATCAATATAACAGCATAAATGCCAGGGAGGATTTGGGTGGGAACAGAAATTCTGATAGGGGCATCAAGGATACTATGAAAGGGCTAAAGGAGTTGGCTCTGGAGGGAAAAGGAGAGTTTGTCCCTTGAAGAAGAGTGAGGAAGAGCATGCTAAGCTGGGGATCTGTGTGTCCGTAGGAGGAGCCACACAAATACACTAGAACATGCTGTCAGGGGCATACTTGACAGGGAATTTTTTTGTATGCAATTTATCTTGTGTGCAGTGGCAAGCCCAGAAAGAATTTTATCTGAGGTTGAGGGTGTGGTTAGATTGTCAGCCTCCAGTGTGGTTCTTAGCACCTTAGTGTGAGCAGATATATCAGGAATTGGTCTCCCAAAGAGATGGACTCCTCAAAAAAATAAAGTGTGCCGGGGATTTAGCTCAGTGGTGCTCTGCCTGCCTCATAAGCTTAAGGTCCTGAGTTCTATCCCCAGTATTGCAGAAAACTGTAGATCAAAAAGAAAGTGGATGGCCGGGAATTTAGCTCAGTGGTTCCAGTGTCTGCCTCACAAGCACAAGGTCCCAAGTTCAATCCCTGGTACCAAAAAAAAAAAAAAAAAAGAAAGTGGTTGGAAGTGCTATAACAAACACAGATAGGACAACCTATGTCACCTCCTCACAAAGCTGTGCTCCTTGGTTCAACCTTTGGTACTAGAGTCCAAGTCTGGAAACCAAAGACTGGAGGAGACAGCATTACAAAATACTGATACCAGCCCCAAACCATACCCACATTTATCAGGGTGGGACTTAGGCACTATGTATTTGTTTACTCCAAAATCCCCAAGTGATTCTAATGCACTCAGGTTTATGAACAACCCAAGCAAAAGAGAAGTCAGCACCAATGGTCAGTCAAGGAGGGCACATGGGCCAAATGCTAGGGCTTCCACTCCCAAGTGTAGACAGGAAGCCTCTCTGCTTTCCAAGTCCCTTTGATGGTCCATGCATGATTACAGAGGTGCAACTTGGCAGCTAAGGGATCTTTTAAAAGGAATGCTGAGAGAAGGAAGCAGGCTTGGCTCACAGTGTTGCTCAGCATTGTCTGTGGAATGGCCAGCCAGCGGGTGAGCATCCAGACGCCCTTAGCTGGAGAGCAAGGCATAGAATCCCTGTCTCTGGCCCTCTGGTATAAACTCTGCTGGGAATCCCTATTGGGGAGCTCCGGTCTTGCGCTCAGAGATGATGTGGGAATTTTGTCAGACAACAAGGAGCATGTGTTCGCTATGAAAGCAAATTACTAAGTAACAACAACAACAACAACAACAACAACAACAAAACAACAGCACAGAAAACCCAAGCTGCAATCTATCATCTATGCATTATGACTAACAGATGTTTTAAATTTATTTTAATGTATAGGTTCTCTCTCTTTTCTAAAATGTATTTATTGAAGAAAATAGGTCATTTGTTGCCCAGTTATTTCTTTGCAAGATTGATAAAAAACTAGTTTGCATAATTATTCACTTGCATTGTTTCTCAGTACATACACAATAGTCTCAGAATAATAACCTCAATGTTGTCATGAACAGCAGATTAACTTTGAAAAGTTTACATATGTGGTGGGAAGGCAGTTCTTTTTCCCTTAGGTTACATCCCACTAGGAATAAACCAATTATTGTATTTTACAACCCCTTGGAATTCTCTTTCTCTTTGTGAATTTGCCACAAACTGTGTGCACAGTAAAGTTCATCAGTTTCATTTTACATTTTATTATTATTAATTGATTTTTTAAAATTTAATTTTACTTTAAAATCATGTAAATTATTTGTATGGTTACAAAGTCAAATCTAAGAAGCAGAGTTACAAAACCAACTCCCCTGGGGTAACCATTTTCTTTTCATTTTTATGGTTTATTCTTCCATCGTGTTATTAATATAAGCAGGTATTTGCATATATTCATACTCTCTTCACTTATAAAAGGCACAATATTCACATTACATTTGAGCGGTGGTTGGGAACTCTTTTTACCCTGAATCATGGTTTGCCTTTCTTCTAAGTTTGCTTTTGAGTGATAATTCTTTAATATAGAACTAATCACTAAATTTATCATTTGATATTTTTCTTTTTTTGATGCAGTCTTCTCTTCCATTTGACCTTCTATCTAGTTTTTGTTTTAATATATGAAAACTGTTGGGTTTACATATTCATTTTGCAACCAATTTTTTCTAAAGTTTTTATTAATTTTAGTGGTTTTTAGCTGTTTTGGGGGGGGATCCAGATGTATGATATTTTTTCATCTGCAAATAGCATTTTAACCATTTCCTTTCTAACTCTTGTGCCTCTACTAACTCTAGCTTTTCCTTAATTAATTGCATTGACTAATGTACTGCCAACAAAATGTGTGCTGAACATCATTCTTTTGAGTTCTAACTTTCATGTAAAAGTCTCTGGCTGTATTGTTAATGCTAATCACATGGTGTGTGTTCAAATACTACAGTGAATGTTTAGATTCAAAATAAAACTTTTTACAGTAAAAGACACATCAGTGTTCACTCTCCTCAAAGTATTCCCCCTCTCTTCAAACACATTTATCCCAGTGTGCTTGCCACTTTTTGAAGCAGTTCTGAAAGTCCTCTTTTTCAAATGTCTTTAGTTCCACTCTGGTAGCTGCCTCAGTGTCCTGAACTGTACCTTTTGTGATCATTTTGACTTTGAGGAAGAGCCAGAAGTGGAGTGGTGCCTGATCCTGTAAACAAGGTGGATGTGGACACATCAGACACATTGGGTTTTTATAAGCCTGCCTTTCTGTTGGACGCCCCTGGGCAGCGGCATTGGCCATTTCTGTGATCACAGCTCATAAGGATACTTGCCAAGAAAGGCCTTCCAGAACTGCTTCAGAAAGTGGCAAGAATGATGCAAATAAGGGTTTTCAAAGTTAGGAGGAGTGTTTTAAAGGGGATTAAGCCACTATGTCTTATACTGTAAGAATGTTTTAAAAATTTAAACACACACTGCATTTTTTGATCAGCCTGTGTAATGTCATTTTTATATACATGAAGGAAATTCAATGGCATTGCTTTCTTTTTATATAAATGTGTATTAGATGTTGGCATATGTTTTTTCTCCATCTGTGGAAATAATCCTGATTTTGTCCTTGGGGCTATTAATACAGAATCTGCCAAAAACTATATATATCAGGAAAGGAAAACCTTTATAAATATTTTAATACTAAATTTATTGAAATATCATGAGATTAATACAACTTATCTTTGGCCTACAATTACAAGAGGTGCTTATGGAGGTGGCCATTCACTTCCAGACTAGTATAGCGAATTGCTGAAGAGTGAGTACATGTTTTTGGTGGATCCTGTATAATGACTTATATAAATACAACTCCTCCGGTTGAAATACCTTTGTGTTCCTCAAAAGAAACACACATGGTTATAATGCATAATTCGATGCATTTTTGAATTTGAGTTGCTGATATTTTATTAAAATTTTTTGCATAAATATTTATTACTGTGTGTGGTCTGCACACAATTCTCTTTTGGTATAATTTTGTCAAATTTTGGTATCAATATATATGTACTTTATAAAATATATTTAGAAGTTTTCCTTATTTTTTCCTGTGTAGTCTCTAATGTCTTTGGTGTTGAAAAATACTTAGTCATTGAGAAATGCTTGGACCATTCCATTTACCTGAGACTCCCTGACTGCTGTAAGGAAGGCAGTGACAGCCTAGGTGACTGTACCAGAGGCTTTGGTTATCAGTGAGTGAAGCGGGAAGCTGCAAACCACTGTGTGTCAGATTCTGAGAGCTGTTTTTTCTTGTTTCAGAAGATTGGATAACACATTAGCAAGTGCTCAAAAATGTTAGGTATTATAATCAAATGGCAAAAGGAATGCGAGCTTGCTGGAAATCATGAATCCTAAATCAAAATCAGTATATATGGCCTAGAAATGGGATGAAATATTTGAAACTTAGAGTCTTCTGGCGACTCCTGGGTATATAGTTATGGCTTTTATGGACTCCCTAATGTTTAATTGCCTTTTGCTATTTGTCCATACAATGGAGGAGAAAGGAGAAATGAACTAACATTGAGAGTATTTACTAAGTGTGAAGCTAGGTGCTAAGGGCTTTTCTCACTTGATCTCATTTAATCCAAACCTATCCTAATCTATCAGAGTAGTTATTACTCATTATCACTTTTTTCAGGTGAAGAAACTAAGGCTTACAGTAGGTAGGTAGCTTTAAATGTAACTGTCTAATTCTTAAGATTAAGAAGTGGCAGAAAAGAAACCAAAAGAAATTGGGAACATTTAGTTACTGAACCTAATTTTAACTATTATGCAAGAATTTTTTCTTTTTCTGAGTTTATTGGGGTATAACATACATTAGCACCAAAAATTTAGAAAATAAAAGAAGAGGTGGTAAAAATAAAAATAATCCAAAAGTCTACCTTTTCAGAAAATAAATTCCAAATATATTTTTCCAGAAGTTTGCCTATCAAACTTCTTTGATATAAATATATATATGGAAATGTATGTGCATATGTACACATATATAATAATTTAGCAAAAGTGGGTTAAAAAGCTATAATAAGTACAGCATTTTGTTAACCTTTGGTTCTTTTCAACTCAGTCCATGGAGAATTTTTGAATTTTGAGATTCTGCCTTTAAAATTGTAATAACAGAATTCTGGCTTACAAGGGGCACGTGGGTATCTTTGCTGTGGACTCTGATGTCTGGCATTGGTTCTTCTGCCCCTGCTTCCTCAAAGGTTATACATATTTTATGAATAAGAGCAAGGGAGAATTGAGGGAATGGTTGGTTGAAGCAGTACCTGCCAAATGTAGGTAGTCAATGAATGTTTGCTACTTAATGCACAGTGAGTTACATTTTAAAAAAATAATAGTTACTTTGTCCTTTTAGCAATTTCTGCAAATTCCTGGGAGTGAGTCCACTCCTAAGAAACAATTATAACTGTTTTCTTCCTCCAGGGGCTCCACCATTGGAAGTGAAATGATGAAGAAGTTTAATAGCCCTTGGGTGAAGAAGTGCATCTTAGAAGCCCCTGTGTTTCTCTTCCTCAGCTAACAAACTAATAGCAGAAGAACAAAGGCCATAAATAGGTGAGTTTAGAATTAAAAACAATACAGATAAACAACATGAGGCATACTTTATCTCATTTGGATTCAAAGAGGATCAATTATTATAAATACCTAACTGGGAAATCATTGTACACGTGCACTAAAATTTGTGTGTGTGTGTGGTGCTGAGGATTGAACCCAGGGCTTTATACTTGCGAGGCATTCCACCCCTGAGCTGCATTTCCAGCCTCCATATGAACTTTTTTTTAGTTACTGACCAGTTGCCTTCAAAAGGGCAAAACCATTCTATATTCTTTCCTAGTGACACCAGTGACCAAGTCTTCAGTGATAAAGGGAGTCATTACTTTATTTTCTAGACATCCTTGACTTTTTTGTTATTAAACTAGTAAAAAAGAATTCTGTATTGATTTTTATTTTCTTGATTATTTGTAAGGTTGAAGACCTTTCTATACTTTCATTGGCCATCTGTGCTTATGAATTGTTTTTATCAAATGTTTGTTTTCTATAAGATTGCTTCTTGGTTTATAAAATTTAAAAATTAAATTGATTAATTCTTGGTCATTTATTTTACAGATATTTTCATCAATATTTCACTTATCTTTTAGTTTGGTTTATTGTCTTATGCAGACAACATTTTTATTGCTGTATTTGCTAATTCTTTTGTTATTGGCTTCTGAGTCATATGCCTAACTTTGAAATATATTTTTATTTAAACATTCCCCCTCATTGCAGTATAAAAAGATTAGTCTCCTTTAACTATCATCTCCATGTTTATTTACATGTGGCTCTGGACTCTCTCTGGAATTTGTTTTTGAATATGAGATGTGTTCAGGATCTCTAATCAATAGTCTTCTCAATACTGTGGATGCACAGGAAAGATTCCAGCAATTGATGAATTCTGTCTACTATGGACACTTATGGAAGAATGGTAAAATTTATTCATTATCAAATACATGTTTAGTCTCTTTCTTCTGTGAACTGGGCATTGGTTTAAGCACTGGAAAGACAAAACTGAAGAATAAGTGAGCGATTGTTCTTTTATGGAGTGAATTGTAAAAAATAAAAAGCTACGTAGTGCATTATAGTACCAGCTATTCTGGAAGTTGAAGCAGGACTGTCCCTTTAATCCAGGGATTTGAAGCCAGCCTGAACACTACAGCAACAACCTGCATCTTTAAAAATTCTAACAGAAGACAATGTCAAGTACTGATGAAGAACTAATAAAATACTGCATCACAATAAAGAAGTTGCCTGCACCCCAGATGGTCAGAGAAAACTTCTCTGAAGGCATGATATTTAAGCTGAGACTTAAATGATGATCAGAAAGTAGGATGAAAGAGTCCTGGGAAAAGAAATTCCCAAGAGAGAAAAGCAAATACACATGTTCTCAGGACAGTGCTAGTTTGCCATGTTGAAGTCAGAACGAAGGTGAAAGTATTGTGAGAAGGAAAGAAATGGAGTGTTTGGAGAGGTCAGAAACATCCAGATAGTGAGTGGCTCTTTGAGCCTGGTAAATAGTTGGGCTTTATTCTAAGTGATGGAAGACTGAAGGATTTTTAACAAGGGTATTATGTAGTATGATTTACCATTTAAATTTGTGTGTCTGCCATCCCTGAAGCTGCCACTAGAGGGAAGCAGGAGGAGGTGGGGCAGTCAGTGCAAAAACAGCATCCTGGCTTGTGGGAAATGCACACCACTGCCTGGTTCAAGAGGAGGACATATCCAGAAGGGGAACAGACTGTGTCTATAAGGAAGGAGGGCAAGAACCGTATCTAACTACAAAAGGTGGATCTCACTGGAGTTTTATAGATAAATTTCTGAGATTTGTTTCTAAACTAATTACAACTGAATCATTCTGAAAGAAAGAGATGTCCTCTGGACTGACATGTGAATGCTTTCTGGGTGGCCATGCAAACCTCACAGGGTGGCAAGGATCTGGGGAATTCTCCAAAAAGTCGAGCCCAGAGCCCACCAATTTGGAGATTGTAGTATGTTATCAGTGCTCCCAAGGTAATGAGAGAGGCCCACCTACTCCAGCCACCCAGGAGAGACCAGCATGGACCACGTTACTAGAACTTCATCTGACAGACAATTGGATGCCCTGGAACATCTTTCTCCGTAATTAAATAAGACCATAATTCAAATCTTTGCCTGCCACATGTTTGGTGAACAGAGAATAAAGGGATGAGTGAAGAAAATTGAAAGTGTTGGATGATATCAGGCTCTGACTTTCATAGTTGAGATAGCTACCAGGTGAACATGAATTTGGGATACCTCTCTCCACTGGCGGTGCTTAGATGGAAACACCTGTGTGTGCTTGGGCGAGAGTCTTGCATGTAAGTGACAGTGCGCTACAAGAATGAAGGGGGTGAAATAACGGAAGTGAGTTCTCATTGTGACTCAACATCTTACCAATTCTGTGACTGTGGGCAAGTGATTTAACCTATCTGAGCCTCAAATTCCTCATCTCTAAATGGAGGGCAGTAAAAACGATGTCCCCTTCCTAAGGATGTGATAGGATTGAGTTAATACATGCAGTATTTGACGAGGACCCTGCATATGATAAACACTGCCAAGTGGGATTTGCTGGCTCTGTGTTTAATGCTTCCTTGTTGATTGGCAGAGTTTTTCCTTAAACACACTCAGGTAACCTGTTTGATTTTGTTTGTGCATCTTCACCGTTTACTTCCAAATGGACAATCATGGTCTAGATGGCAGAGTGGCTGTGTCACTTCCTCTGGATCACATACTGACCACGCCAACCTGCATAGCCCTTATTCCCTTCTGCTTGAGTCGCTGCCTGACTTCCAAACTGGAAGCCCTGTCTGCTGTTAACCACTGTCTCTCCAAACACCACAACCTGGATCTTCGGAAATGATCTAGTTTCACCACCACCTCAAGAAGAGACCCAGAATAGCAAGAATGTATGGCTCCTTGGGGCTTATAGTACATACTTTGGGGAAGAAATGGGTTGTCAAATGGGTTTCAGTAGATGACAAGCTTAATTTTAAAACTAGGGAACTTAATGCATCAAACTTCACATATAGCCAAATAATTGAGATGATGCCTTAGATTTTAATATGGCAGAAGCTGAAAGACGGGAGCAGGTATGAAGACTTAGATCACAAAAGAGAGCTGTGTTGGATGCTTTAGGCTCAGGAAGGTAAGGGCCACAATCCAGAGACTACTGAAGCTTGACTTGTGGTAGAACTCTAAGAAAATAATATGCTTGTTTACATGGTGAATGCTGAAATTTTAAATTTCTTTTGGAATACACATTGCTATAATAAATACTCCAAAGTGAAAATTAACATCACTCAGTGACTGAGAGAGGTGGTAATCTACTTGCACCTTAAAGCGGAAAAGTAAACAGTGATAACAAATTTCATTTTTAAATAAAGCAATTTAAAAATGAGTATTTTGTTGTTAAATATGGCACATAATAGCAATGCCAAACATCAAAGATAAATGTGTACATAGATTATATATTTCTGATATACCAAGAAGCATTTGTATTTAAAGCACTTTAGTCAATATTTCAGCCATTTCCTTGCATACTGAAATGTATTTTACATTTTCAAGTAGCAGCTTCAAAGTTAATCAATGGTGTGTACTAATATTGTGAGGTAATTATAATCAGACTTGAAAATACCTCAATTATGTTGCCCCTTCAGCTCTCTTACAAATGGTTGTGGGCTGCAAGAGGCGAATAACGAGAGAAAATACTTATATCAGAGCAAATAGGACAATTCTGCCAGGCTTTTCCTCAGAAATAGGTGTGTGTATGTGTGTGTGTGTGTGATAAGGAACTGGTTCATACAATTATGGAGTTGAAGAATCCAATCTCCAGAGTGGGCTGGCAGCCTTGAGACTGGGGAGAGTTGATGGTCTAATTCAATGGTCATCAGATCTTGCAGATCGAGTCTAAAGGTGGTCTTTAAAGGGAGAGTTCTCTTTTACTTGGGAGAAGGGCCATCATTTTTTCTATTCAGGCATTCACCTATTTGAATGAATCCCATTCATATTAGGGAGGCTGTGTTGGTTAGCTTTTCATTACTGTAACAAAATACCTGAGATAATCAACTTACAAAAAGGAAATATTTGCTTTGGCTCACTGTTTTAGAAGTTGGAGATCATGGTTGGTTGGCCTTATTGCATTGGGCCTGTGGTGAGGGAATACCTTGTGGCAATGAGCATGAGACACAGGAAACTGTTCGTCTCATGGCTGGGAGACACACTCCTAAGGGTTCCAACATCTTCCAGTAGCATCACAGATAGAGGTCCAAGCCTTTAATTAAACACCTGGGCCTTTGTGGTGTTTCCAGATCCAGGCCATAGTAGAAGGCAATCTGTTTTTCTCAATATCCTTTGATTCACATGTTAATATTATCTAACAGTGCTCTCTGCAAAACCCCAGACTAATGTCTGGCTAAATATCTGAGCATCCTGTGTCCCAGGCAAGCTGTCAGTAAAATTAGTCCTTGCAGCTGCCCACTTCCAGAGAATAGCCTTGGCTGGGAACATGTTCAGCCCAGTCTTCCCTGAAGAAGCCATGAACTCTTCTGCTCAGCAGTCATGCTGAGACGAGTAAGGTAGCTGGGCAAAGCGATGAATTCATCAAGGAAAGACATGCTGCTATCCACTAGACTTGCTGCTGTAGATAAATAGAAGGAAAAAAGCAAATGTTCGTTTAGTATGCAGCTTGCATCCCCTTACTCTGAGTGTGCAAATTATTTAGTATCTTGGGATGAATTTCTTCCATTGTAAAGGGAATATAAGAAGATAGTACCTGTTTTTGTCATCTTGGTTGGTAGCAAGAACAATTTGAAATTATCATATAGCTAAGAAGGTGTTTTATTTCACTTATTTATTTTTAATTTTTAAATTTTATTTGCACATATTTTCAGTTCATTAAGTTTACAGTCGTCTTGGAGAATCATCATGTACCTATTACAGCATGTTTTTTTCTTGTTTTTAACCCCTTTTCCTTCTCTCCTTCTCTTCTCTCTCCTCCTCTAGTTCCCCTATCCCATTTTTCATTCCTGTTGATATTATTTGTCTTAGCTCATGTTATGGCCTATAATGTTCACATTAATTGAGGTTATTAGGTTCCTATACATGGCACATCTTTTCTTCTCATTTTCCCTTCTCTCCTCCCAACCTTTCCCCCTTTTTCCCTTGGACCACTTCCCTATTGCAAGAGATTCATCCCCCCTGTCCTTTTCTATCCATCCTTTATCATTTTCTTTGTACTTTGCCTCACTCCTATGAGAGATACCATATGGTATTTAAGCTTATGTGTCTGGTTTATTTCACGCAACATTATATTTTCCAGGTGCATCTATTTTCCAACAAATGTCTCAAATTTGTCATTCTTTATAGCTGAGTAGTATTCCATTATGTATATATACCACATTTTCTTTATCCAGTCGTCTGTTGATGAGTAAACAGACCGCTTCCAGGATATAGCTATTATGAATTGTGCTGCTATAAGCATTGGTTTGCATGTATCTCTGCAGTGTGATGACTTAAGCTCTTTGGGGAAGATAGCTGGGTTATATGGAATTTCTAATTTCAATTCTTTGAGAAATCTCCATGCTGATTTCCATAATGGTTGTACTAGTCTTCATTCCTACCAGCAGTGAAGGAGTGTTTCTTTTTCACCACAGCCACACCAGCATTTGTTATCTCTGAATTTCTTAATGATTGGAATCTCAGCATTATTTTAATTTGCATTTCTCTAAGATGTTGAAATTTTTTTCATATATTTGTTGACCATTTGTATTTCTTCCTCCCTCGGTGAAATGTCTGTTAATTTCTCTTCCCCATTTCTTGGCTTAGGTGGTTTCATTTCTTTGAGTTCTTTGTATATGCTAGGAATTAGTCTTCTGTCTGAGGAGTAGCTGGCAAAACATATTTTCCCATTAAAAATGCGGAACAGTTCACACATGTGCGCATCGTCCTTATGCAGGGGTCATGCTAATCTTCTCTGCATCACTCCAGTTTTAGTATATGCACTGCTGAAGTGAGCACAAGAAGGTATTTTAGATGGATGTTCAACAACGAATGATGAGAAAGAGTTTGGTCATGGTAGATTGGTATTGGCAGTGTTCTGTTCAACTCCTGTAGAAGTTTCTTCCCTTTCTACGCACAGTAAGATTTCGCATAAATGAAGAATGAGTTTTTGGTGAAAGGAATAGCCTAACTGAAGGCACGGAAGTGGGGAAGCATAGAAGTCCCAGTTCAGGGACTCTTAGGGCAGGATCGCTAATGTGGCCGAGGCAAGCAGGTCCAGCAAGCAGAGGAGGAGAATGTTATAGTTCCCACTGGCGAATGTAATTTTTTTAAGAAAAGGAATCCTAGACTTATAGAAAAGTTGTAAAAATCGTATAGAAAGCTCCCAAATACCTTTAACTAATGTTAACATATCACAAAATCATGGCACAGTGATCTAAACAATGAAATGACACTGGTAATAATACCATTAGCTGAACTGCAGACCTAATTGAATTTTGTCAGTTTTCCTACTAATGTCCTTTTTGCTGATCCCGAATTCAAGTCAGGATCCCACATTGACTTAATTGTGGTGTTTCTTTAGTCTCTTCTCATTTGTATTTATTTAGTTTTTATTTTTCATCCTTGAGGGATGGCAGTCAGTTACTTTGCAGGATGTATCTCAAGTTAGACTGGTCTGGTGTTTTCTAGTGAGTTGAATGAGGGCGTGAATGTTTCAGAGAGAACATCACAAGAACGATGTACTGTTCTGAGTGTATCACTTCCCATGGTATGTGAGGACAGTATGTTTTGTTACTAGTGTCGTGAACCTGGATCATTTGGTTAAGGTGATGTCTTCCGGGTCCAGCAGAAAGTTACTATGATCCCTTCAGCAATTGAAAAATGATGGGGAAATGTGGACACTGCGTACATATGCTGTTCTCATACCTCTGCCTGCTAAGCTTAGCATCCATCAGTCGTCCCTTCCTGCAACATAATTACTATGGTATTTGCCTAATGATAATTTTCTAATTTTATTGAAAAATAAGAAGAGAGGTTCAGTTTTTCTACTGTTGCACTGAATTCACACTGGTGCCTTCACCTAACCTATAAATAAAGATGGATATGTAGAGTTTAACAATAATAAAACTGGTGATCTGCCAAACTCAAATTTTACACTAATAAGGATGTTACTTTACATATAATTTTATGTACCATTCATCAATAACCATAAACCTCTTCATGAGGTTGTATTGCATGATTGTGTGCTTTTCCAAGGTAATTTTTCAGTCCTGACAACTATGATAATCAAGTATTGAAATAAATTGAAATTAGAAGCTGATTTTTAAATTGCCATATCCTTGTGTTAAACTATGATTTACAGAAATAGTGAGGCTTGATCAACCCATTGTTATCACTAAATATTTATGAATAATAATTTTAGAAAAATTGCTCCAAAGTGATGTTATTAATAAATAAATAAAATGAGGTTATTTATTTTGTCGTTAATCTTTTAAAACTCCTATTTGGGGCTACTAGGGTTCAAGTATAATTTTTAAAAAACTGCATTTCTTGTAGGCATTTATTGAATTTGTGTTCCGAATAAAAGCTTGTGATCAAAAGATTTTGGTATCCATTTTTCTTTAAAAAGTGCAATTATTAAAATATTTCAAAAAGTTGCCAACTTTTCACTTTTTTCTTTTGGAAGAAGCCTATTTACTGTCATTTTTGTTACTGCATCTTTGTTTACTAGAGCAAAGAACCTTTCGATGCTAAGTGGATAGGAAGAACATGATTTTAGAATAAGGGACAATCCTTTATATTGAGTATATTTAGCTTTACTTAAAACCTATGTTCTTGTTCCTCATATTTTACTACTAGCAGAGCTTCCTACAGTAGTCCATGTTGTAAGTTGAACTGTATCCCCACCAAAAAGAAATATTGAAGTCCCAACTCCAAGAATCTCAGAATATGACTATATTTGGAAGTAGGGTCATTGCATATATATAATTAGTTAAACTAAGATTAGGTTTTATTGCAGTAGGGTGGGGTCCTAATCTAACACAATAGTGTCTTATAAGAAGAACACGCGAAGACAGAGACACACAGGGAGCATGCCATGTGATGACAAGATTGAAAGCCCACGAGGAGAGGATGCCATAAACGGGAAGAGAAGCATGGAACAGACTCTTTTCTCAGAGCTGTTAGAGGGAACTGATCCTGCCAACCTCTTGATTTTGAACTTCTGGGTCTCCAGAACTGTGAGATAATGAATTTCTGTTGGTTGTAGGCCATCCAGAATGTGGTACTTTGTTAGAAGCAGCCCCAGTAAAGCAACTAATCCAATAATTTAGGATATTTGGGAATTTGTGATAGTACTGTCTTATAGAAATTTTGTGTGGATAATTTATATTTCACTGATCCTTGAAAGGTTTCTGAGCAAAAATAAGTCAGGTCCGCAGAATTATCCTGGCAGCGATGTCTAGAACTTGTCATAAAGTGGACTGCCTAGAAGCAGATGGGATGCCCAAGAGACAACTGCACAGATTTTCACAAGTAATATCAAAACCCAGCTTGGAGGGCATCTCTGAGAAGGAAAAGAAAGTCCAAAGATTAGAAACACTGCAGTAGGAAGTCCTATAGGAATGTACCATGGTGCAGAATTGTTTAAATGACTTGTGAATTTAAGTTGTTTATTGACATCTTTTATATTAAGGACAACTCATCTTGAAACCTGAGCTACTGAAAAAATTCCATTATGTAGACAGACCTGGAAAAGTAAGAGAAAGGATTGGTGTAAAGATGAGCTCACTATGGGGCTAGAAATACTTTTCTGTTTATGTGTGCATCAATGTCCACACTAAAAGCACACTTATCAAGTTCCTGTTATAAGTCAGTTGGAAGGGCATGGGATATAGATTTTTTTATTGTACTCAGAATTGTTAGATGTTTATCAAATATGAAAGGAATTTGCAGTGGTGTTATAGGATCTCTTCTATGATAGCCATGAAGACAGGCGACCTGGATCTCCAGGGGCATAGTTGGCAGATGACTGTCCTAGTTGCTGTGTTCCGAAATCTACAGTTTCTGCTTCAGGGTTGGCACCCTCTTCCCAGGGGTTCCTCCAGCCAAAGGCTGGACATAGCAGGGCTTCCACGGCAAAAGCCTTCTGCAAAGAGATGCAGGACTTCACTGATGGGCAGTTTGCGCAAGAGTACTTCCATTGGACTCCTAAACTTTTCTTAGAAGCACAATTCCGACTAAGACTTCAACTTAACACATCTAAGGAAGCAATGAGCAATAGAGTTAAAGATTTGCAATAAATGCTCATTATGATACTATTCAAAAGAAAAAAATTGGAAACTTTCTAAAAATCCAACAGTAAGACAATAGAGGAAACTGGGAGTAAAAGTAAAGAGAAGGGGGAGTAAAAAAATTAACATGTGTTATGTATGTGTACCAACTCCTCACAATGAATGTAATCATTATGTACTGGAATCATGCACTAATAAAAATTCAAAAAATTAAAAAATATAATATAGTTAATTCAACCATGATACCCCCATAAGCTCAAATATTATATGGGTATTAAAATTATGCTTTCAAAGATTAATGATGTAAGAAACTGTTCCTAAATAGGGTTATAATGTTAAGTAAAGTAGATATAAAACTTCATAATCTTATTAAAATCACATTTTAAAATAATTTCTGTGCATACATAAAAAAATTCCTTGAAAAAATGGCACAATATTAGTAATTTTTTTTCCTGGATAGAATTACTGTCAATCACCCCTTTGTTGTCTTTTGATTTTCTTAATTTTAAAAATCTATAATTTATACAGTTATAACTGCAAAACTGTTGCACAATTAAAAAACAGGTCAGTCCTGTAGTTTCATGTAAGTATAATAAAGTATAAGATAGATATATCTATGAGATTCCTGTGTTTTATTATCTGCAGTTTAAAGTGATTTCTTGCTTGATTCCTTTCTGTAACTCTTTTCTAGTGCTGGTGTAACTCCCCCAGGGAGAGGGACTTGGTACTTCCGGAGAAGATGCAGGTCAATAAAAGAGTGAGTATGAAGATTTCAGCATGAACTGACCCACAGAGTCATGTTCACTGTTAAGAGAAAACTTTCGGGTACCCTGGGATGGCAGCAAACCCCTGTGCTTCCAGAGCCTCACTTTGATTTCTGCCTATTCAGCCTCTGACTGTGAGTCTCGCTATGGGCACACAGACTATCTTCTGAGCTCCTTGAGGGCCTTCTATCATGTGTTACTCTGGGTAACAAGTGCATGACTATGACCTGGAACATTGAACTGAATATCATTAATCAGGTATTATAAAAATTTAATCAAAGGAATAAAAAAAGTATATAATTTTAAATGATAGTATTTTCACACAATTTTTGTTATTTCACACCAGAGACTAAATAAAGATCATTTTGATCTTCCATTTTTTATGCTTTGATAATTCTTCAGGAATTTGGAATTTCTGATCACATACAGATTTATTCTTCTATATTCAGGCATTCCATTTACTCAGACTTGAAGAGTGTCTGGCTTCCCTCTTACTAGTCTGCTAAACTCACTCATTATTCAATGTTCTGCTCAGTAGTAACCCACTTATTCAATCATTCCACGATCTTCTCAGACAATTAAATTACTTCTTTATCTATTGCTATTTATGTATTCTTTTTCGCTCCCTATGTCCTATGACATTGGAATTATTTGTATATCTTTCCTATTAAATGCATCTCCACTTGCTGTTATCCTTTATTCCAGTCAAGTTGACAGAGTTAACCATCCCACAGACTCACCCTGCAGATCTAGGACGGTCAGTCTCCATAATCACTTCAGCCAACTCCTCACAGTAAATGCCCCTATTGGTTCTTTTCTCCATGCAGAATCTAATACAGTTAGCAAACTAGAGTGCCAAGACCCAAGCTAGAGACTCACATTGCTTTGGTTCCAATCTGAGACCAAAGGCCTGAAAACCAGAAAAGCTGATCCTTCATGTCTAGTCTAAAGTCCTGCAGGCTTGAGATCCCAGAAAACTATGTTTGATTTGAGGCTAAAGGCACACAAAAAGAAAAGCTCCTTTACTTAAGTGTAGGTCAGCATTTTTTGTTTGATTTCGGCTCTCAGCTGATTGGGTGAGGCTCATTCGTATTAGAGAGGACAGTTTACCCGGTCAACCAGTTCCTAGGTGAATCAAAACCAGAAACACCGTCACAGACACAACCAGAATATATTTGACAGATTGACACATTAAGCTAATCACAAGTCCACCCCTTGTCAACTTAGCATCACATGGATCTGTTGAAACCATGCTTAATTTCCAAATAAGTGGAATAACAAGGCCAGTATTCTGCCAGAGATTATGCAACTATCCTGTGAGTAATTGGAAATATACTACATCTTTCCCAAGAAAGTAGAACCCTTGAGTGATGTTTACTGTTTTCCTTGGTATCTCATAAATATTGTGATGTAAAGTTAACAGTACTTAAATACCATTATATACAGCAGTCAATGGAGATTATATTACATGATAAAAGAGAGGAAGAATAGATACTTAATGTACATATTCACATACAGATGTAACCATTACAAAATAAGGAGTTACTCATGACAATTAGTCTTCATTTTTATAACTAGACACATGGTTACAGCTGGTTCTTATAACTCCCCACCACCCATTCTATATTCCCCTTGTCTTTAGCAAACACCTCAACTAGTCGTGGTTCTTTACATAGTGATGGGATTGAAACCTTCATTGCTGAAATATCTGGGCTATTAGTAGTTTTACCTGGATTAGATTACCATAATTTTTATTGACCATAATCACAGGAGATTGTAGTATTGAGAGATGCCCTCGAGAATCTCCTGCACTCTAGCCATACTCTTCCTTAATTCCATTGTTGGGTAAGCAGCTCAATTTCCCCTTGATAGTCAGGATCAGTCACTCTATCAGTACAGCAACTGCCTTCTTTGTCTGTTGATTAAGAGGCATTAAAGAGCTCAATGTGGCCAGATGGTGGTCTTGAGTTCTACTTCAGTGGACTCATTATTGTGTGTCCTGAAGAATTCCTTCAGCAGAGTACAAAATAAAGAACAGGAAGCAAACATTTTGCTAGTATGTCACTGTGGATAATGTGAGTGCTGACATTCTCTTTTTTACACCTTCATTCCTGGATGCACAAATCCTGACTTTGGAGTTACAGTACCATATACTGAACATTGATTCAGAGGATACATAGCTTTCTTGAGAACCTTGCCCCAGCCCCATAAAATATTGGGGCTGAACCCAGCTCTCCAAAAGACCATTCTAACCTTCCACCAAGCCACCTACTTCAGTGGAGTAGGAAACATAGTAAGAACAGTGGATTCCATGAACATGGGCTGGCTGAACCACTTTTTCTTTTTGCTGTGGAACCCCTTGATCAGAAGAAACAAAGTATAGAAAGCCATGATGATGGGCAAGACATTTTGTAAGTCCCTGAATATTAATTTTTGGCAGCAGCATTTAATTCAGGGAAGGCAAATCTTCATACAGAGAAATACCTATACCAGTGATGGCAAACCTTTTAAAGACGAGCGCCCAAACTGCAACCCAAAGCCCACTTATTTATTACAAAGTACCAACACTGCAATTAAACTTGAATACTGAAGTTTTAGTTTAGAAAAAAACCCTCATACATTAACATCTTTTGTCTTAAAAGTAAACAACATACATGCCATAGCTTTGCCACCACTGATCATACCAACAACAAAACAAAACACCAAAAAACCCCCCAAACAACAACAACAACAACAAAAAGCACTCCTTTCATGATAGAAATTGTCCAAGTAATTAACTAGTGACCAAGTAGCTGGCTGATCCCCCTAGGGGATGCTGCCACACCAAAGACTCATTGTTGATTTCTGCTGCTGACAGGGCACTGAGCAGTGATTGTAGCTGAGTTGGCCTTGGGGGTGGAGAGACATGTTGCTGAGGCCAGGCATAACCTCCATCCCTGCCACCATAGCCACTTTGGTTATGATCACATTTCAGATAAGGGCAGAGTTGGCTGGAGAAAGAGGCTGACTGGTGTCCAGAGTCAGGAGTCGTCCTGTTCTATGACTATTAATACGTTCCTCTTCTGAGGTGAGCTTTTGATGGACATTCACATGAGACACAAATATCCAGTATTTTTTGCCCACTCAGAGAGGTCTAGCCTCAAATTTACTTGTCACCAGTTGGCCAATCTTGTTCTTTTCAAACTCCTATTTCAGCCAGACCTTTGGGCAAAGCCAATGAATTGGTATATAAACCTATATCTAGTCATTTCTTCTTCTGAGCCGAGTGAAAAACACATTTGGTGCTTGAAGTTTTGCTCACTGGAAGAATTCCCCATCACTACTCTCCTTCAGGGGTGTAACAGAGAGGGTTTGTAGTGATGTAGCTGCCTACATTTGCTGATACTTCCATGTCATGCAGAAGCATCTACAAACAGCCTGAATATTTTCTTTCTCTATAAACTGATGGTAGAGAATTTTTCATGAAACCATAGGTGCAGGCTGGAAGAGAGAAGGCAGTGTAGCAGGAGTGGGGACAATCATGAACATTTAAACTACTTCGTTTAACTTTTTGTTCTTTTCAATTAACATTCATTGTACATACTCAAGGTAGACAATGATATATATATATATATATATATATATGTAGTGTAGTGATCAAATTTGAGTAATTGGGTGTCGTTTTTGGTTACAGGACAGGCAGATACAGTATTTTATCCTTCCCTTTAGAAGGGATATCCCTATATGCTCCATATCCCAGAGCCCCTGAAATTTCATGGAGGTAGAAAGAGACAGTTTTAAATTTTGCGGGCAGATTTATTTCACATCTCCTGGCATACTAATGCTTTAACAATAAATCTAGAGTAGTTGCTATTTCTTATTCACAAGGTCCAATCAGTGTAATGGACCAGTAGGATATATTCTGGAAGACAAAGGCAATCATGAGACCTATAAACTAAATTGTGACATAGAGCTGGATGGAGTGTTAAGTTATCCTTGTATCAGGACAGTGAAAGTGTACTGCTATCCTTGACAGTGGAAAGAAAGCTGCTTCTGATAGCTTTTATTAATAGTTACTAGAAAAATATTTCATTTGCCAGGTCAATAGTTGCATACCAAGTCCAGGGGAATGTGTCAGTTTGCTCAGTGAAACCACATCTGCTTCAGTGGGTTCAGTAGGAGTCATCACCTCTTTAAGTTTATGATAATCCACTGTCATTTTCCAAGATTTCATCTGTCTTCTGTGCACACCAAAAACGTGAGTTCAGTGGGGATGTGGTGAGAGTCAGTACCCCTGCAACTTTCGACCCATTGATGGCAGCACCAACCTCTGCCATCCCTCCAAGAATGTGCCATTGCTTTTGGTTTACCATTATACTAAGTAAAGGCAGATCCAGTGGCCTCCATTTGGACTTTTCCACCATAATAGTGCTCACCCTATAGGTCAGGAAACCAATATACTAGCTGTAAAGTTTTTCTGTTTCATTAATATATTCTGGAACTGGGAAAATAATCACCCAGTAATCATTAGAGCCACTGTGAGATGAATCTGAGCTAAAACTGGATCACCTGATTTCCATAAATCCCTTTTCTAATTGGTGGACTACAACACAGATTGCATTTCCTAGAATCAGTGTCATATGAGAACCAGGGTCTAACATCACTGAAAGGCATGATTATTTCCTTTCTTCAATGCCAGTGTCCAAAAGGACATTGGTTCTTTTGGAGAAGACTGGGAAAAAGATTAATTTTTGGCAGTATACTGGGGTTGTTTCTTTCTCAAGGGGCCCTGGCCTTTCTTTGAACTAATTGAGAAGCCATTACTCTGTTTTTATGATTCAGTTAGACTTTTGTTCACTTAATCTAGAAATTTTCTGTTGAAACACATCAAATAAATATTGGGTAAGCTCCACATATATTTCACTTCTAAAAACATGATGGTCACATGCCAGCATCATCAGCCTTACTAATTGAGACTATTTCTATGGCTACTTTGACTTCTGTCCATTACAGTAATTGAGCCCACCTGGCCTTTGGTGGTTGAGTGCTGCCACTTAAGCCCTGCCACCCCAGGATCCAATAATTCCTAATTCAGTGGCTGCTATTCCCACCATAAGGTATACGCTACAGAGAAGAGCAAACACAGAATTCTTCAAAGATGGTAGGTCTACTTTTGTTTATTTATTCCTCATTTCAGTGGAAAGTGTATATTGTGGCCTCTTCCCAGGTGCATAGGTAGACTTTAAATGACAAATCCACTCCAACATTCCATCTCCCTAAATATTTGAAACTCTTCTTTTATGTTAACTCAAGATAGACCTGGCTTTTCTACCAGCTAGGTCTTTTTGCTCAGTATGGGCCACTTTTTGGTTCATGTTTCAACCAACCAATCCACTAACCAACTAACCAGTTGCCTTTCTAATTCTCCCAGCTACACCATTAAATGCTGAATCTTGCTTAGTCTGAATCAATAAATTTGACCTGACTCAAGTACAAACAGACTTCCTTTCGACCTTATTTCACAGTCTTAATATCCATTCTACAGCTCTTCTCTGGATTTCTCTGTCTCTATAAGTTAGAAAATTCAGTTAGTTTTTCAAGAATATAAAGCATCTCTCATGGGTCAAATTTTATAGCTCACCTTCAGAGGCCCATGGGGTCCTTAGTCTAGTGATAGGTCTCTAAGCAAAGAGCAGTGATGGGTGGGTCCGTGGGTACTTAGCATTGCCTTAGGAGAGACCATTACAGGCTTATCTGGCAAGAGAGGGTTAATTAAATTAAATATCACAGTCCCCAACACTTGCCCAGGACCTGATGTTTTGTGATGACAACAAAGCTGAACTAAGTATACAGGTCATTGTATATACAAGATACTGATTCATTTTGAAATTACATCGTATCTGAAGACATAGCTCACGGCAGGCTACATGTTTGAGAATGTTTGATACACATCAATAAATGCATTTCCATCTAGTTTGTCATGTGCTAAGTATCAAATACTGTTTGGGTGTTAGTTTGGGTGTTAGTTATGCATAGGGTTGAGCATGTCTTTCCAGTGAGTGATCAAAGAAAACATTGAGATCTAGGTTGAGAATCAAGGAGCATTTTCTCTCAAGGAAGCTCCCCCAATGCCGTCCCAAGCTCCTAGGGCAGAGAAGGTGAGCCAGTCCCAGCACCCAGAAGGAAGCTCCCCCGCCACCATCCCAAGCTCCTAGGGCAGAGAAGCTGAGCTGGTCCCAGCACCCAGAAGGAAGCTCCCCTGCTGCAATCCCAAGCTTCTAGGGCAGAGAAGCTAAACCCTGTGGGCGCCAGAAGCACCCCCCACCGCGTGGAAATGAGAAGGCACATAAACAAGCCTCAAAAATGGACTTCTGGATCACCTACAGCAACCCCAAAGGGAAACGAGATGGAACAATCTGATACTCAACCACCTGGACCCTCTGAACTGGCAACAAAAGAGGATCTGGGAAAAATGAAATCAGAAATAATTACACAGATAACAGCAAAGATTTTGCTCATGGTGCAAGACATGATTAATAAATCTAGAGAGGACACAGATTAAAAAAAATAGAGGATCTGAGGAACATGATGGAATCTCAATATAGGAAACAAATGGAATCCATAAAACAGATGCAAACAGATTTCCAGGAGATAAAAAACTCCATCAATTGGGGATTTAGCTCAGTGGTTCCAGCACTTGCCTCACAAGCGTGAGGTCCCAAGTTCAATCCCTGGTACCAAAAAACAAAAAAAAACTCCACCAAAGTCTGCATACCAGAATGAACCAATGCAAGGATAGAATTTCACATATAGAAGATAAGATTGCAATTAGTGAGAAGGAAAAGAAAAATTGCTCTAAAATTGTAAGGGAACATGAGAAATCAATCCAGCAGCTGCTAGACGATGCAAAGAAGAATGCCATAAGACTGATTGGAGTCAATGAAGAAAGAGGGGAGAGTGCAGATAACATAAAAAAACTTCACAGAAGTAATGGCAGAAAACTTCCCAAGGAGGGGAAAAGAACTTGACATGCAGATAAGTGATATAGCACTCCAGCTAGCCTTAATAAAAAAAAATCTACACATAGGCATATAATAGTTAGGATTCCAGAAATCCAACAGAAGAACAAAATTCTACAAGCAGTGAGAGAAAAGAAACAAATCACATACAAAGGAAAGCCCATCAGAATCACAGCGGACTTCTCAATGCAAACCCTCAAGGCAAGAAGAGCTTGGAGTGATGTATTTCAAGCCCTAAAGGAAAATAGCCTCCAACCCAGATTGATGTACCCTGCAAAACTATCTTTCAAAATTGATAGAGAAATAAGATACTTTCATGATAAAGAGCACCTCAGGAACTTCAGAAATATCAAACTGGCACTTCAAAAAATTTTAGGCAATACCCTAGGAAAAGACAATGAGGATCACAACCCCAGGAAACCCACCAGAATGAATCCATTGGGCATGACAAATTAAAAGCAAAGGGGGAGAATCCAGCAAAAAGAAAAAGTCATGACAAAGCTTTTAAAACTTTTAACTTCATCTCCCTAATGAGTGTATAATTCAATCTTGTTATTGTACTGATTAGTATTTTTCTGATTCTAGAGTTGCACACCTTTCCTTGTGCTGTACTGGCTATTTATCATCTTCTTATTTCTACTTTTTAATTGGGTTGTCTATTAAAGAGCTCTAAGAATTCTTTATATATTCTGCTCATAGGTTATATGCATTGTAAATATGGTCTGTTTAAGGACTACTTTTCATTTTAATGATGTCATTTAAAGTTCTAAATTTGGATGGAATCTCATTTATCAATTTTTTCTTTTATACATCATGTCTTTTGTATCCTAGGTAATTCTTGCCTACCCTAAATTCATAAACATTTTCCCTTATAATTTCTTCGTAAAGTTTTATACTTTCAGGCTTTCATATTTAGGTTCATAGATCCCTTCAAGTTACTTTCATGTATAGAAATAAAGAGTTGAGGTTAATTTTTTATATACGGATACCAGGTGTTCTAGTGCCGTTTGCTGAATACACTATCTCTTCCTCAGCTCTTGAATTGAGTTTATATTCTATAAAATGCTAACATTAAATAATCTTTCAAAACTCAGTGGACCATATATGTGTGGTTCTATTTCTACATTCTCTGTTTTATTCCAGTGATCTATAGGTCTTTCCTTACACCAACACTGCCTTGATTACTGTAGCTTTAGAAGAAGTCTTAAAATTAGGTACTAAACGTCTTCCAACACTGTTTTTTGTTTTGTTTTTTTTTAACTTTTCTAGGTCCTTTGTACTCCTACATAACTTTTAAATTTCAATATCCAATTCTTCATTTATAGCAAGTATACACAGACCTGAATTTTTATATATACCTTGTGTTTTCTAATCCTGCTAAATTCAAATACAAGTTCTAGGGGCTCCTAGAGATTTCTTAGTATTTTCTCTGTAGATGATCATTTCATCTACATATAAAGATTTTGCTTCTACCCTGCCAATCCTATCCTAATTGTGTCACTTTATTGCCAGACTATTTTGGTGGGGCCTAGGTTTCAAAGTTTAATGGACAAATAAAGAGTAAGCATAGCTGCCCTTGTTCCCCACCTTAAGGAGAAACCATTGTATCTTTTCCATTCATAGAAGGCATTTTTGCTGGAAGTATGGAGTACATGTCTTTGATCTGTTGAGAAGTTTCTGTTCTACTTCTTGTCTCCTGATAGCTTTTACCATGAACAGCTGTAGAATTTAGTCCAATACTTTTTCTCCAGCTAGTGACAGGATCATATGGCTTTTTCCTTTCCTCTGTTAAAATGATGAATTTTGGGGGTGGATCTTCCTTCCAAAGCTGAACCAACACTGCCATCCCCATAACAAAACCACTTTCTACATCCTGCCAGATCTGACTTCTAATAGTTTGTTTTGTTAAACAAATTTCTATCTATGTTCATACCTTTTTCTTCTATTATCTTTATCCAGTTTTAGGATTAGCACAATGTTGAGTTCCTAAAATGAGGGGAGAAGTGTTCCTTCCTTTTTCTGCTTTAAATGTTTGATATAATTTATCAGTTAAAATGTATATGAGCCTGCTGTTGTCATATAGGTAGGTTTTCAAGCTAGGAATATACTTTCTTTAATAGGTGCTATTCAAATTTTATATTTCCTCCAGAATTAGTTTCATTAATTTGTCTTCCAAGGTACTTCTTAGAAGTTGTCAAATTTATTTCAAAGCAGATTTTTGAAATGTGCTTTCTATATCCTTTTAAATTCTGTAAAATCTATGGTAATGTCTCCTAGATCTTGACATTGTAATTTAAAAAATGTATAATTGATATTGTGTAACAGGAAGAAAAGGTCTAAAGGAGTAGGGGAAGTGGGAGGGGTAGGGGAAAGCAAAAAAGGGAAAAGAAAAAATAATGAGGAAAGGAAAAAAATAGAAACAAAATTTTTGCAAATAGGGAAGGGTGGAGGGGATGAAGGGAGGGCAGGGGAAGGGGAAAAAAAAAAGAACCAAGATACTCATGTAATGGTACAAGATCCCAATGATGAATGTAACTGTATTTTATACCAAAAATGTGCCAATAAACTTAGTGGGGAAAAAAAAAGACTCTTGCCCATCTAATCTAATCATTCTTTTGTATCCTGGAATTTGAAAAAAAAAAAAAAGAATGGAGCATTTTCTCAAGAAATAACATTTATGACCAGTGCCAAGTGACAAATGCCAGGTATTTGTGGTCATATTATTTACAATTGTGGAAAATTAGAAAACAGCTAGGGATCTGTCAGCTATGTACTATACATCTGTGTCATGGACACTCTTCTCATGTCTCCTGGGGAGGTGGTGGTGTGCAAGGGGTGGAGTCCCCTCACATGGTCACAGAGGAGCTGCTGGGCCCCTCCATATTTGCATTGAAGAAAATCCAGTGTGTTTCACCTTTTCCTTCATATTTTAAGTACTGTGTCAGTTTCCTTCAGTCATATGTATCATGCTTGCCAACCTAAAATCTGATGTAAAAATTAAAAGCTATTGGGACTATATCCACAAAATTCATATATAGGATAATTTGGCAACATATAACAAAAGCTTTAAAAATTATCCTTTATCTGGAAATGATTTTCCTTTTAGCATTTTTGTTGTGGACACTTGTAGATGTACAAGAAGATATAAGAATATTCGTTCAAGGATTACTGTATTTGAGAAAAAGTGGAAGGAATGCAAATACCAACTGCAGAGAACAGTCAGATCAGTAAGGCTGGTTCACAGCAGGAAACCAGCCACCTCTCTTAAAAACGATGTGTAGAAAACTATGTAGTAGCAATTCACTTGGAAAACAAAGCAGACATAAGCAAGAAGTGGACTGATAAAAGCAATGGAGAAATGATAAGTCCCCAGCACACCATCATGACAGTAAGTACAGCTTTCGGGAACATAGTAGTTTCTTCGTTACCTCAGCTATTAAATTCTTCAAAGGCAATGGCGAATGACAGGTGGAAACCTGGGCACTTCTGGAAAATGTACCATTATGTACAGTTATTTTCCAAAATAAATTGTTCCATCTTGGATTAGAGTAGGACTTTTATGAAAGAAAAGCATACACACACTTCAGATGTCAGCCCCAATAATAAAGAGACTCAAAAGTCAATTCCGAGCAGGCATGGGCCAGGGAAGGCTGGGGTTCCTTTGTCCACAGTGGGTGTAAGTTGCGCCAGGGAAGTTTGTCCTTGGCAGGTTTTGGGAGACTGCAGCACACTGTCACTGTCTCAGCCTGCAGGTATCTGGAGGGTCGTGATGTAGGTGTCCAATCTGAAATTGGTCCTGTGGAACTCCAGGGGAGTGTGGGGAGAGGTGGGAAGCAAAGCTGGGGCAGACTTAAGGGGTGGGACTGGCTAACAATAAGGTTGAGGAAAACAGCCAAGGAGAAAGATGGTGAGATATCATGTGTGATCATTTTTGGTATGTTAGAACCAAATTTGCAACAGTCGGAAATTAGATACACAGACCGCCACTGACTCTTTTGTGAAATATTTGCCACCCACTTCATTTGGTGCAAGCACAGTTTAGTGGTGCTTCATGATGTGTGTGTGTGAAAGAGAGAGAGAGAGAGATTTGGGGAGAGGGCATCACCCCAAGGTTAATAAAATGCAGAGAACCTGCTGTCATGGATCTTACCTCGAGCACGCGAAGGTCTGGAATTGTGCATGACAGCTCTTCGTGCACAGAGGAAAACATATCCAGCTCAGCAGGGGTGTTTGAGGCTCCCAAGATATAATTTCATGTAAAGCACCAGATTTTACATTGGCATAGCGATTAGTATGCAATCAGTAAACGGTGCTTATTGTTATTATTATTAACTGTATTAGTACAGGCAAAGACTACAGTCCAAAACACTGTCTCTCTGAGTACAGTCAGCCTCTATCAGCAGCCCTGCACACGGGATCCACTTCCCTTCTCTCTTCATCTTCTAAGGCAGCTGCAACACAGTGAGAGTCATACAGTGAGTGTCTTGTTCGTCAGGCATTTGCCCCTCATGTTCTATAGGCTCCAAGTGCAGGCTGGACCACCCTCCCTCTGAAGGCTCAGTGAAGATCTTCCCTTTCCTCCTCCCAGCTCCTGGTGGCTTCTGGCAGCCTTTGGCATTTCTAGGCTGGGAGCACCATCACTGGGGTTTCTGCTTCCCTCTCCCAGTCTCGGGGTCTCTCCTTATATGGACTTGTAGGCCTATCCTTATCCAATATGACCTCATTTTTTATTCGACTGCAACCACAAAGACCCTATTTACAAATAAGCTCACACTCAGACGTGCCTGGTGTAAGGAATTGGGCGTATATTTTGGGGAGATTGCAATTCAGCACACTGTATCCACTCTCTGAGGACAGAACCCTGCCATTTCATCTGATCCCTAGACTTACAGGGGCCAACTCTGGTCTAAAATGGAAATATGGGCATGTGACATAGGACTGGCAATTCCCTTGGCCATAGAGATTGTCTCAGATGTCTCTGTCAGGCAGCGAGAATCTGAGATGAGATTTTTGTTCGAGCTCTGAATAAGAGACCTCTTTCTGCTGGGCTAAATTGAAGAATGTAATCCCAGCCCTACCCATAGTTACCACATGGACAGAGTCTGCTAGTGGGTGAGAAAGGCCTGCAGGGCAGCCACTGCATCCGACATAATCTGGGCACCTGGATCCCACTGTACCTGAATCTAGATGGTTCTGACTTTTCCAATTACATAAGCCAGTGAGTTCATTTCATTTCTTTGTTTGAGACATTTGGAGGAAATTTTCTTTAACTTTCCAACAAGACTCTTGAATGTTAACCATGGTCTTCATTCTTTCTTTTGTGTTTTCTGCCTTCATAAAAATGTGTTTCCTGTCTATGGAGCCATATACTAGAAAGGATCTGCCTGAGCAGCTCATAGGAGGGTGTGGGCCATCTTGTTTGGTTGAGAGCGTCAACAGGGACGAATCAGATTGCGCAGTTCAATTCCTATCCCACCAATTATTATCTGTGTGGCCTCAGGTGGGTTCCTCAGCCTCTCTGCCTATGTCTTCCTCTAGAAAAGGGGAACAGTAATAACATTGTTTTTTCTTATGAGATTACAATAAGAATTGAGTTCCTAATTATAAAGTGCTTAGAATAACACTAAGATTTGTAACAGCTATCTGTTACTACTGAGCAGAAAATATTCTTATTTCCCATATGAAATTAGTACTATTGTCTCCATTTTACACTTCAGAAACTAATGCTAATTGCAGTGATGTGACTTTAGCCAATTCACACCATGAGAAAGGGGCAGACTCGGATCAAAAACAGAAGTAGACTACGGAAGTCTCCTTGACAGCTCTGAGCGCTTTGGGGATATGAAACAGTTCTCAGTGTCAGAGGGCCTACGAGGGAAATGGCTGCTTCAGAGGGAATCCCTGACTATCAGATTTGCCGCTTTTTGGGGTCCAGTAGTAATTGTTACGTTTTAGATCTAGAATGTCCCCCAAAAGTGTCATATTCAGAGTTGGGACTTTTGGGCAGTGATTGGACCATGGAGGTGCTGTATTTATCAGTGGATTAATCCATTGATAATTCCTGTCCTGTTAGGAGGTGGGGCCTGGTTGGAGGGATGGATCATTGGAGAGCGGAGGTGGAGGGTATATTCCTGTTCCTTTCTTCTCTTCCTTTTCTGCTTCCTGGCTGCCTCGAGATGAGCAGCTTTTCTCCACCCGGCCCTTCTGCCGTGCTGTTTCTTCCTTGGAGCCAACCATGAACTAAGACTGTGAACCAAAATAAACCTCTCCTCCTTTAAGCTGTGGGTGTTGGGTATTTTGCCTCAGAGGCAGGAAAGTGGTTAATACCCTAATACCTGATATGTAATAAGCACTCAATAAATGCATTCTGCACGAATCAGTGAGTAAATAAATAAAAAGTTTTACACATCTCTGTTACATAGATAGCCTAGCCTGGAATTTGGGGGCATAGTTTTCTAGTTCTGCTCCTGAGATTCATCCTGCCAGGTTTTCATCCATTGATTTACAAGAATGTCTTGAGGTCCCACATGCACCCAGCCTCGTGTGAGATTCTCAGTGTACTTTGGTATGTAAAGCCAGCACGTGGGTGGCACTTGTGGAATTTACAGCCCCACCGTGGACACAAGCAGTGCACAAGTACATGGTAAACACAGGCATGGCTGCAAGGAACAATTAGAGTGGAGACCGAAGTAACAGGTTTCCAGGGTAGAAGGCAGTGGATCAGGGACAGGGCCTGGCGACTTAGATAACGTGCTATGCATGGCCTCTGCAGAGAGGCCACATCTCGGGATGAGGGCAACCTCAGGCTGCAAAGGAGTCAGACGGAGAGCTCTAGACTATAGAGGGGAAGGTTGACTGTGTCCCAGGGGAGAAGTGGCAGAAGTGCCCCAGGGAGTGGCGGAGACTGGGAGAAGAGAGGCATGGGTGTGGCTGAAAAGACCCCAAGGTGGGAAAAATTTCTGCATTTTCTTTGATTTTGTTTTTGGGGCTGTATTCCTGGCCCCTGCCATGGTGCTTAGTTCATATGAGCACTCAGTTTATGATTGTGCAGTGAAGGAAGCGTATGTTGCATGTCTGTAAGTCCTGTGATGGCAACGCCATGCCTTAGATGTCTTATTTATCTTTCTCCCTGCCATGTCTCACCCGCACCTCATGTATACCTATCACTCAAGTGTTTGTTGAATGAAACACGAAAGGAAAATGTAGGGTACAAAGCAGGTAAGAAAAGGCAGAGAGGGGAACTTTAACGGTGGCAAGAAAATGAGCTTTTGGAAGCAAAGAGAGCCCAGGAGAAGAAAGTGGAAGGGTACAGTTGGATAGAAGGAGGAAAAGAACTCAGATTCCTGGAGGGACTGGCAAAGTAAGTGGGAGTCAGAGTCTTGGACGGTGGAGGACATGGCACAGTGTGTTCTGTGGTGACACTGTGACAGGCAATGATTGCCAGGCCAGCTGCAGGACGCCAGGCAGGCAGGGATAAGGCCAAGGGCTGGAGGGCCCTGTGAGTTCCAAGAGATAAAAGTCAGAATTGATGATGAAATACTTTGCTTTTTAAACTGTAGAAAAGCGTTTCAGATCAAAGGAAAAATAAACATAACTAGATGAGGTCCTAGAATAAGAGAAGACTGCCTTTTAGGGGACCTTCAGTATCCGCATGGGGACTTTTGGAACTTATTCAGTATGCTACATGCAAAATAATATTTCAATGAGAATGGCTCCAGCTTTGGGGGAAATAGAACTGGAAGAGAGATTGGGCTTTTTCATGCTTTGTAGTATATAAACATTGTTTACTTGATGTTGATGTTGGAATCTTTTTTCTTTAGGGATCGAACTCGGGACCTTGCACTTGCAAAGCATGTGACAGAACCACTGGGCTACGTCCCCAGCCCCGATGTTGGAATCTTAAAGTAAGCATTCTGGGAGGCTGAAGCAGGAAGATTGCGAGTTTGAGCCCGGCCTGTGCAACTTAGCAATTTAGTGGGACGCCGTCTCAAAGTAAAAAATTTAAAAAGGGGCTGAGCATATAGGTCAGTGTGAAAGCGCTGGGTTGAACCCCCAGTACCACACAACAAAACAAAAATGAATACTTTGTTTCCCTCACTTCTCAGGCTCAGCCTTGCGCCCGAAGGTGACAAGTCACAGCTGGTCCCTCAAGAAGCAGGGAAGGAAGACAGGTGACAAAAGCAACAGGGAACCTGATGGTGCAAGGGGCTGAGCACCCACCAGTGTGGCTTCAGGGGCAGGCAGATTTGGGCCAGTAAGAAAAGTCACAAGGCCTCAGGAGAGGGGTCAGAGTGGGCCAAGGGGAAGTAGGCAGGCAAATAATGAAGTCCAAGTGATGCGAGCCTCTTCATTTTGTGGTCTCTCGGGACATTTAATTAGGTCCAGGTCTCTCAAGCAACCTGCTGACCACTGGCACAAAAGCAGAGGTCCTCGAAGCACAAAGATAGACCTGTGCTCCAACCAGCACAATGAGGAGACTCAGGAAGTTAGGCAAGGTTAGATTCCGAAAGTCCTCACCCAGATATTTAAGGTATCCTAAAAGCCAGCCTGCTTTTTAAGTTGAGGACCTCATTTGCTGCATAAACTTGGAAAACTTTCTTAGCCTCTCAAAACCTCAGTTTCCATATCTGTAAAATGGGGACAGTAATCAAATCAGACCTATTGATGTATTGTGAGATTAGCAGAGTATTTGTGCTGAGCACTCAGCGCCATGCCAGTCACACTGTGAGTACTTAACAAATGATAGTGATTATCACTTTGATATAGAAGTTCTCAAATAAGATAATATAGAAGGGACATTGTTGATCCAAAGAGGGAAAGGACTTTCTATGTTTTCCTTTTATTTATTTCCATGATAGTTTGCACTATAATTTGAAATGTTGTTCCCCAAAACTGACTTGCTCTTCTGTAAAGTTTGTGCCTTACCTCACCAGATGGCAAGGGGCAGGAAGGGAGGTAGCCTAGCTGCACATCAATCTTGTCTTCCCAGTGCTTTCTAGCAGCTAAGCAATTATCAGAGACCAGATAATCATAGTGTTGTTCTTGAATTTAGAAGAGGGGATTCAAATACATGCAGATGTGGTATCTCATTTGCAACAATCCGATGGGCCAGTTATTACAATGTCCTCCTTTAATGGAGGAAGCTCAATGGTTTGCTCAAGTTCATGAGGTAGATAAGTGGTGAGACCAAGGCTGAAATATTCTCTGGTCAGTGCTATGCTGTAGCCAGAGTCCTCATCCATTGCGAAGGGGTCGTCCATTGAAGAAAATAAACTGACAAATTAATAAAGGTTCATGCTGGGAAGAGACAATTTCTTTGGAGAGAAGGTTGAGTAGGACTTTGCAGGAAAACAAGGGACAAAAGTAAAAATGTGGTCCTGTGTGAAAAAAGAGATCGTAACCACAGGAGGAGTAAGTTTGGCAGATAAATAAATGAATGAGTGAACAAACAAATGCGTGAGTGTGTGTGTGTGTGTGTGTGTGTGTGTGTGTGTGTGTGGAGAGAGACGGACAGGGAAAGAGAGACACCGGTGTTCTCCAGCCTGTGTACCATGAACGTAAGGAACCTGGACATTTTTCTCCTGCTGAGAGGAGACACTAAAGGGCAAAGCATGGGACATGATCAGTTTACTTTGTCTACAATCAACATTCTGATTAAAATAAGAAGAGATTGCTGGAGGGTTTGAAGACAACTGCGAATATGTGAGCAGAAACCAGCTTGGAGACTCCTGAAATAACAGGGGTGGGAAATCATGGATGTGGATGAGGCATTATAAAGTTTCAGGTAGCTCTGATTTTGGAGCCTATAAGTATTCACAGCAAGATGTAGTTCCAGGCATACCTTGGAATGGTCTGCAAGAATGAATGAGAGCAAAACTTAGCTGAGTCAGACAGGGGCCCCTCTCCGGATGGACTTTTGAGCCTTTGGCATCTGATGCCTATTGGGCTGCACAGGCCTGCTCTGGAGTTACTCTGATTCTTATACTGAAAAGGCCATGTAAACACAAATGCAGGCAGACGCTAAACTCTTGGAAGTCTTTCATTTGGGAATTTAAGCATAAGGAACCGCTAGGTTTTGCAGTGGCTGCCATACCAAAACATAAATCATGCCAAACTTGTTTGAAATCCCATCTTTAGAAGGTTTTGTGTTTCGACAAACCTTGCATCCAATTTGGTCCAGCTTTTGGATTTGTAATGAAACCTGAAACCCAGCATGCTGGCCTACCTTGGTGTCTACAGGCACAAGTTCCCAGCAGCCTTAGTGTAATACCGCCCCTAATCTCATCCTGACATGACTGTGCTGAGCTGAGCTGCTGGAAGTTTGAGGTGGACTCGGCAAACATTTCTTGCAATTATGGAAAAGAGACTGATCAAGACAGCAGTTTGGGGGTATTTTTGTGCCTGAGTACTCTTCAGCGTGTAAATTGCAAAATTAGCAATACCACTGTATCCCTTGTTGGCTAGTGTCTTGGAGATACCCCAAGCCATGATTGGGGCAGAAAGTTAATTAATCTGCTTATTAAAAAGAAGAAATGTCTCATTTGCATGCATTTGCATTCAGGTCTTGCATTCATCATGCTTTTTGGTGGTCCTTGGCTTTCTCTCCTTAATACCACTGACCTAGCTAGTTGTCAGCTCAGTGCATTTGAATTTTCTGTGACTTGGCTTTGTTTAAGTGTCATATATCTGGTTGACATTGATTCCAGCAGAATTTGATTTTCTTATAGATCCCTTAATTCCACATAGAGATTTTTTTCCCCTTCTATGGGCTGTTTGGGTTTTTCTTCCAGTTATCATACACCACAGTTAGGCAAAGATTTATAGATTTGGCTAATCTTGGAAAATAAAGACCTTGTCCAGAGTTGGGCATGTTATTTGAAGGTGATCTATTTAATTATCTACAATTTCCTACTCAATTGAATTTTTTCCATGGTCATTTTTGTGGGAGTTTTCCTTTGGTTGTTTTTCCTATCTTATTGGGAGGTCTGCTTTTGGATTTTTTTTTTTGGTGGGGGGTAGGAAAAAAAGACCATTGCCTTATGGAGATATTTCAGATATTCCACATTCAGCATGATTGTTCTTACCTGAAGGTGCTCTGGTAATTTGAGTCCAGGCCTCTTAAACCGCCTGCCTTGAGGGGCTCCAGTGAAGATTTGGAAGGAGGAGGGGGTTGGGCAGAGGGTAATTTGGAAGGCTGGGGGGTGGGAGAAAAAAGACCGAACAAGCTCCTAGAAGGACAGCAAGTAAAGGTTCCACTCTGTGGAGGTGGGGGCCCAGAGAGATCTTCGCCTGGGGGAGCCCCACCAGCTCATATCCAGGGGACCCCAGTGCCCTGTCTCCGTGTCGGGGTCACAATCACATTTTTGATCTACTACCACAGTGGGGCTGTCAGGGGTGAGTGGCTTAGCCAGCGGTTAAACCACCTCCACGCTAACAAGCTTAAACAGTCAGGTTGGGAAGGGTCCTGGCTGGAGGAAAAAAAAATTAAAACCCAACCTTAGACCCTTAGACCTCTTGTCAGACTCTGAGCAAAATTATATTTTTGAACTAGTCCACAGTGTGGACAGGAAATGACCTCTCCACAAACTGCTTCTTTAAAAACAAGCGTGGTGCCTCCTGCAATCCAGCCTCTCTCCTCTCTCTCTCCCTCTCTCTCTCTCTCCTCTCTCTCCCTCGCTCCCTCTTTTCCTCCCTACCAACCTCCCTTCCCTCCCTCTCTGAGCTCCTGCGCTCTCCCTCTTCCTCCTCTCCCGTGCTCCCTCCCTCCTTCCCTCCCTCCCTCCCTGCCTCCCTCCCTCCTCCCGCTCCGGCTCCTCTCTCGCTTTAGAGGGTTCCCACAGCACTTCCCAGCCAGTGTGCTCAGCCTGCCTGCCTGCCTGCCTGCCTCTGCGTGTGTGCGAGTGTGTATGTGTGTGAGCGTGTGTGCGTGCGTCTACTTTGTACTGTGAAGAACACAGCCCATGTGCTCTGCATGGACGTTACTGCTAGTCTGTTTAGCTTGATTTTCGACAAGCAGGCAAGATGTCCAGCACACCACATGACCCCTTCTATTCTTCTCCTTTCGGCCCATTTTATAGGAGACACACACCCTACATGGTACAGCCAGAGTACCGGATCTATGAGATGAACAAGAGACTGCAGTCTCGCACAGAGGTAAGTACTTCAACCTTGGCTGGGTGTTGGTGTATTTTTTTTAACTGTGCATGGGCTTTTCCTGGGGTTTCTGGCTGAATTCTGTGGCAAGTGTCCCACTAGCTACTACCACGTACAAGGGAATGAGCACCAGCATGAAGCCACTAGTTTGAACGCCCCAGTTTGCGGGGACAGCAACTCTTGGAGCAGGGAACAGTTTCTGCCGGAATCTTGAAACAGAGAGCCCAGCGCTTGATTCCCATGCCAGGGCTTCAGAAATGCTGCTCTCCCAGAAACTCTGCTGTTTGCAGGCTCTGAGATGGTCCTGTTTCTTGAGATACAATTGCAAAGGATTCTGCGGTTGTTTGTGTTTGGATGGATATAAATGAGTCTGCTCTGACCTGCATTTGCTTTTCAAAGTCATCAAAATTGAGGTAAAAGGTCCAAAAGAGTAACCCTAAATACTTTTCAGAACTAGCCTTGGAGGAACACATGTTTGGATATTTCCTTGTTAAATTCTGAAAGTAGTTGCTTGGGGCAAGAGGATTCTATACTTTCTCCTCTCCCTCAAGAGGCTAAGGGCTCTACCTTGGGGACTAGAGCCGGCTCAGCATTCCAGCCCCTTGAGTTTTTTGGACTTTTGTGATCTTGTGCCTCAGGAAGGGAGGGAGGGAAAGAAAGAGGAGGGGAAGAGAGAGAGAGAGAGAGAGAGAGAGAGAGAGAGAGAGAGAGAGAGAGAGAGAGAGAGGGTTCATTAGTTCTCAGACTACAACTCTGGGAGTAGAGAGACCAAGACTTTCAGAACTTTCTAAATGCAAAACTCCAGACTGCCTCCTGCAATTTAAATATTTAATGTCAGTTGAGTTTTCCTCTGTGTGCTGGCTGGCTGGCAGGGCTGCTGCGGGTTGTCCATTTGCCTGTGAGTTGGGGCTTTGTGTTATCTTCTGAACAGGAGTTTCTTGTAGGTGCCCCAAAGTCACTTTAGGGAGCTGGAATCCCTGGGGATTGAGCCTTCTCCGCCGAACACAGATACCCAGGGAATTTCTGCCAGAGAGCTTTTTGGGAATCTGTTTGGTGGAATTTTAGATAGAAGATTGACTTTTAACTCTGGGAAGGGATTTGATTAAGTTTGTATTATAAAATAAAACACACTTGCTTGAATTGTCAATGGAGCCATAGAGAATTCATGACATTTAATGTATTTAATATGGCTAACGGTATTGTGACCTGCTTCCTGATTGGCTCACTACTGGACAAGGACTTGTGTGTTTCAGAAAGCTGTGTTGTCTTCATCACTGCTAGTTTCTTTATATGTTAATACACTAATGATGTTAAACACAATTGCTGGTACAGTGGCTTTCTATGGAAGCCAGTACCCTATAGGGAAGTATAAACTCTTTTTTGCTTAGGGAAGTAAGCTGTTGGTAGTAAATGATATTTGTGTGTGTTGTTTGTGTGCACGTGCATGTATGTGTGTGTGTATGTGTGTTACAGTGTGTATCTTTCATTCACATCTTTACAATTGTGCTAGAATCCTAAGTTCCCTCATAAATGATTGGTTGACATAGCCTGCTTGCTTCCAGAATTAGGAGGATAGGAAATGTCTTAAAGTTCAGACACACGTAACTGCAATACAGATTTGAAAAAAGAAGTTTTTAAAAAGAGACTAGAGGCCACTATGGTTCAATTCTTGCACAACAGGAGGATTTAAAAAGAACCTGTATCCAACTTGCATTTTAGGAAGTTTTTGAGGCCTTGCAGTGGGGCTTCCTCCCGTCCTGCAGCGTGGAAGGCAGGCAACTATCCTGGTCTGGGTGCCTCTGTGCCTGTCCTTAGCTCTGGGCAGCTCTGAGCTGGGGGACTTCTCTGCAGACCTCCCTGCCCTGGCTCTGACACAAACCTGCAGGGTGAAATCAAGTCCCAGAAAGTTTGTTTTCTGTTTTGAGACAAGACATTTTAAAAGTTCCATATTAGTAATGCATTTTTCAAAACTGGCTCATTATCATTTGTAATAGCTAAACTTGGGAACTTCTAGCTTTTAGACTATGGGGTGTGACAGTGAGATATTTTACTTTGAGTAGGAAATAAAACTGCTTCATAGTTGAAGAACCAGGAGAAGAAAGCTTCAATGAGAAATCCTAGAGCTTTTAATCTTTCTAAGACAATAAAACACTATGTATTATTTTTTAGTGTGTTTTGGTGTTTTGTACATGTACCTAGTACATGTACCTTCTTATTAGGTCTTTTAAAAAATAATTATCTAAATAATTGCCATGCCGCTTCTCACTTTCATTGCTAAGCAGTACATGGTGTCATGCATGAATCCAACACCATAAATTTGTTTTCATTTCATATGAGAAAATGAGCAAATCATATGATTGCTCCTAAAATATAAAGTATTAACATTAAGTCTTAAATTGATCATGATGTGTACTTAGAAAAAAAAAAACTTTTCAAGAAAAAGTCACACTGAGGTTTCACCAAAGATGATTATTTAGGATACAGCTGCCCAGGGTCCTGGCAAGGGATTGGTTACAGTGAGATACAATGAAACCCAGCAAGAGTTATCAGTTTGTCCATACAAAAAATCGAGTAGTTTGTTGAGTGATTACTTTTAGACTTTAGCCAGTGCACACTACCTTTTGGGTGTTCTTTCTTCTCTGTCTCTGTTCCCTAGTTCACTCTCCCATAATATGTAGTATCATTTTATTAACTCCTAATCACACACACACACACACACACACACACGGGTAGATCTCTCAACTTATTTGTTTTGGAACACATAGTTGGCTATAAAGAAGCTATAGCAGAGCAGTTTGTGATGAAGAAGTTGTAATCAAGTTTGTCTAAATTTCCTAAAAGGGTCTTTTTTAATGGAAACAGTCACTGTCCTCCCATGGGCCACCCCCAGAGCCTTCTACTATGGTCATTTCTTCCAATTTAATCAAAGTATTTTGGACACTGGATAGTGTTAGTTTGAGGATGGTTGACTGGGAGTTAATCCCGTTTCTAACTCCTTCCTGTCAGGTACTAACTAGCGACTGTGGGTTTTGATGACCTTATCTGCAAATTCCCTACCATGCCCCTTTAATTTGAAAATGCAGATTGGCTTTCTTTAGTATGAGAAAGAATTCTGCAATAGAGTAAAGAGCGCAGACATTATTTCTTTACTCATGGTATCACAAATCACAAATGATACTGGCAGTCCATAATAGTGGGGGAAACCTGTAGGCCGGGGCCCTGTCAGTCTTGGTTATAGCTAGAGCTTAGCAAAAGTCCTTCCTGGACAAAGTAGATACTCAATTAACATTTGTTGACTAGCTAACCCTTGAATCTAGTAGATAAAAGAGGAGAGAGGAAGCTTGAGAATCCTGCCATTAAAATTAGCACCTTCCCTGAGAAGCACAATTCTGACTTCTGACGCTTTGGAGCCAGGCACCTCCTGTGGAGTTGAAGTGGCTTTGGGCCAGTCCCCTTAGAGCACCCCGCCCACATCCTCCTCTCTGATTTTTATCATGAGGTTATTTAGATCCCTAATCACTTTTGGAAAGCAATGCAAGAGTGTAAGATTGTAGGACCTTACCTCTTTTTAAACGAACAAGAGTGCATTACAAAGCAATCAACAAAAGCTGAAATATATTTTAAATGCTGCTGGGTGTTGTGGGAAATAAAATTTCTTTGCAACATCAGAATCTTCATGGATTTTGATAAAGAAATGAGCGGATGTCTCAGAGAAACTTTGAGCTTCGTGTTGCTTTTCACTCTAATTCCAAGGCAGGAGAAAAAGGGTTACATTTTCTCTTGTGTATGCTACCATAAATTGACCCGATGTCTTCCAAAATTCATATATTTGAATAGTCTTACTGTGCCAAATGTATCTTGGAAGAATACGACTGCACAATTATATAGCTTAACATAGCACACACAGTGCAGTCAGATAGGAAATAAAAATATGTTCTAAAGACTTCAGAATTTGTTCTGTGGAGAGCTTCAATAAAAACAAAAACAATCTGTATTTTTTTCCTTCCTGAAGTCTGTACTGTGAGATGAAAATGTAAGTGGGGAATCTGAGAAACATCACAGTGAACATCATTTTAAGTGAAGGAATTTAACTATGTTGAATTACTGTGGAATTTAAGAAAGTTCACAAGTAGAGTTATAAAAATCATAATTATTGTAGATAAGTTTTTTTTTATCTTGTTTCCTCATTCAAATGACCAAAAATGTCTCTGTTCAAATGATGATGTTTATGTTTTTAAGTTTATATATTTTTTCATGTTGGCATCATGCTAATTTTAATAAACTTCCATAAATAGCAAAAGAGTGTAAGTTCCCTTATATTTTGAGAGTTTTTCCTTTTATCAGTATTGCACATCCCATTCCAAAAGAGAGAACTATGATTTCAATCGGAAGCAGTTCACCCAAAGATTTTATTAGAATTACAGTGTTTAGTTTTATGGGATTTAATATGAATGTTAAAAATGTTGAAGACCTTGAAATTTAAATCTGCTGTTTCTCACCCGCAGCAGCTCAACCCTAAAACTCCCCGGGAGGGGAGGGTGGAGGGAGGAGTCTCAGTCTTTTCTTTCAGCTGCATTTTTATGTACTTGGTCACAGGGTTTCACGTTGTAACATCATGTTTATTCATGGAATAGCTTAGTATCATTGATGTTCGGATGGAATCTAGTTAAAATGAGATTAAGTATTTTGGATAGGTGGAAAGAAAGGAAAATGTGGTAACTTGGGAGTTTGTTTCCCCCTCTAGAAATTTAGAAAGAAAAATGTTGCTGGTTCTCTAAGGCATATGAATGATTTTCAGTGTTAAGAAGGAACTTTCCAACTTTTTTGAAGGAGGTTGATGGGGGTGGGGAGGGGGGATTGGTGGTGGTCAGGAAAGCTATTTTGAAAATGTTAAATGAAACCAAAAGTGCAGTTTTAAAAATGAGAACTTCCAAACTCCTTATTTTTTAGACTCTCTACATGATCTCAGAAAACAAATTAGAGAACTCTTGTACTGACTTTTATTTTCCTGAAGTCTCCCCCCGCCCCCATTTTCTTACTGTGGGAATTGTTTTTAATTAAAAATTGCTGCAAACTAACTATTTGTAGGAGGCCAAAAAGAAAAAAAAAAATCTTTCAACACAGATTCTTATCAACTGAGAATCAATGCACATTTAAATTTCTCCCTTTTTGGTGCATAAATTATCATATAGGATTTAAACTCTATGCATTTTTTAAGCATTTGTCTTTTTGTTTGGGTTTCAGAAAGAAATTAATTTAAATTGTATGGAGAACAGGGCCATAAATCTCCTTTTATTGCAATTGTCCACATTAACTCATTTTTCATGTGGAAAACAGCACACCCCTTTTCTGAATAAGCAAACAAAACATAAAACAACTATAAACATCCAACTTTGTAAATGCTCAAGAACCAGATCTATGAATTTAGTGATTTGGATTTGGATGTTTGGTCTCAAAATATAATCAATCAAAATATAATCTATTTTTAAAGTATCAGAAAATACAGCATTTAGAAAATATTCAACTGGTGTTGATACTACCATATGCTTTGGTTATATTCTGACCAGGACATTTTCTTTCCTTTTCTTTTTTTCTTCTTTTTAAAATCTATTTCAGCATCAATTTTTTTCTTTAAATTTAAATTCTGGCCACATGCTTCAGAACTATCGATACTTAACAATTCAGTCATTCAAGAATTCCTATACTTCAGGTAAGGAAAATATCAGAAACTAGAAATGTAGAGATGATTAGGGCATTTTCTGTCCTCTAGGGGCTTACAATCTGGTAATGAAGAAAGACGTACAAACCACCCCTTATAATGAGGCAGGCACTGTGATAGATTAGTACAAAGTGTCCTCTGGGTATCAATGTGCAGTGAAATACACACACTTCTCTGAAGGTAGTTGGGATGATACTAACATCTATGGAGTATTTGTTGTTATTCACACTACCAAGTAGTTCCTGGATGTGCATCAGCTCGTGTAACCCTCATGATCACTGCATAAGGCAGGTACCACTAATGTCCACATTCTTACTGACAAGGAGCTGGAAACCCAGAGGATAAATAAATTGTCTCAGGTCTAACAAGTGGCAGTTCTGCACCTGAAGCTCCTAACTACTCTGCTGTAGCACTTCTTGAATAAGAAATACTAGGGAAATTCTAGCTTTACTTGTAAACACTTTTAAATGCATTCAGTTTTTCCTAGGACAAGTTGACTTCCAGAGGTGGCTTGGAATTTGACTCCATCTACCTCATGTGATTCTCTCTCAAATGCCTGACTTCATTTCAAAAGAAACTGTATGCAATTTCAGGGTAGAGGCAGGAATGGAAAATATACCCTGATTATTGAAAGAAAGAACTAAATCGTACTCCCTGTTGAAAAATATTTAATATGCTCACTGTATCTGAAGAGTTTATGGAATTGTTATAGAAGAATATTATTCATCTAAGTTTTTTTGTTTTTTTACTTGAGAAATATGTAGATTTCTATCCAGTGATTCTTTTCAGCCATATCTGTGAAAAGTTGTATTTGAATTGTTTTAAACAATAGTGGGATGAAGTAAAGCTTTTCAGTTTTTGGTGGTATTACTCCTTCGACAACAATAACAATATAAGTATTAGGAGAATATATTATAATTAGAATTTGCATAGCATTGGCTTCCTTTACTGGTAGTCAATTAGGAATCTGAGAGAAAACAAAAACATTGGTGAAAAGAACCCCCATGTTTCAGCTTCTCTCTATCTTAGTTTGATCCACTCCAAAGAGGCAGTCAGTGTCTCCACATCCTGTCTCTCTGCAGAAGTTGTTTGTAGGGGATGGAGTTTCCTTCCTAACCTTGCAGCCCACTTTGGCCATCTGTGAGGCCATTGTCTCTACAGTAAATGCCTACCAATCTTTGGAGAGAGGAAGGATCGCTTCATTTGATCCACCCCAAAACCTGAGATGCACGTATTCCAATTCCCTTTTAAGAGGTAAAGAAATTGAGACAGAGTACCTACATGCATGTTCTGAGATTGGGATCCCCAGTTGCTGGATTTTCTACCTCTCAATCCAAAGTTCTTCCTTGGAACATGCTAGTAAAACACTATTATTTTCCAGCTGCCCACTCCCTGCTGGTGGCTCTGGCAGCCATGACCTGTCTGCACATCAGTAGCGCCTTCTACCAACCTAACTTAAAGTTGTAGTCTTCTAATTAAAAAGAGATGGTTTAGAATTAAAGATTTGTGGACCCCTCCAGAGCGATACCTTCTTCATCCTGGTGACATTCTGAACCCTCCTCCTCTCTTTTCTGGGCTGGGATGGCCTTCAAGTTGTGCTGTGTGCTTCTTCCTTTGACCTTACCCTCCATTCTCCACGGTGGTATTTTTGATGCACAAATCAGATCATACGACTCTCCAATTTCCCCTCACACCTAGGACAAGCTCTGAACTCCTCCTTGCTCTGGCTGTAAGGCCCTATCGATCTGTTCCTTCCTGATGCCTCAGTTCACTAGACTCAAGCCACAGGGACTTCTGGATCCATTAACTTGACCAGCCTCTTCACATCTCAGGACCTCTGCACTCCATGGTGGAGTGGGCAAATGGCTTCCTCCATAATAACTCATATATCTATTAAGAGACCTAATTGGAATTAGAATTGGGCATGGTGCTAGGTTTTTCTGCAGGTGATCAATTAGACACCTCACAGAAAAGAAGGATGATGAAAGAAACAAGTGAAGCACTTAGGAGGTCTTCTGTTGGTCAACTTCATGTTCCCTTCCCAGAGACATTTTCCTCAATTCCCTCGATTAAAGTGAACCCTAGTTACCTTTCACATCTCCATTGCTTCATAGGAATTATTACAGCTGATATATTTTTGCTTCTTGTTTGTGTCCTAAACATTTTCTTGTCCTGCATAGAATCTAAGCCTTGTGAGGATAGGAATGTGGTAGCCATGTCCACAGCCGTCTTCTCCATTTCCCACAGCAGACGGCTGATATGGAAAGTATGTCCACTGAGTAAAGGAAATAAAGAGGTTCCAGTATGTCCAGGCTGACATCAGAATCTGCCCTGAATCTTACCAACGATTGCTTACAGTTCCAGTTGGACACACATTTGTGAGCTTAATAGCCAGGGTGTGTTTGCTGCTTGTAGAAAAGGAAATCCTGAGAAAGGAGAATTTCTTTTGTGAAACAGGGTAGACCTGAGAATTTTGCCCTCTGAGTGTGTGAATCTGTTGGGAATCTCCTGACTTCTGATTAAAAATATTTATACTAGGGCCGGGGATTTAGCTCAGTGGTTCTGCCGCTTGCCTCGCAAGCACAAGGACCCGAGTTTTTGATCCTCAGTACCAAAAAAAAAAAAAAAAAAAAAAAAAAAAAAAAATATATATATATATATATATATATATGTATATTTATACTGATCCTAGCAATGCTTTTCTTATTTGGTCCACAAATTCTCTTTCTCTGCATCTACCCAAGGGTCTGCAGCCAAGAGATATGATATGAATCATTATAGTACCTGGAGAATTTACTTTGCATTTAAAAAGGTATTTTAGGGCCATTAATCAGTTTGTTTGTTTGTTTTGTTTTGTTTTGTTTTTGGTACCGGGGATCAAACTTGGGACCTTGCACTTGTGAAGCAGGTGATGGAACCACTGAGCTAAATCCCCAGCCCATTAATTAGTTTGTTCGAAGTGATTTGTACAACAGAAAATGTGGAAAGTTATATCAGTACTGTATATGGCCCTGTGTCTATAATAACTGTTTGCTAACCATATGGAGAGAGAGAGACACACACACACACACACACACACACACACACACACGCACACACACACACAGTAACAGAGTCAGAGAGACAGAGACAGAAACAGAGCCAGAGCCAGAGAGAGAAGAGAAATATCCTGGATTTCATTTATTTATGTCTACAAATTCTCAATTTCTGGTTAGGAAATTTGTACAGTTTTTCCCACTCTCCCCAAAACATACATACTTTGGAGTGAAAGGACAGACTTGCCTTGAACCTCAGCATAACTCAGAACAAGACAGATTGGGTGCAAGCCCTGTCCTGTATCCTATGTCTACTATTTGCTGTTTGATCTTAGGGAAGTTTCTTAACTCTTTTAAGCCTCAGTTTTCTTGCCTGAGTTTCATATTGTGAAAAGCTAATTCATGTAAAATGCCTGGCATATAATAGGTGCTAAACAATGGGAACTACCATGATTATGATGATGCCTTGATTCTCTGTTCTTCCAGCAAATTAAATATTGTAAGTAATGCAACACTTTGCTTGATTTCCTAAAAGTGTCTTTACAAAATCCCTTTTATGTGGCCTCCACTAGCATACTATAACTAGAGGAACTAAATATGCAATACCATGTCCTAGGACTTGTGGGCTTGGTGTATCATCCAATGGGAGATACTATGAAGGGTTTTCACTATTTTGTAGTAGTGATGATATAATAATCAGGTGCCATCCTGTAGGGGAGTAATGGCTTGTCACAGTGGCCACAATTTCCTGCACATCCTAAGTCATGATGACCCCTTAGAACATCTAAGGGTAAGTGTTCAGTGTTGTTCAGTGTAAAAGACCTTGTGGACTCTACTGTGTCTGGAGAAAGCTAAGAACTCTGGGGAGACAGCAGAACACTGAACTGTTCCCCTTCACCAGGGCCGCTGAAAGCCTGTCTAAACGGAAGTCCAAGGAGAGGGCTGAAGAGCACACTGCTCGTGGCCTTTGCTGACCACTCTCCAAAAGAGGCACACTTCTCTGTGTGCAGCTGGGCAGAGACTTCTCCTAGGGAGTTGGGTCAGCATTGGTCAGAAGCCTGAAGCTCCCCCTGCATGTCTGGACTGATAACACCTCCCATCTCCCGTTGATCCACTGTGACACCTGGCGGCTTTGTCCTCAACACAGAGAAAACACACAGGCAGTAGACCTCATGAGGTGCTGAGTGGTACCATGTGGAATCTCTCTGGCTGGAGGGATCAGGGTAGTAAGATCACCTGTCTCTGCTTTCTTTCTGGATGCACAGTTGTGCTGATTTTATTTCAGTGTAGATCTTCTGTGATTTCTTTGTGTTGAATTCTTTACATGATATATACTTTCCTCTACTTCATTTCCTTGACCAGGGAGGGGACTTTTCATTTAAAGCTCCACTTTAATAATAATTGTTATCAATCTTTTAAAGAGAAATATCTTCATAATTCAAACAAACATTAAATTACTGCTGATTTTTTTTGGAGAGAATAGTGCTTGTTAAATTTTGCTTCCTAATGTAGGTCATTTCTTCGGACTCATGAGGATTTTATCTTGCTACTGAAAATCTGTGCATGAGCAAAAGCTAAACCAATAAACAAGGCTGACCATTTGGCAGTACACACACCAAAGCAACCCTTCTTATACCTTGTAATTTTAACCATGGTAAATCTGTAGCTGGCTGAATTTTCTTTTTTTTCCCTTAGAATTGAAACTAAACAGTTGGTGCATATTACCTGTCCTTGAAAGGCCCTGATTTAGTGGATCCTACCACTCTCATATTGACAAAATCATAGAATTTCAGGGCTGGAATACACAGGAGATGTTATTTAACTTCAGGTTCCAATTTCTGAATTGCAGAACCCAAAGCCGGGTAGGCCTTAGCTGGAGTATGTTGTACTGTCGATTCCTAAGCAGGCTCAGTCTTTCCAAGTCATACCACTAATGTCACTATCATAACTAAGAACTGGCCACATCTAAATATTCTTACCTACTTCAACCTTATAAAAACTTTAACGTTCTAAGGTCTTTTTTTCCTCTTTGAGCTTCCCAGTTGCCTGAAAATTATATTAATCTTTAGCATCATGCTATTGAAGCTGAAAAAAACAGCACTAATCTTTCCTGTTTTTGAATTTAAGATTGTTTTCTTTGCCAGCGTATTTAAAATTGAGTTGTGTATGCTTTAAAATGTTTATTTTTTTGATTCTAAAATACAGTACATTTATTAATGTGGAGTATTTATAAAGTCTATCAATGGCAAGATGGTAAATAAAAATTGTTTTCAACTTTATCAAAAAATTACTGTTAACATTTCAGCAAATAAATTGAATGCACACATAAATGTACATAAAATTTTTATTTGCTTAGCAGAATATTGAGTTCCCTTTTGAACCCAGCTCTTCAAATTATGACTATTTCACCTTGTCTTTAAATCTTCTTAAAATGTAATTCCAGTTGCCTGAATATTATTGAAAAACTAATGGTTTTGAAAAACTAATGGTATTGAAAAACTAATACCATATAGATGTATAAAAATTATTTAGCCTCTTTACCATAATTTGTACTCAAAGAGCTCATTATTCTTCACAATCAATTTTACCCCTCACTGAGGTGGAGGAACGGTGGTGTAAAGAGTTAACTATGGAGACTATTACGGTTACCATTAGCAATTAGTAGTAGTCAGAAATCTGGAATCCAGGCCCTGTAGGGTTTTTTTTCCATGTGGTGCTGGGATCAAACCCAGGGCCTCACACATGCAAATGCTCTACCACTGAGCCATGTCCCAGACTGTTACCTTTCAAGCTAGATTCTTCCTCTTCATTTGAGGCCATATCCTTTTTCTTCCTGATTTTCCTTCTTTTATATTATTTCTGAGAGAAGCAGGCAACCTTGTACAAGGTCTGTAAATCAAAGATTTTTGCACAATTCATACTGGGAAGAGGGAGCTGGAATTAATGTTAAGAGTCAGTGCTGATCTAGAACCAGCAGGCCAGGCTATTGAAAGTTAATTTATGACACTGTCTGAAGGACATCTTTTTGATTCAAGGAGAAGAGGGGGCCTCCAAAAGAGGGCTATGTTGGGAGTTGTAGTCAATGTTATTTTATTTTTCTCACTGGATCGAAGAGACCCTTGGGGTCAGCAATTATCTTGTTCATACTCCTATTCTTCATGATAATTATTTTCTGTGGCCAGCAGCCATCTTTTTTAAAAGGCACATTTTACAGAGGTTACTATTTTGTAATTAGTTTCTCAGTTACCACTTTTTATATAGGTAATATGCATTCTAAGAACAAGCCTCAAACGCGTGGGCTTCTATACGTGTAATGAAGTGGTGTACAGTGAGATTCTGTCTTCTACCAATGCATTTGCATTAATTACTTAACTTCTGGAGTCATGCAAATTTATTTCTTTACTTAGTGGCTTTGGGTAAGTTAATTTACCCCTCTGTGCCTGGTTAGCTCTCATGGGTAATACAAATAATGATCAAGTCTATGTTTCTGGGTTGTTGTGAAGACTGAGTGAGATAATTCTTACAAAGTGCTTAGCACAGTGCCTGCCTGCACCTTAGAGGTGTTAACTATTATTATTATGTCTTATTTGTTTTAAGGATTCTGAGCATCTCTCATATGTCTAGAAATAGAAAAGACAGCATTCCTGTCTTAAAACAGCTTACCGAGGACACAGTAAGGATTTATAGAGAAGGAGGTTCCTGAGGGATGAGTGGGAATTTGCCAGTTCAGAAAGGGTAGTGGGAAGGATATTTTAGGTGGAAGGAAGAGTAAATTCAGTAAGAGTAAATGGAGCCCTGAAAGGTAACTTTATGTTTGAAGAAGGGTGAGGATTTGGACCTGTCTGGGGCTTAGGATGTAAGTTGGAATGTGTAAGTACTGTAGTGATGCGAATAAATCTCCATAGGAAGCAAGCATGGGAGTATGAAGGTGTTTGTACACCAAGCCACGGTTGTTGTTGGTCTTTATCCTTTACAGATTATACATTGGACCATAGTGGAGAAAGTGCCAGCACAAGAATTTAACGTCTCTGTGCCTTGGTTTCTTCCTTTGAAAAATAGGACAGCAGTAGTCCTCATGTCATAAAGTTGTTTTAGGGAATATATTAAGGCCTTTATGTGTTTAAATTAACCTCTGGCACATAGTAAAATTTAATCAGCATTAGCTACTGCTACTGGGTAAAGAGAACTAATAGAGGGCTTTGTTGTTGTTGTTGTTGTTGGGGAAGGATGAAACAATTTGATTTGCCATAGCTAAGAACCCTTTGCTTCCTTGGTGGTGGGTAGACTGACGTCTTTCCTAGAATACATTTGTTTTCTGAGAGGAAGAATCAGTGGATGGCGAGATGCATAAAAGAAAAATTACGCACACTTACTGGCTTACTGAGCTATTTTTAGCCTAGTGTGTCTGAGGCAAAGGATGGATTCTTATGGCAATTTTTTTAAAGATGCAGCATTACAGTAAGCCAAGGTTATGTAACTTTCCCAGTGACACTTTGATTTTTTCATCATTGAGGTCCACACTGTGGCCCATGAAACTTTTAGCAGCCATTTTGGGTCCCCAGGGTCCTGCTTTGCCAGAATTGGAACCTGTTTGGGAAACTAGAAAGGATGTGCTGTGGCCTCTGGGAAGACTCCTTTCGTTGGGAATGAGTGTAACTCAAAGGCCCACAGCAGAGTGGCAATGAATCAAGCAAGAAAGCCGCATGAAGAAGAGAGAATGACAGCAAGTACTGAGCCCCACCCCGTTGAGGACACAGAGCCTGTGTCTCCATGGGACTCAGTTTCATGTTGATAGAATGGGAACAACAACATATTCACACCAGAGGAACATTCTGAGTGCTGAATGACACCAGGGAGGTGGGCTGTCAGGCTCAGGGTGGGTACTAGATAGGGTCTCTTCCCTTCTTTGCTTGGTACTTCATGTCACATTGCAGACCCCATAGCCTTTGCTCATTTTGTGGTTGGTTTTTCTTGTGTCTTTCTCATACTTTTCCCTCTCTCTAACCCTAAGCCTGTGGCCTTGGAGGAATCGTTCCCTCTTCTGACTTCTCTGGGTTAGACTAGACTTGAACTCCCAGCTCCTTTCTTCCCCCTGGAGCTTAGAATTGCAGTGATGTGGAGTGCTGCTTTCTGTTTTTAATTTGCCACAGAACATATAAAATCAAGGTCCATGATATGTTTTTGACTCTCTGTGGAGCCTCCTCCTCCAGGCCTTTCTCTCCCATCTCCTTTGGTGAGAGAATCTTGCTGAGTCTCAGTGTCTTTCTTTTCCACACAAACTGAGTGGAGCAGGAGGACCAAATTTTGCCTCAAAATGCTCTCTACACACTATTGTCTTAAAACCTGCATGGAGAGGAAGGCCCAGGGATTGTTTCTTCCTGTCATCATAAAAGTAGCTCAAATGCAAATGCAGAATGTACTAAAATTACACAGTTCAGAGGATGCCCCATACCATTGGTTTTTTAGAAAGGTTAAAATTTATCTGAACCAAGACTAGGAAATAAGCTTAAGGTGTTAGGTTATTCTGAAAAGACTGTTAATGCCTGTTGGCTAAGTGCATTAAACTGCTTTGAAATGATCACTTGTGTGTACTATTTTAAAAACTGCTTGCTGGGATGGTGATTTAAACCTATTTTTTTCCAGACTTCAAACTTTGCATTTGTCTGTTGAAAAAAATACTGTATTTGAAACAAATAAACATTAAAATATAGTTTATTATATTTCCAGGCGTTTGACTGAAAGGAAAATATGTCAAGACATTTATAGTTAGAAACTGAAATCTCAGTCTTAATTTGCTTCATTGTGTTTCCAGGGAGCTTAACCCTATATAATATTACCCTATCTCTGGAGACCTCCTTCTTGAGTTACCAGATACTCCTGGTATAATAAGAGAATGGGGGGAGGTGGGGAGAGAATGGTTGGGGAAATAGTTTCCAGTCCTAATTCTATATTTCCTGTGATTTTTTTTTTATGGAGGCAGGGGAAATCAGAGAAGAAAGAATTCTGCTGCTAGTTTTATTATGGCTTTGATTTTAAAACCATTTAAGCAGTAGCATTCACGGTGGCACCCTGTGGCGTCTTGGCTGGAATTGCATTGACTCATTCATTCTTCCATAGCATCTTGAGTTGTTTTTTATTATTTGCTCAGTGATGGAGAACCACAAGAATGATCTGCCCTCAGGATGCTCACGGCCTGTGGGGGAGACAGTCAGCTGGGCATCTTCTTACGTTGAGGGGTGACAAGTGTCCTGTTCGGCTAAAGTGGGCTGTTGAGAACAATGAAGACAGAAGTTTTCTCAGCTGGGATTATGGTATTAAGGTGGACATGTAGATACACGTGCACACATATGTACATACACACACTACACATACACTGGCTCTCTTTAAGTTGCTCTTATTAGGTACTAAATTGTGACTGAAATATTTATTACTTTCTTGAGGGTGTGGTACATCTGGTGATCTCTGGAGGAATTAAGCTACCTCTCTATTCACAAAGAGGGAGATAAATGTGGAAACCATAAGGCCCTAGAAGGGCTCTAACCAAGTTCTTTAATCCAGAGTATCTAGACCTGGGAGAGGGAAAAAGAAACAAGGCAGCTCCTTCAAAACCACTTAAATGCCAACATGTGGCAAAATTAATCTTTTTTCCCCTGGTTATGAGAAATCATCTGAGTAAAGTGTAGAAAATTTAATCCTCAACAAGATGGTGACCCTAGCAATTCTGTGAAACTTTTAGGTTGTTAGTTTGTGAATCTTAAAAATAAATCCCCAATCCCTGTCCACCAACTATGATATATAGCTGGATAGTAGTACTGAGAAAACTTTAGGAAGAAATAGATGGTCTAAAGTCTTGAATGATTAGGAATCCATAAAACATAAAACATGAGAGTGGAGCAGAAACAAAAGCAGAATCTCAAAAATTCAAGAGCAGGAATAATGATAATCAGAGTGAACATTTATTAGTACTTGCTTCATGCCAGGCTCACATCTAAATGCTTTGCATTATTATCTCAGCTAAAATGTCAACAGCAGTGTCTCTCCATTTTTCAGATGAGAGCACTGGGGTGGTGTAGTAAATACTTTCCCACCCCTGGGACAAATTTCCTGACACCTGAAACTTAAGGGAGAAGAGATTTATTTTGCCTCACTGTTTTCTAGGATTCAGTTCATGGTTATTTGGCTCCAAGGGAGAAATGTCGTGGTGAAAGGGCATGGCAGAGGACAGCTGCTCGCCCCATGGCAGCCAGAAAGCAGAGGGAGAAAGGAGGAATGGGGACAACAGTTCAGCCTTCTAGGTCGTGTCCCAGTGACCTACCTCTTCTACCAGGCTCCACATCCTCACTGCACATTCATCTACTGAACATTAGTTCAGTGATGATGTGGTGTCCCCATGACTTATTGCCTTTCAAAAGCTCCATCTCTAGATACATGAGGCTTTTTGGCCAAATTTTAGATCTAAACCATGACAGGCAGAGAATTGGTTGGTCATTAGCCCAGAGCTTCACAGCCTGAGGCACGCTGGGTGTGCCCAGATCCAGAGTGGAACCTCACTTTGCAATTCCATGACTCCCCCAAAGGTTCCCCCCCAGCCTTTATAGATGAAGAAACTGAGGCTGTGAAGGTCAGAGCAGCCTTTGGGTGAGACGAGCAATGCCACATCGTGGGTAGATGACCTTGTTTTAGGTTCCTCAGTGGCCCCACACGCTCATCTATGGACCCAGTGAGTGTACAAGGAAAATCCACTGTGGCTTTAAGTTCAGAGACCACTCCAGCTTTGGCAACCCAGAATGCAAGGCCAGGGGCAGAAAAGATAATAGAATGTATTCTTGATTGAATGAAGAATGAGTGATACAAGAGGAGTAGCAGGCCTTGAAGTTTAAACACGTTAGGTGACACAACTAACCAGAAGTTACACATACACAAGCTGAGTCTGTCTTTCCAGGCAAGGCAGTCTGTAAGAAGTCTATGTGATTAGCAAAAGGACTACACTCTGAGGAGCCTACAGCTCTTCTGTGAATAGGAAAAGCTTCCTGGAAGTCCTGGCCCACATCAGTCCCCCTAGGGCTTGGCCAAACATTCAAGATTTTAGTCCCTTGTTCCTGATTCCTTGGCCAACTGCCTTTATACAGTGTAAAAACTGCCCAAATGAACAAGATTTCTTTTTATTTAATTTTGTCACCCAGAGTCTAACACAGGACCTGAAATATATCTGATGTTCATTAAATATTGATTGAACACACCAGGCATTTTGAGGACTGTGCCTAATTGTCTCTTATCGCTAGAATACCCCGCACATAAGAGGGTGTATGGGCCCTGTGCCATAGACAAGGTTGGAAATGGCTCTCAGGAGTTGAGTTTGTTGGGGAAGAAGAAGGGCATCCTGGTCAGTGGAAATGAAGATCTAAGATGCCACTGGACACAGCTCTGGGCCAGGATCAGGGAGTGGGCTGCTAATCCCTGCACAGGACAGTCTCTGCAGATGGGAAGTGAGTGGTATGCTTGAAGGAGGAGCAGAGGAGGCAGTCATTGGTTTCCCTGCTGGAGGGCTGTGACAGCTTTCTGTCATGATAACACAATATCTGAGCTTATAAAGATAAATATTTATTTGGCTTTTGAGTTTAGAGGTTTTGGTCTACGGTCAGGAGGACCCACTGCCTTTAGACCACTGGCAGGGGTGCCAGAAGAAAATGGTAGGAAGTGCCTTATGGAACAAACAGTTTGAAGGCCTTCCCCAGTGCCCCAAGGATCTCCTGCTAGACACTCTTCATAAAAGTTTCATCACTTCCTAATAGGGCCACTCTGGGGTTCAAGCCTTAACATGGGATGTTGAGGGACATTCGACATCCTCACCATAGCAGCATGCAGTGTGAATGGGACTTCATGGGGTTGTCAAGTTGGCTTCACATTTCTTTCTTTTCTACCCTGTCTGTATCATCAGGACTCCTCAGAGAACCAGAGCTTGTAGGATATATATCTAGGAAGACACTCTTTTTAGGAATAGGTTCACGTGATTACAGAAGCTGAGAAGTCCTATAGTCTGCCACTTGCAAACTGGAGACTCAGGAAAGCTGGTGGTGAAATTTGAACTCCTGAGAGCCAGAGAGCTGACAGTACAGATGCCATTCTGGACTGAAAGTGTGAAAACCAGTAACACCAAGGGAAGAAAAAGATGGATGCCCCAGCTCAAGTGCAGAGGTGGAGGTATTCCAGTCTTCCTGTGTCTCTTGCATCTGTTTGGTCCTACATCTGTGGGATAATGCCCGCTCATACTGGGAGGACCATCTTTTTGTTCAGTTCACCAATTCCTGTGCTAATCTCAGAGAAAACACCCTCAGAGACATACTTACAGACAATGTTTAGCTAGTATCTGGTTTCCCTTGGGCTGCTCAAGTCAATACAAAAATTAACCACATCTTCCATTGCTAAAGTTCTGCCTTCTCTGGTACAATAGAAACTGGGAATGGAAGTCCTGAAATTCTTGTTAGAGGAGATTGGATTTGACTTTAGAACAATCAGGAGCCTCTATATGTTCTTGTGCAAATCTATTAAAATATTATTCATTCTCTCATGTGTTCCATCTGTATTGAGCAGGGCCAAGAAATTAGCATTTAATGGTGGATAAAGATAATCATGGGCCTTTCTTGTAGGAAGCTTACAGCCAAGCAATAGGGATGTACCTCAACTGAATAATCATAATAATTAACATATATGTGTACATATATCTATATAAGATAGATAAGATATATATCATCCAACATAGTATGATCAGTTCACTTGAGTATTCAAGCATATTTCTATGAAAGCGTAAAATAAACCAAAGCTACACAGGTAAAATTAATTGTCAAGGAAAGACTTCTTTGAGGAAATGAAATTTCAGCTGAGATTAAAAAACCTATTTAACTAGAAAAACATAGGGTGCCAAGATGGCATTCCAAGGAGGAATGGTAAGTGCAAATGGGTCTCGTGGTAGGAGAAGAGCAGTTGTCTATAGTTCAGACAGGGAAGATGAGATGCAAGATGCAATCTGAGACTGAAGATTAAGTTGGGGACTAGACCATGTTTGGCTGTGAATAAGCCATATTAAGGGAGGATTTTTAAAAAAAAATCTAAGAGCAATAGGAAGTATGATCCTTTTGCTGAGGGCTTAAAAGAGGGTGAATAATTGGAGTAGTGTTTAAAACTCTCTGTCACACTGCTGAGTGGAGAAGGGTGTGGAAGGATTTAGAAACAGATGCAAGAAGACAGGTTAGAGAAAATATTTCTCTTTTCCAGGTAAAAGATAACAGTGAACCTGATCTGGGGGAATGGACTGGCTTTAGAGGGTGTTGGGCAGGAATGGGTGTTGGCCTAACTCTGGCAGTACTGGAATAAGAAAGTAGGAACTCTTTCCAGGCTCTGTCTCCATTTGTTCCTGTCAACAGCATGTACCTGTGACTTCTAGCCCCAAATCAGTATTTAGTTAATGATGTTCACTTTACCCGCTTCCCTGAGTTCACTTGAAATTGCTGTAACAGCTCATCGTTCATGTCCATCAACTGTTAAACACATGCACAGCCTCTCTCCTCCCCTGGCCTAGGGCTACCCACTCCCTTTCCTTACTTGCTTTTGATTGGCTTTACCTTTTTCAGCATCTTCATTACTTCCCAGTTTGTTCAACATCTTTTATATTTTTTCAAAGCAAAGATTAAGTGTTCATTTTCTTCCCCATTTTTGAGTCTCGTTATTTCAGTGTTTCTCTTTGTTTATTAGTGGTCCTGTTTTCAAGTGCCTCTTGTCTTTGAAAAGCTCTTATGATTCTCTCAAACCCATTGCCATTTTCTTGCCCTATCTTCCTTCCCCCTATAAGCTTTAAGTGTGGCATTATGGTTTTCTTTCATCCCCTTTCCACTTCTTCAGGTTCAACTATAGACACCTAAGATTGCTAAGCAGTCTCTGGCACAATGCAGAGACTCAGCAAATATTGTTAAGTTTGTTCCTTTTATTGAATGCATAAAATGACATGATGCCACTTACAATGTTCTTGTAGGTGCTCCTCCTTATATCTGTATATATGTATACAGGGGGCTACCTGAATCCAGGCTTCCACTCAGGAACCTCATGAAATGATTCGCTTGTTCTGTGGGTCCATAACAGGGATATGAATTTTCACTGTGAGAATATCTTCACAGTTACTGAGTGTGCATCATAAATGCGTGTCCATTCAGTAAACTCTTACTGATACATTTACTTTTCCTATAAGTTGTTAGATGACTTTAGATCATTTGAATATGGATCTCAGTTTCTGTATCTAAGAGGCAATAATCAGAAAAAAAGAAAAAACTTTATGGACATTTAGAGAACATGCATTTATCCCACATACAGGAACTGTGTTAGATCCCAAAGATGTGAAAACAGCTAAAACTAGGAATGAGGCAGGGAGGAGGGTGATTTCTTTTTCAGTGAGCCCCTTGAAACTCCTGTTGCAAGTCAAAATACTGTCCTGGGGTGGAAGTGATCTCCAAGGTAAGATAACTTCTCTTATTTTCAAAGCCTCTTTCTCTTGACAGGTCAGTGTTAAAGATAAGAGAAAGTAACAGATTTGAAAGTGTGTTGGGTAAGCAAAGCACTATGCAAGTTCCACATTAAGAAATCATAGCTGAATCAGTGGTGAAGGTTTATACAATGGATGGGTCCCTTGGTTAGTGAAAGGAGATTTTCGTGGATTGATAGCAATAGTTATTTCTGAAATTTTTCTGTTGTTTGGTGATTACTGTTAGTTTGGATCAGCTTAATGCCTTTTTCCTCTAATGCACCTAGAGATTTGTGATGGAATTAGCTATGCAAATTGAATCCTTAAAAAAAAAACCTTCACAAACCTGTATGTTATATTTATAAACTTTACATTGTACTAAAGTCAGCAAATGTCACAGAATTAAAATCAGTAAATGCAAAAGTGAAGGTTTCCATAGCAACAGTAACTAACCCATATTGCATGTAAAATAGAATGTACATTAGGATTTACATTTAATCATCTATTAGTAGAAAAAAATTTCACATAGAACAGGTGTAATATGGATACTTTACAGTGGCCCTAGTAACTCTACCTTTTAAGGTTTAGGTTTTATTTGCTATAACTCTTGTGCTTGCCAAGTTTTGACTTTTTTTAAGGAAATGAAGGAAGAAAAAAAAGAGGTAGCATTAGGGCAGAGGTATATACCCCTAGATTTAAATGCAGGTGAATGTCACTATTGCATAAATTATCAATCAACTCAGTAGATGTTTCAGGGAAAGAAATAGACCCAGAATACTAAATATTTATGAAATTGTTGCACATGGGGTACTTAAGAACAATTTCTACCTGGCACAGTTAGTTTATCAAATCTTCAGTATCTCTAAAGCATAGCAATGCAAGACAATTTGGGGACTTTGAGTTGGTTGTGGAAAGACCAGAAACGTGTAACAGGATCAGAGTCAGATATGGAGGTCATAGCTCCAGCCCATCATTCTCTGTATCTGGCCTCCCTTGTGAACTTATTTCTTCCTATAATGCATCCCTTGCCTACTACTGAAGTTCTGAGAATCAAATAGGAGTGGGAGGAGGCAGAGGATGTGGGCTGCTTTGTAGACTCTAGAGCTCTCCAAATGGATAATGGCTTTCAGAAAGCAAGCATCACACTCTGCCTTTGACTTGCTGTGCCCGGAAAGGGTCTATCCTTGGCTGTCTGCTCGCTCAGCAGACCCACCCAACACTTCCGCGGAGGACTGAGTCATCTGGAGCACTGTTCACCTCCTCCAGATCAATCCATATCAGATGGCTATAGAAAGAGACTCTGCATTGGGCAAGATTTTCTTTTATAAAATTGGAAGAAGTTTTAGTAGTGACTAAACAAATGATTCACTTGAAAATGCAGTTGGTTTTTAAAAATAACTTTAAGTAAAATCAATCAGAAGGTTTTGTTTTTTTCTTCATAAACTTTAGTATTCTTTAGTATGCCTTGGCTTTGTTCTAAGCTCTCTGAATTGGGACTGCAGTAAGCCACAGAATCTGCTTTTTATCAAGTAACCATGGTAATTTAAAGAATTATTTTTAAATCAATTAATTTGGTATCGCTTTAGGAATTAGAATGAAGTTATCTGGCTACCACCCAGATCAGAATTCTGCCAGCCAGCCCAGAAGCCCTGTGCTAATCACAACCCCTTGATTGTATAGGATTGATTGAGTCTTTTGGTATAAATTCTCATGTTTCCCATAACCTTTTCAATAGCCTGCCTCTCTTCCCAGTGAATACTTGTTGGCTATTTTTTTATTCCTTTATTTTCTGGCCCACCAGATGTGCCCTAGCTTCCTTCTGCTTTTCTTGACTGGAGTCTGATAACGTGCATGTCTTGTGGGTGTGGTGGCCTGTCCCACTGGCTTGTTTTGGGATTCATGTCACCTTTTCTTACCACAAAGAATTTTCACTTTATATTCATTTAAAGCATTTTTTTTAAGACTGATTTGACAAACTTTTATCAAACATCAGTCATATGCATACATAAACATGAGTGTAAGTTAAATAGTTTGGTTAAGTATTTCTAAGACTTGTCATATATAGAATTGTTTTTTAATTCATAGTTGTCTACAGTTTTTCATGTAGTACAACCTCTATAATGCCGCAAACATTCGTGAGATAACACTTTTCAAAATAACCCATTAAAAAATCGCTGTGCTGGACTCTGAGCATGCTTTGCATTATGCAGATCTTGCCTAGTTTTCAATTCCATTTTCAGGAATGTAACTCATCTTGTTGGAGCACACTCTGCCTCTTACTCTCAGCTATTTGATTCTGAGAAGTTAAAGAGTGATCCATCTCTGTCTCCAATTTTCTTCCAAGCCATTCTCATCTAGGTTGCAAATTATGATGCTTCTGTTTTTAGTATTTGCATATTCATAATGACAGTGATGGCTTGACATGGGAGGTAAATCATAATATGATCATAAAACATACATTATGATGTCATGTTGATAGTGGAAAAAGTGTGCATCTTAGATTAGTGAATTATATGTGGACAAAAAGATGTGGGATTTTACTGTTCTTACTGTCTGGTAACCTTCCTTCTCACCTAAAATATATTCTAAACATTTTTTCATTAAATATGACATAAAACTGTATTTCAATATCTCCATATTTTCCAGCTTCTGTATTACCATGATCTATATAAACAATACCTTTTTGTCTTGCCACTTAATTTTATTGTAATGTTTTCCATAGGATTTTGGTTTTTCAGAGCTGTCTGATCTGTGTAAGGAATTGGGGATATCTTAAGATGATGCTATCGTTATTTGTAACAGTCACAAAGCAGAAGTAACCTAAATGTCTTCTACCTGATGAATTAATACGCAGATGTAGTACATCCATGCAATAGAAGCCATAGACAGGACAGATTCCGATACTTGCTGCAGTGTGAAAGGGCCTCAGAAGCATGCTAAATGAAAGAAGCTTGTCACAGAAAACCACATATTGCATGATTACGTGGATTGGAACAGGAATTGCTGCAATAGATATAAAGGATTCTTTTAAGATAATGGAAATCTGCTGAAACTGTCTATAGCAATGATAGTACAATTTGGTAAATTTACTAAAAATTAAACCATTCCAGTTTTATGATTTGTAAATTATACCTCAGTGAGAATGTGGCAGCTTTCTGTCCCTGTGACAAAATGCCTGAGATAATCAGCCTATAAGGAGGAAAGATTTATTTTAGCTCATGGTTTCAGAGGTTTCAGTCCATGGAGCTTGGCCGTTTGGGCCTATGTTGTGCAGTACATGGTAGAACAAAGCCACTCTCCTGGGCAGATGGGAAGTGAGGAGAGAGCGAGCGAGGAAGGGCTGGGGTCCCAGTATTCCCGTGAAGGTGATGCCCCTCAAGGTCCAACTTCCTTCCATTAAGCCCTACTTTCTTAAGATTCCACCACATCCCAGCAGTGTCACAGTAAGGGCCTTTGGGGGAACGCTCCAGATCCTAACTATAGCAGGATCATTAAGAACACATTTTGCCACTACTGCTGTTTTCACAGAATATTATGTTTTAGATTAAAAGTGTGTAAATAATGTAAAATATTAAAGTTTGTTAAAATGTTCTTTGTGAATTTAAGAATTAGAAATAAGAATGTGTATGCCTGCGTGCATGTCTGTATGTGCACATGTGTGTATTTGTGTGCATAAGGCATAAGGTAAAGGTGTATAAGGCATAACGATAGAGGGCACCTTTTGTCATAAAATCTCCCGGTGACTAGAGATGATTAGCCTCATCAGGGTTAACCACTGGCCAAATGCCAGACTCTGTTCCACCATCCCTAGCCCATCCACCCTTTTGTGATGGGCAACCCACTTCATTTTGTGACAGTCATCTTATTGTCTTAAATTCCAGTTGTTAAAATAAATTTTCAAAATTAAACTCAATTTCGTCTCTTAGTCACTGCAAATCACCACTCCTTTTTTGAGTTTGTACAAAATAATTCCTTTCTCTCTTCTATAAAATAACCCTCCACTCTCCAAGTATTGGGAGCTAATTGTCCTGACACTTTAGGTCTTTCCTTGATGGGCTAAAATATCCCAAGGGGCTCAAGTGCAGTAGACATGCACTACTATGTGCCATCATCCTTCACTCCATTTCTACCAACTGCCTCTTGGGCTGTCTGATCCCTCATCAGATGGTGAGCATCTTACAGGATTGCTTTCCCGTGCCAGTGAATCCCAATGGGCTTCCTAGACTATAGCCTTGGAACCATGTAGTCCCTCCCCAAGTGAACTGGCCAAGCTTGATTCAAATATCATAGGTCTTTTGCTTTCCTTGCATTTTCTTGTAGAAATCGTATGAAACATTACTATGTATCTTGTCAACTTCTGCTGAAAAATAGGGAAAGTTGAGTAATAGTCACAGAAATGGTCAGAAAGTCTAAAATCTTTTCCATTTTGCTTTTCCTTCTCAAGCTGATTTCTAGACTACTTGCAAATGTTCTTGATTCCAGCACTGTGAGAAATATAGTCTTGCTTATGTTGACTTTTAATCCCTCCAAATGCCAAAATTTACCTGTGAATCTGGCAACGTCTGTTCTAATCATACCTTTTTCTGTGTTTGCTAAGTGCCAGGCATCCACTTTTAGTGCAGGGGATAAAGAAACAATGACAGAACAAAGCTTTTCAAAAAGTTTTATAGAGCTGACACTGTGGTGGAGGAACCATGTAATACACAAGACAAGAGGCATATGTATGATACAGCATTGAGTAGGATTCAAAAAGTATGATCCAGTTCAGAAGAGCAGAAGCTCACACTGTTAATGAAAGAAATGTGGATATTCATCTCTGTTGCAAATGAAAATAAGGGACAGAAATGAAAACAGAAATATGAGCGTAAAACTACTATGAAGAAAAATGGAGTCAGGAAACAGAGAGCTGTGAGGGAGATTACTTTAAACAATGGGCCAGAGAAGCTCTCTCCAAGGAGATGTGTATTAGTCAGGTTTCCTGTTGTTGGACAAAATACCTGACACCCACAAGTGAAAGGGTTAATTTGTTTACACTTTCAGGGGATTCAGTTCATGGTTGGCTGGCTCCAAGGCAGAAACATCATAGTGGAAGGGTATGATGGAGCAAAGATGGTTATTTCGTGGCAGTCAAGAAGTAGAACAGGGGAACCACACCAGTCAGGAAAGGAACAAGAGACTAGATATGGTACCCAAGGCTAGGCCTCCATTACCACTCAGAAACACCCAGAACTGCGCTTCACTCATCTCCTAGAATGCTCCCAAGCCAATTGAGTTGACCTCCACTTTGACTGTCACAGGTAGCATTTGATCAGAGACCCATGGAAAGCACAGAAGGGACATCACTGGTGTGCAGATGGATGCCTAGTTCTCCAAAAAAGAAAAAATTTATATATATATGTATATACATACTTAAATTTAATATAAATTTTGCTGACAAAAAGATACATCATTTATGAACAATAACAAAGAATACTGTATATTTTATAGCTTATAATAAAATATTTGTAATTTATAATTTTAATAAAAATGTATAATTTATAATATATTTTATTACTTATAGTAAAATATACAGTACTCTTTATTATAAATTCTATATAGCCAATTAATTCTCCCCAAATGCTTTCATTGATTTTTGCTGAACTTTTGTAGTCATAGCCAAATGGTAATTTTAATTGATGAATAACAGTAGTTCAGACATGAATGTGGGCTGGTATTTTCTTTCACATTAATGAGTAAGAAGAAAAACGAACAACAGAAGTGAATATCTGAACTGTATTCATTCATCAATGACAAGGGTTACTGCTTTTCTGAACCAAGTAACAGTTTTTAAATACTAGAAAAGTATCTCCTTGAATTTTGTGCTATTCACAATGTAATGGCTACTGATGGTGCACTGCTATGCTTAATCTGGATGATTCACACTTTTCCAATCACTTTCTTAAATCTAAACAATCAACAAAACACAAAAATCAAGCCCTGAGTTGTAACATTTGCCACTTTCTGTAGTGTAAATACAGATGCACCTTGATTTATGGTGGAGTTATATCCTGACACCTCTCATCAGTTGAAAATATTACAAGTGAGTAACACATTTAACACACCTAAATTACTGTACATGTATCATAATTTAGCAACACCGTGCGCTCTAGAGTGTCTGCTATTTTTGCTTGTGATCTCAGGCAGATGGAGAGAGCTTTGTCTTGCTGCTGTTATCTAGTATTAGGAGTGCATTGAACTGCATGTTACTAGCCTAGAAAAAGATACAAATTCAAAGTTCTACTTACACTTTGTGCGGAATGTGTATTGCTTTTCACCATCATAAAGTTGAGAAATTTTAAGTCAGGCCATCCTTTTTTAGTGACTGTCTGTCTCCTACGTCTGTCTCCTACTATGGTCAGTCTCAACCAGAACTCACCAAGCATGGAATTGAGAAGAGGCACACACCATGTAGTATTCCCACCACGTAGAAGCGACAGACATAAGGAACTTCAGGAATATCCATAATAGTAAAATGCAGTAAAACAATCTGGAAGTTTTGGTTGTTTGTTACCCTTGCTTTCAATATAATTATTTAATTGTGAGTGAACAACAGCCTTACAACATTCCTAAAAATGAAACAACAGAAAAGCCCACAGGAGACAGCTCCAGCATGCTGTGGAGTAGTGGAGCACTGGCCCAGATCAGGAAGGACTTTATGTCTGATAAGAGTAGAGGAGACATTTTAAGGGTGGCTAGGGAAACTTACAGATCTCCACACACTGCAGGTAAGGCTACCTCCACCCACATGTTCCACTCTACATAGGACGGCAGAGCCCCTAGTTGGCTTGTGACTTTGAAGGAGTCAGTTAGCGTTCCAGTCATCCTTTTTCTTATCCGTAGGATGCACAAGTTGGACTGTGACATTTAAACTTCTTTCCCATTCTAATAAACTCTGAATCTGAATTGAACTTCAAATCTTTTGGTGCCACGAATGCAGTGTAGACTCTGTCTACACAGCTGATTGTTGGGCTTTCTCACGTTTCCCTCATATTGCTAAGATGAGGATTTGTCTTCCAATGATGTGAATTTCTACATCTTTCACCTCATATTTGAATTTGTTGGCCTGCCTCTGCCACTGTCTTGTAAAAAGAAAGAAAACTCCTATAATCTACTTTTTCCAGGAAAACATTTAGGGACAGTAAGAAGCAGCCCTATTTATTTCCAAGGTTGTTGCTCACTGGCATCCTGGCATGGCCACCCACTCATATTGGACCACATCATTGTCACTCAGAGCAAACAAGTCCTCAGAGACTTCAATACATAACTGAGAAAAGGCTGCAGCAGAGAAACAGACTCAAGGAACATACTGAGCGCTGTTCTTGGATCTCCACATTGACCTTCTGGGTCACTTTTAAATTCAGAACCTCAAATAACTAGGTCTTCAGACACTTATGGTGGAGGATGATTTGAGATAGCACTGGGGAAAGCAAAGGCCAACACCAGACTCAAGGGATGAAGCTGCTGTCCTGTATGCACCCTTGTGATACAGGAACCTACTAACTCAGTAGAATCATAATTTTTAGAAACAGCCATACTGTAGTGATTAAGATTTCAGATCCTGTGCCAAACTTGAATTTGAATTTCAGCAAGTCACCTAAGTGATTATGAGTCAATTTCCTCATTCTTAAATGCAAATAATGACAGTAAATACATTGTCCAGATGTCCTTGGAACTAAATGAATAAGTATTGTTACATTGTGCTCTTATGACATGGTAGTTTTAGAAGCACCATCACACCTATGATTACATTTTCTCTTAGTCTAGCCTCCTTTCTGGAGATGGTTGGCTGATATGACCACTTAATTCGGAGTGGTCGTTATGGCCTGGTCAACCTTTCCCCAAGCCACTGGCATTTGTGAAGTGTTTTTTAGGATTTTTATATTCGTGTGCTAGAATTCTACCTCTGGAATTGACCTGCCTGAACTTGCTCTCTAATTTAAAACATTTCCTTACTTGTGCATCTTTGGGGAAATGATTGAACTTTTCCAGGCTTTGGCTTCCTCACCTGATGATAGAGGAGGAGGTTGAGAATGATGATGATGGTGATGTTGATGATGATGCCCACCTGAGAGGGCAGTTGAAAATTAAATGGATGGAGGGACTTAGCAAGGTGCATCAGAAATGGGAGAACCATTTGTGATCATCAGTGTCATCTCCAATACTGTTTTTGCCACCATCACCATCATCACTACCAAATAAATCATAAGCAGCAGCAGCAGCAGTATCAGCATCAGCATCACCATCAGTACCAACTGTACCGACATCATCATCACCAGTTACATCATCTTCCACATCCTCATTACCATCAGGATCATTATCATCATCAATCTTCAGCAGTACCAGCATCATTACCATCATCAGCATCATCATAATCACCAACATACTTGTGACTCTGACTCCTGATATTAAAACTCCATACAGACAATAGTATCCATTCTATGCATTTAATAGTTTGGCAGCTATTAATTTGTACTCCAATATCTGCAAATGGTGCCCCTAAAAGCTGAGAATTTGACTTCAAACCAATTATTTTGAATATCTTAGTATTATTATAAGGAGGCCTTAAGTATAGATGTCTGATCTATATTCTTTGCAACCAATTAAAGCTGTGGGTCCTGACCAAGTTTTTTCTTTTTACTGGGACTCAAATAACCCAAAAATAAAATGAAATAAAGAATCCTTACTTTTCTTAAAGGTAAAACTGGATCAGATGATGAATTACGATCCACTCATCATTGTAAGAGAAACAGTTCCAGTGTGAATACAAAGGTGTGGGAAGGCATATGCAACTAGTGCAAGACCTTATAATGACAATTTTTCTGGGCCTTAGTAATTTGAGAGGTCTGGACTTAATCAGAGATGGTAAATGGATTTCATTTCAGGTGACAGCTCCAGCAGACACTAGTGGATTGTTTTTGGAGCTGTCAGGTTTAGGTTAGGGGTAGAAAGCTGTCACTGATTATTAATATCTGCTGTGTGCATAGGAGAGAGCCATTTGGATAGAAATGCATGATATTTTCTATCCCAAGATGACATTGCATCCAAGTGTCCTTGAAGCTCTGATTACAGATTACCCCTTAGCTTCTCCTCCACACACCTTGAAATCTTGGAGCTGTTGTCATCTTTTGCAGTTGAATTGCTAGTGCTTATTCCTCCATTCCCAAGCAGCCTTCTCTACCACCCCAAGGTAGTAATTTTCTAAGTACTTCTATCTCCAGTAGCTCTCTTTACCTGAAAAACACTACAAATCTTAGGTATTCCCCACTCTGTTCCTTGCTGTGTCCCTAGCTGTTCCAGCTTTCTATTAGCATAGAAGGATTGCAGATATTTATTCTGCTTACAACTCTGTGTTTCCAAGATGTGTTTTCAAGGCTGAGAAGTGCGATCAGGTGAAAGCCCGCTGACTCCCATGCCTGGCAGTTGGGGCTGGCCATTGGCAGAATATGAGCTGGGCAGCATGTTGGCCAAAACACCTACACAGGTTGTCTTCAGGCTCTGGGCTTCCTCACAACATGGTGGCTGGGTTCCCAGGGAAAGCATGTGGTCTGCAGTGTGCCTGGCAGAAGCCATCTTGTCTGCTACGACCAACTCTCAGAAGGCCTCACTTGGATCAGCTTCTATTTTGTGTTCTGCAAGGCAGTCACTAAGTTCCATCCAGGCTCAGGGAGAAGAAACAGACTATCACCTCTTGATGAGGGAACATCTGCATTACCTGTTAAGAAGCACATATGGCTTAAGATACATATTAATGGGACCATCTTTGGAAAATATAGTCTGCTGTGTACTGTACAAGCCCCACAAATTAATTTTTTTGCTTCAAGATGTTTAGATCTGATCGATACAAGGAACAAAATAGTAGTCCTGGTGCTGTTGCTAAGCAGACACTTTGTGTGTTGTATCAATTTTCCTGTCAGTGGAGTGAACATGAATTTTTCCATCTCTGGTTCCCTTTATGTCTTCTTTCTTTGGCTGACTGTGGAACTCTGCAGAACAGAAGGCCCTGGGCCTGGAGTCCAAGTTCTGCTTTGTTCTGTCTTTTCATTGACTAACCCTGTGTATAACTTTGAGCAGCTCACTTCTCTTTAAGACTCTGTTTCTTCATTTGGCAGATGAAAGCATTAGACCAGATATTCTCTATAGTCTTCCAGATTATTGCACAATTTTTTGCTTTTTTGATTACTTGTTTTATATATTATGTGTTTATTTTCTTTATTAAGTGAATTCTTAAAATAAAGTAATACGAAGTTGTAAACAGAATTTTGATAAGCAAAGAACTGTTACCTATTATTCCATCACCCAAATCTTTATTTATTTCACCCCAGTCCTCTACCATCTAGTGTAAAATGTGCTACAGTGTATCCTACATTTTTACTCTGCCCTGGGGCTCCATGAGAAGAATGCCTCTTCTCTTCTCTTTTCCAAAGTCAAATTGGATCATTCCCAGAATGACTGTAGACAGCCACGTGGCAGAGTGCAAAACTAAATACCCTGTTGTCAGTTGCTCTTCTGATGCAAGGCTGGTTTGGCTTAAACAGAAAGAAGGGAGTTGGAGATGCTTCCTCCTCCATTGACACAATTGGTGTCGCGGGCAAAAACACATTCACCAGATGGAAGTGGCCCTTCTCCTGAAGATGGTGGCATCTGTGCTGCCACATGAGATGTCTGGGGGAGGCTCTTCAATTCATTCTCTGGTGGGGCTTGTGGAGCTGAGCCCGCTTCCAGAGCAGCCTGGAGTCCAGATACACCTGACAAGTCACAGAGTCCATGATTCTATCTTCATCTAGAAGGCAGGAGCTTTGAGCTAGGACTCAGGGCAGCAGTTTCTGAGAATTTCTTAAGAGGACCTGCAAGGAGTCTCAAGGCCACCCAGTAAAGTCTGAAAATGGCCTATTTCCTAAGAAATAGTTACTGTTCTCTGTGACAAATTCTCTTGTGTCCCTGAGACCCTGAGAGGGGTCTTTAATATTCTGGGGACAGTTGACCCACATCAATCTTTAATGATTACTTCAAACTTTACCTGAATCTGACATTACTGTACTAATTTGGCACCAATGTAGGTAGAGATCTAAGGTATCATCTTGGTTGTACAAGAAAAGTCCAAGAGACCCATTATACTTTTAAGGGTTTCCATTACCATTTCAGAGGCCAGGACTGGATTGATTGATTGATTGATTGATTTTTGTGGAATCAGGGATTGGATCGAACTCAGGACCTTGTGCTTAACAGGCAGGCATAGGACTGGATTTAGATATGATGAATCACTCTTTGATTCCCCCGACCATGTTTGTTTCCCAGGTTGGCCTTTAAAGTGTTTATCTCAGTTGATTAGAATAAAGATCTAATAAAATTGTAGCATAGAAAAGAGTAATAAATATTTGTCAGTTTGAAACAGCTGTTGCAAGAGAAACGGTCAAATCTTGATGCTATACTAAAATAGGGTGTTTCCCTGCACCCTGTCTCACTCACGTGCCAGTGCAGTGAGGGCAGGTGTGAGCAATGGCAAGAGTCTGCTTGCATAGAGTTGTGCCGTCCACAGTGCTGCCCTGCTTAGGGCTTCCATGGGACCTCTACATTCAGCCAGTCTACCCCAACTGGACCATGGGGAAGGTGCAGGAGGTCTGACAGCCAGGCCTGCAAGGGCAACACATGGCTTACACCCGCACTGGAAAGAACTCAGCCAAGGGGCTCCAGCTCCGTGCAGAGTGGGTGGACAGTGCAGTCTAGAAGCAGTTGTCAGGTGACAAGGAGGAAAGATACCTATGGGCTCTGGCAAAGGTAATTTGTTTCCTACCTGCACCACAGTGACTGGCATGGGAGGTGATTACCAAAAGTGTGAATTTCCTAGTCCAAACTTCAACCTGGAGAAAGTGAACATTGGAACGAGACCTAGGAATCTGCCCTTTTACAAGCCTCAGTCTGGGCCTTCAATGCACTGAGGTTTATGATTCTCCAGCAGAGAAAGTCCAGGGTGACGTGAGATTGAAATAAATGTGATAAATGCTCCTCCCATTCTGCTTTCCCTACCTTTGGCACCTTTTCAAAGAGGAATTAAATTAATAACTTGTTGATTTGTAACTCTTGCCCTTTAAACATGTAAGCACTCAGCACGCTGGATGTCAGGATCATTAGTCAATACATCAATACTCTTAAGGACTTGGTGCCCTTAACTAATAAAGCAAAGCCAAGGTTGTTTTTTCCTGCATCCTTGCTGGGCGGAGGCCGGTGCCCTCTGTCCCTGGACATGCGTAGGCTACCCAGGAAGCGCCGGTGATGGATGCTTCTTTGCTCAGCGGGCTGCAGCCCTCAGTGAGCTCTTCCCTCTCCTCATCCTCTTCCTTTTCCTGGTGAACAGTCTCTGACAGGCTTGGCATCTTTAGAAACCTTCCACAAAGAGCGTCAACTTTGCTGGACTTCAGGGGTGGGGAACAGTGGCTTTGTTCCCACTGCTCTTATCGTTTGGCTTAATAATTCCAGATTCTTTATATTCCCGTGGGAAACTAGAAGCCTTTTACAAACTACTGCTGGTTGCAAATGGTGTCATTTGCAGGCGGCTCTGTTTTGAGAGAAGGCACTTGGGGCCAGAGCTAGAGGGCTCTGTGATTCACACAAGATAGGGCCGTTTCTATAGTTACCCTGGTATCGAACTTGAATTCTTCTCTCGAAATATTTAGGGGAGAATCTACAAACCAATAATAGAAAAAAAGGAGTATTACTTAGGATTCAAAAGAAAGGCTTTTAGTTCTACTTCAGGATAAGAAATGTGTGAAGATATTATAGCCTGAAGAGTGAACTGTTCTTATAAAACCATTTCCAGAACCTGGTAAGCATAGGAAGATAAAAGAAGTTTTCACCCAGAACTCACTGTGCTGCAACTCCTTGGTATCCTTTATTTCTCACAACAGTCTGGGGGTGGGGGTGTCAGTATGCCCATCTCACAGATGAGAAAACTGAGGTCTCAATGGCAAGGTAACTTGACAGAGGTCAAGGTTACAGCAACTGATTGAAGAGTCCATTTATTTCCACACTTTGTGGCCATTTATAGCAGGTGGGTGGGTTCTGGAGGATGAATTTGTGTGGTCTCTAGTAGGACGGGGACTGGCATCGTAGAGGAGGGCACCGAATGTGCAAGAGAGGACTGGCGATGTATGGTGTGTCTGGGGACACCGAGCTGGGAGTGAGTCGTGGCTGGAGGCCACACAACGGTGAATGTGTGATTGTGTCCCCAAGGAGGACAAGGCTTGGAATTATGAAGCAGGGCTCAGCACGATGGCTCTTGTGGTTAGAAGGAGGGCCCTTAAGGGTGAATGGAGTCATGGAGGAAGAAGAGAGGAGGTCTCGTCCAGGTCTTGGTCGTCAAGGGAACAGAAGGGCTAATGTCCCTCCTGTATTCTTCAAACATTTGCAGTACCGGCTCTCATCCCCAGAGGAATTTTGTCAGTGTCTACAGACATTTTTAGTCACTGTAACTGGAGAAAGGAGCAATTAGGATTGAATGGGTGGAAGCCAGGGATGCTGCTAAACACCAGATAACAAAGAGGATAGTCCCCATGTGTGAATTGACCAGCCCAGTGGCCATGGTGCCAGGGCTAAGGAGACACAGACCTTCAGTGTTGGATCCTGAATCAGTGTCACAACTCCACATTCTGTTTTTAACCTCTTGCTCAGCTTAGTGAGTCTATGTTGAGTTTCTTCCTGTGTGCAGTAGATAGAAGGTGATAAAAAGAATCCAGTGGTGGGATAGATTTGTATAAATGGTCCAATAAGTATATTTTCATAGGTATGTTCTTCATAGACCAAGGTCATGTAAGGAGAAGCTCTCCATATCCTACTGAAGTAAACTGCCTCAGGGAAGGCCTTTTCAATTACCATGCCTATGGTGTTTAAGCTACAGAATCCTTTTATCAAGACTAAGTGCCTTTCTATCAAATTATTTTAATTTGCCTATTTTTGTAACCGTAGTAATGCTCCTGGGGCATCCAGTTGTTCCACTGGGAAGATATGGAGCCATGTGGCAGAACCATGGCAGTGCCAAGGTCACTGTATTGCTGGATATGAAATAAATTCCCCAGCCGTGACTTAGTCTACAAATGTGAATCACTGCCAATATAGCTTCAGCATTATAGAGTGTCTCATTGAAGAGTCTGCTCATAAAACAAGTGCTCTTGGAATGAGATCATCTTAGAACAATTTGTCAAGGAATTTCAGAGCATTTGGCTAGAGGAGACTGCCAATTTTGTTCAGTACCCTTCTACTTTTACAGATGAACAAACTGAAGTTCAGAGATGTCCAGTGACTTGCCTGAGGTCAGACAGCTGATGAGTAGCATCCTTAGGACCTGTTTATAAGAGTGGGGGTACTGAAAAACAGACACCACATGGGCCTTCTGTACCCATAGGTGATCAGGCACCATTTCCATCCAGTTTGATCAGAGTGGGTGAGTTAGACCCCAGAGTTTAACAGGAAGCTGAGCAGAGAGGAAGATATGAGCATACCTGCTCAGACATGGGGGCTTCTTAGTTTTCTTTCTGACAGTGACAGGCTGCAGATGCTTCTATGATGCATTTCTTAAAGATCTCATTGGAATCTAAATGGCACAGGGAAGCACTGAAGCAGTGAAAGTAGAGGAAAGTGACCTGAAGGTGGCAGTAGTCTTACCTCCCAGGCCACCAAAATCCACCTCTTTCTGTGTGTGTCACAGCAGAAATCCATAGCCAGGAAAGTACTCTTGGCTTTACAGAGCTACACTGTAGGTATATTTGTTCATGTTGGAGCAAAGCAGAGGCCTCATTGCTGGAAGCCTGGGCCTTTGAGCCCCATGTCCAAGACCATCTGACCTGACTCACAGCTTTTCAGATGGGAAGAATAGTAGTTCTTGTTGCTGAGTGGGATAGGGGAAGGGGAATTAAAATGAATCAAGATGTTTTATGTATATGTACTCACCTCCTAAGATGAATGTAAGCTTCATGTTCAACAAACATATACCAATAAAAAAATAATACTTGTTGCTAAGTTGGAGAGAATTTGGGAATTGAACCCAGGGCCTTTGTGCTGAGTTACATATCCCCAATCCTTTTCTTTTTTTCAATTTTGAGACAGGGTCTCACCAAGTCTTTAAGTTGTTCATATTGGGCTTGAACTTGAGATCCTTCTGCCTCAGCCTCCCAGAATGCTAGGATTTCAGACATTCACCACCACACTCAGGTTTAACTTTTTTAAAAAAAAAAATTCACATTAGGGATTTTGCATGGTGCCTAACAAATCTGAAGATCTTAATCTGTGTCAGTTATTATCATTATTTTGTTATTGCTATTTTTGGTATTTCATTATGAAATCTGTCTGGCACACAGCAAGATGCCAACAAATGTTGCTTGAGTAATCACTCTACCACTGGGTGACTGTGAGACCCAGGGGAAGGGGCCGTCCTCAGAGGGCTTCCTAGATAGAGCAAATTGAGGATGAGTCTTCCCAGCTCTCTGCGATGTATCTCTGAGTCTCTGATTCTGGTCAGATTGCAGTGAAAGCATCCAAAGTGACAGCGACAGGGAACAGCAAATGTAGCAGGGATGCAAAGAGCACTCCTCAGCACGTGGATTGGGTTGTGAGGGCTCACTCCTGTTATCAAAAAAAAAATTTTTTTTCCGTACCAGGGATCAAACTCAGAACCTTATGCTTGCAAGGCAGGTGTGGTGCCACTGAGCAACATCCCCAGCTTCAAATGGAAATAATTAGGGAGGGAGAGTAGAAATGAGGGATTGTTATGACTTCAGCACTGCCCATGACTTGTGACTTGTGACTTCCAGTTTAGTGTCTAGTTAAATGGCCCTTAGGAAGTGGCACATAGGTGGGTCACCCACTGTGTTAATTACTTTTCTCACATTGCTGAGACAAAATACTAGACACCAAAAGTCAGAGAGAAAGGGGTTTGTTTGGTTTACAGTTCATAGAGGTTTCAGTCCATAGTCGTCTGGCTCCAAGACAGGGATGGCAAACAGACATTGCAGAGGAGAAGCAACATGGTGTGCACAAGGCAGCAAAGGCATCAAGGGAGGTGTAACAGCATCTTCTGACCCTTTTATCTTATTCAGACTACTGGGGTTAGGGCGGTGCCTCTAGTGGTTTAGTAATCACATGTCCTTAACCCCAGGATCGTGCGTTCCAGATTCAACTACCTCTCAAAAGGAAAGTCCAGCCTCATCCACATGAGGCTTTCAGGGTCATCTAAACACAAACCATAACATTCCGACATGTGATTCTGTAACTTTCTTGGCTCAGTTTCCTCATCTGTAAAATAGGAATATTCGAAGTCATGGTGCAGTGGTAGTTTTTAATGAAATGAAGCATGGTGCTTGACACTTGGTGATCTCAAGAAATGCTATTTTGCTGTTTTTTGGGGTTTTTTTTTTTAAATGTAGTGGTCTAGCAAGGTTCCATCTGGAGTCTCTTTTTGTTTAAGAAAATTATGATTTCAAGCTTGACCAGTTGGCTGATCACATGGCAATTAGCAAAATCTTTTAATGGATTCAATAAAAAAAGATATCCTACAGAAGTTGGGCAACAATGCAGAAAGAATTGTGTATTGACGTAGTTTGTATAGTTCAGTAAATATTGTATCAGGTCCAGGATGGAAAAAGGATGTTGCTGGGATCATTGTGATGTGATGGTTTTTTAAAAAAATAAACTCAACAATAGGCCAATGTGCCGGCCAGCAGGAAGCTGCAACAATGCCCCCACCTTCTTCCTGTACCTTACCCGGAGTTCCTTACAGGCAACATAGATAACCAATGGGCGATAAATTGGAGGACAGGTTTGGTGCCAGCTGAAAACAGAAGAATTAGTGTCAAATGTTATCTGATCAGAAGTGGACTTAGCAAACACCCTTCCCGGCAGGGCTGGAGAAAAGTTCCTCCTGGTGCAAAGTCCTCTTTGTACCTGAGCGGCCCTCTGACCGCTCTGCAGAGATGCTGGTCCTCTGCACCATACATGCAGGATGCACACGCACCTTGGTGGTGATTCTCGCTTCAGTTTCTTGGGGCAGCGATGTAAATAATAGCTCCTTGTGCCTACAGATAGCTCAGTTCTTTTGGCCTGCATGTTCATTATTTCACTTAGCTCTGGAAGCAACTCTTGGCTTTGGCCATGACCTCTTTGACCCCAACCCTGGAGCTGGGAACCTGCACAAGCAACTTAGCCCCTTGTGCCTCAGTTTCCTCATCTGCAGAGCAGAAGGTATTAACCTCATCCGTCTCACTGGGATGTTATCAGAATTCGTGAGAATGCCAGCAAAGTGTTTAGCTTCAGAGCTCTACTTGCTATATTTTAATAATAAAATCAAGAAGAATTATTATTAATATCAGTCGTGTGAGGAACAGTATTAGCTCCATTTTGGAAGTGAGGAAACTGAAGCTTACTTATTTGGTCAATTTATGAAGAAGCCAAGGCTGAGGGGAGAGAGATGGTAAACAAATGAACACACACAGACACACAAAACAGCTGCAAATACATACACACAAGCTGTGATAAGTGATAGGAAGAGGGTAAAGCTGAGAAAGAATAGAGTCAAGGAGCAGGATGGTGGCTTTGTTTAAACAGGTCATCAGAGCACTGCTCCTCCGAGATGGGGGACATTTGAGCCAAGACTCTCATGAGCCTCATCTCCATTTTAGGAAGAGCATCCAGGCAGAGCAAAGCTCTAATGCAAAGGCTCTGCTGCAGGAATGCCTTGGTTTGTCACGGGGAATGTCTGGGACCCTGTGAACCTGGGGCCGACTGAGCCAGGTCAGGGCCAGGACATGGGTGGGGGTCAAAGGAGGTCAGGCTTTGAAGGCCATGGTGAACTCTTGCAATTTTATTCTTTGGGAAGCCCTGGGAGGTTCCAAGCTGAGTTGTTGATCTGAATGAAGTTTGCCTAATGCTCACCCCAAATACTGTGAAAGTGAGATATTGTAGGTTGGCAAGAGAAGAACATGGACATTGGTCTGGGGATGTTCCTGGTTTAAATAAGCAATAATGATTGGGCTGGGGATGTGGCTCTTGGGTGTACATGTAGGATGTAGAGCATTTGTCTGGCATGCATGAGGTCCTGGGTTCCATTGCTGATACTAAAAAAAAAAAAAAAAAAGACAAGCCAGGATAGTGGCTTTTGTAGCAGTGGAGGTGGCAGAGATTCCCATAGATATAAGGATTACAAAGAAACACACATCCATTCAGGCTCAATCCTTAGCGAATTGTTGGTCTACTTGGGATAGAAGACATGCCTAGGAAACATTAAATGGCTTCCTGTGTCCCTCCCACCCTGCAGTATATGATCGCTGCAGACATAACCTCCATAGACATCTCATAAATTCCAAAGATCATGTTCCATGGGGATGAAGAACAGAAATCTCCATGGACTTCCATGGTCAACAAAAGCTTGAAAGAGACAGTGAGAACCTTCACATGTACCTTGGAAAATATGAATAAGCAAAGAAATAAAGGAAGGAAACCACTTAAAGACATCTTTGTAAAGAAAGATATCTACCAGAGTGAGTATAATGTTTAATGTCTCTAAATATTTAGGTTATTTCTGGGATTTTGCTACACAAAATAATGCTGCCGTGAACATTGTATATTAGCTGTGTGGCTTTAACTAAGTTACTTAACTTCTCTGACCTCAATTTCCTCATCTATAAAATGAGGAAACTAATAGTATTTACTGCATAGGACCATTGTGAGGATTGAATAGGTTCATGCATGAGGTGATTGGAATGCTGTTTAGAGCTTCTTAAACACTATATGTGTGTGAGCATTTCTCTAGAGCAAGCATTTAGAGCAGGGTTACTGAGTTATACAATTGTGAAAGTTGTGAAGACAAAGATGAGGTTGCTGCATCAATTAACAAATTTCCCAAAGATAATGAGTTTAATCGGGAATGAGCATTGCTGTGCAGAATATGGTGCCATAGTAAGTAATGGGTGTGCTTAGGGAAGCAAAGGAAGGCAAGGGTTTTTAAAGGTTAAGTGACAAAGGTTGCAGAAGTTGTTTTGAAGCAATTTTCTTTGGCCACAAGGATCAATAACAAGGGTGGCATCAGTCTGAGGTTGAATGGGCTGTTTCTGAGCTGTGTACAGTACAGGTGCAAGGTCGTGGTTCTGGGAGAGCCCTTGTGATAGTTATTATTAGGCACACATGCATGACATCTCCTTCTTCATGACCTTCTGGCTTATTTTTTTTTATTAGGGTTTGACACAAGGGACTCCATTTTGATTCTGACAATTTCCTCAGAATTTACAGAATTTAAATATTTATAAATAAAGTTTTCCTGGAACACAGCCATCCCTATGCATTTATACATCCTCTATGTCTACGACTGTGCTACAAAGTAGCTCTAAACAGTTACAACAGTGACTCTATAGAGTCACTGGGCCAAGATTCAGCAGTCTCTCCTTATCCACGGGGAGAGTGGATGCCTGAAACTTCATGTATTACTGAACCTTGTACATACTATGCTTTTCCTATGCAAACATACCTATGGTAAACTTTAATTGACATATTATAACAGTAAAAGATTAATAGGAATAACTTATAATAAGATATGCGACTATAACTATGCTTTGAATACAAGCACTGCAATACCGATATACTAGATCTGATAGTTGAGATGGCTCCTAAGTGCCTAAGAGCAGGAATTGTAGACTGAGGAATGCTCCAGGTCCTGGAGAAGACTGCATGAGATTTCCTCACACTCTTCAGAACAGTGCGCAACTTAAAACATGAATTGATTATTTCTGGGAACTTCCACATAATATTTTTGGACCATGATGGATAAAGGGGAACTGTTCTATTTACCCATTTGATCTTCATTGAAAAAGTTGTCCAATTCCCGAAACGGTAAAACATGTGGTTAACGTGAACAAGGCCCTGGGTTCAATTCTCAGTCCCTTCCCCCCCAAAAAGAACAAAAAAATTACCAAATTGGACTTAGAAGCCACTGTTTGGAATTTGTGTTCTCTTCAGTATTCAGAATATGAGAATATACTCTTTCATGTACTTTCGCCCACACTTAATGTTACTAATTCTGAACAGTTTAACCAAGATGTTGGATCATAAATGTCATTCAAGTTTAACTTCAGTTTTCTCAACCAAGATTTCAATGATTTTGTATCAAAACCTCCTTGACCAGGAAGGTTGAAGACCCAAAGAATTTTTGTTTGAAATTATTTTGCTTGCTTGAACATATCTTCAGTATTTGTTTAATAGAAGACAGATGGGTACACATATCAGTTTCTGAATTCAATCTGCTGATATGTTGTTTTGGTCAAAGAAAATTGGCTTCATATAGCTATGCGGTTGGAAAAGAGAAGAATTACTTATAGCTTCTTGAGATTTTCCTAAGTCATCTTTGTTGCTGTACGGAACTCTACAAGTAGTTTCTGAAAGGTTGAGTTCAATGTAGAATCTGAAAGCATATCAATAAACCTTTATGCTTCATAATACTAAAATCCATTAGTCTGTCTTGCACTTTAAATGGATATTTTATCTGCTCATGAATTTGTAATATTATGCATTGGTTATTTGGAAAATATCGGTTCGCTGAGTTTTGCATATCTTCCAAATATGACACATTTCATTATGCAATAAGAAAAAAGTCACATTCATTAATATCACCATCAATCTCATTAGAAAAGTCTTTAAGTATAGGGAAGCTGTCAAGCTCACAAAGGCAGACGTAACTTTTCTATAATTTAACTTTTTCTTGAAAGCTCAAAGTTTGTCATTGGCAAGAAGTACTGTCACTTGTTTTCTGGAAGGGATTGGCTCACTTTGTTCACTTTTGAGAAAGTGTCTGCCAGATGTACTTCAGAATAACTATAGTTTGTCAGTTGTTCTTTCAACTAAAATGATATTGCACAAAATAAGCCACTCGTCATACTCTTAAGCACTCAACGTCTTTCCTAGGCAGTCTCCATTCTCCTCCTTTTGTCTCAGAGAGTAGTACAAAGTCATGTACTCAAGGTAGAGATACTATTTATAATTTTTGCTGCTTCAATAAAGAAGTTTTAAGAAAACTCCAAGTGTATGGTGGTGAAGAATACATCACTTCCATATAATTTGGCACCATTGCTTTGATTGTTGTCAGTCTTTGCGGTTATTCCCACCATTGCTGTGCATCAGTGGTGCAAACGTCAACACGGGAAAAGGACACGTTGTGCAGAATTCAACGAAAATAGCTTTGATGCCCTGTGTCCCCTAAACCATTTGAGAACTGCTACCCTAGGTAAAACTGAAGTTAAGCACAGTTTTGCCCTTTATTCTTCTGCAAACTAGCCGTGCATATCTTCTGTCTAATTTATTTCTTTTTTCTTCTTCCCATTTGTCAGTATCTGTTTGTGATTTGTAATAAATTCATTCACATGGCAAACTGGTACGTATACATATTGTATCCTGATCTTTTTTAGTTCCCTTTCCTCTCGCCTTTCTCTCTTTTCTCATCTCTAAATCCCCTTTCCATCACCACAAAGTGGTTTGTGTTTTTCTTATTGATTTTTAGAATTGTTGTAAATATGGAAGAAGAGTGATATTTGATACATGTATTGTGACCATTTCTCTATCAATAGGGCAAAGAACGCCTAGGTAATCGTGTGTATCATTCACGCACAGTAAAATACCACAATGTATGGCATATACCAACATGGAAAGTCCTAAATGATATTATTTATTGTGAAAAATGTCAAGTTTTAAAAATCATTAACTGTATCATGTATGACTTTCCCTCCCCTACACAAAGCTACACATAAATTATTATTACATCTATTATATGAAATCTAAACATAACTTACATGCATATATTAAATGCACAGGACAATAAACACACACACACACACATATGTATAGGACCTATAGAAACCAAAATAGTAAGTCATTACTTTAGATGGAGAGGATTCACAATAAGTAGTTATATCAATTGTGACTTTTGATTTATTTATTTGATTTATTTTAGTTTTTTACAAGGAGACCATATGTATGAATTTGTTTTATTTTTAAAAATATATTTTATTGGCCCGGGATTTAGCTCAGTGGCACCATGCCTGCCTCACAAGCACAAGGTCCAAAGTTTGATCCCTGGTACATATATATATATATATATATATATATATATATATAATATTGCAGCTGGGCATGGTGGTGCACTGCACACTTGTATTCCCAACAATCTAGGAGGCTGAGGCAGAAGAATTGCAATTTTGAGTGTAGCCTGGGAAGCTTAGCGACTCAACGAGATGGAGATCAGGTCTCAAAATATGAAATGCAAAGGGCTGGGGTGTAGCTCAGTGCAGAGGCCCTCGGATCAATCTTCACTGTCTTTAAATAAATAAGTAACATTTTATTATGTATAAAATATGATGTAATAGGATGTTGTGGGACACATGTACATAATAAAAACATTACTACAGTAAAGCAAATTCACTTCATTATCTCAAATAGTCAGCCATCTTTTTGTATGTTTTTGTGGAAAGAGCAGCTAAAATCTCAATTACCATGAATCTCACATACAGTACAGTTTTGTTGCCCATGGTCCTCATGTCTTCTGTTAGATATCTGACTTGTTTATCTTGCATACCTGTTATTTGGTACCCTCTGCCCTGCATCTTCCCATTTCTTCCCCTTTTCTCCTGCTGTCGCCCCTGGGAGTCATTGTTTTGCTCTCTGTCTCTGAATATTCCATTTTTTAAAAAGTCTACATATGAGTTAGATTGTACCATACTTTTCTCGCTGTATCTGATTGGCATTACTTAACATGTTGTTCGCTAAGCTCATTCATACTGTGACAAATGGCAAGACCTTACTCTCTTTTAAGGCCAAATAATATTCCCATTATATATATGCATCATGGTTTTTTATCTCTTAATTCACCAGTAGACACTTAGATTGTTGTTTCCGTATGTTGGCTTTTGTGAATAGTGTTGTAATGAACATGAGAGTGCATGTATCTTTATCGGGTAGTGATTTCAATTCCTCTGAGTGTACACCCAGGGGAGAGATTCTGGGTCATATGGCTGTTCTATTTTTAATTTCTTTAGAAACCTCTCTCCTATTTTCCATAATGGCTGTAGAAATCTACATTCTCACCAATAGTAGATTAGGGGTCCTTTTTCTCCACACTCTCTAATACTTGGCAACTATTGAGTTTTTGCAACTAACTATCCTAAAGAATGTGAGGTGATATGTCACAGTCATTTTGATTTAATTTTCCTGATTATTAGTGATGTTAAATACATTTTCATAGATCTATTGGCCATTTAATGACTTCTTTGGAGAAATATCTTTTGCCTATTTTTAGTTATTTTTCCATTATTGGATTGTATATGTTCTTTACATTAGGATATTAACCTCTTTCAGATACATGTTTTGAAAATGTTTTTTCTCAATCCATAGACTGCCATTTCACTGATTTAGTAATTAAATGAGCAAAAAATTATAGAAACTTAGATTTTTAATTCTTATAACAATACAGGAGGAAACATTTCTATTCCTTTGCAACAGAAAAATTATAGTACATTACAATAGGAAAAATTAGAGTAAATGCAGAGTTGAAAAACAGTGGTATTTTCTGGAAAAAAGGGCTTTCTTTGGTTGCTTCCTGCTGAGAAATGAGGCCAACCTATCCTATTATGGAGTAGTGGCTACAAGTTTTCCCTAAACTTAAAATGGTCTTTCCTTTTTTCCATTTTCTAAACTTGACCAATGAATATAAATAAACCTAATTCAATATTTATATGAAATCTAGGGTATGGTAACCAATGTTTCTTAAAATATTTGAATCAGTTTGTTTGATTTACATATTAGTGACCAACTTTAACTTTCTTATATTTAACATGAGAAAGTAAATAAAGCTTTTAACCCCAAAAGACCCAGTTAAGGGATTTAAAACAAAAACTACTGTCATTCTAAGTTCACATAAGAAATGAGTTCAGAAAACCCTAAAAATAGCTAATGTCACATTGGTAAAAGCTGCAGCAAGTTAATTTCCTAGGTATTATCTTCTAGAGTGATATACACACTGTGTCTTCTCATGAATCATAACCAGTGTATGCAATGGGAACCGACCCTAGACATTTGGGTAGCATCTTTTGTCCAGATGATTATCCAAGTGCTTTGTGATGGGTTTCTCTACATGTGGCAGTTGCAGTCCCTAGCTCAGCCCATGTGTGTACAAGCTCACCACTTCAGGGCACTGTAGATGTGAGTGAGGGGGAAGAGAGACCCAGCCTGTTTATATTCCCCTGGGCCTGATGCTGCGTGACTTACATGCCAGAAGCAGCCTTTCTTTCTTCCCAGTTGTGGCTAGAGCACAGGATACCATGGCAATTTTCAATTAAATGTCTTTGTGTTGTTGGTGAGTGATGGAATAAAAAACTGAAAGGTGCCAAGGGTCTACTATAAGTCAGGTACTGTAGGTCCTTTGCATGTTTTAGATAATTGCATCTTCAGAAAAACCCACTGAGGTGAGTGAGCGAGGTTATCCTCTCCATCTTATAGCTGAAAAAATGAATCTTGGCTGAAATCACAAAGCTAGAACATGACAGGAGCCAGATTGGTCCCAACTGTCCATGACCTCAGCACTCAGTCTGAGTCGCTGTTTCTTTCACTCTGGAGGTAGTAATTACCAAGTTGGCAGAAGAGCATTTCCTGGTGGTCTCTCTAGAGAGCATGCTAAGGAACTCCCACCACCAGACCTACTGCTATGTTGACATGGGTGGCTGTCGATCTCCTCTGTGTTCTGGCTGCTCTGCTGTCCTCCACTGAGTGAATTATGCCTTTCAGATAATTTTGAAGCCCAACCTTGACCCTTATCCCAGTGTAGACATTGCTTTATTTTTATCCTGCCTTCCTAAGCCAAGGTTTTGGAATAATCTTCTGTACTTGGGTCTCCATTTCCTCCCTTTTTGTTGACTCTTACACCAGCTTGATCTTTCTGTAAATCTGCCTCTGAGACTTACCCACTGTCCATTGACCACCTGAATGATATCTTTGGTGTTTACCAAAAAACTGTTCTGTTGTGATGCCTCTATCTTTAAGGAGAAACTGAGTTCTCCTAGTTTTCATCATTATTGTCCTAGTTTTTTTCCCTTTTACATTTCTATTTTTGCTCTTCTTTACTCCCTTTCTCCTCTTCCTTCCTGCCAACCTTTTTTGCACTGGAGCTGGTTCATACCTGTTTGCAAGGGTCAACTGATCCTTTCTCATGACTTTTGTGGCCCTTCTTGTGCGGTAGATTCTTTACAACATAGAAATTGGCAAATGTCGAAAACCAGTTTCCCTAACTCCAAAAGCAGGTTGCTAACTATTCACTAGCACAGACTGGGACTGCTTCTATCCCCCGCAAATGTGGGCATTTCCCAGCGTTGCCATTCTGAACAAGTACTCCCCTCAGGTGATATATCCTGCCTGCCTGGTGTCTCCCCCTCCCCAGTACATATACACTCACACATGTACACCATTACACTTAAATATCTACCCCAGGCCTAAACTAACCTCAGTGTTTCAGATCTATATGTCCAAATAGTTCCTCAGAATGCTGATTTTGATGTTAAACAGCCAACATACATTACTAATCCCCAAACTAAAATCATTTTGCTCTTTCTTGGCCCCTGTTTGAGTGAATGGCTCTCCACTCATCTCTACCCAGTTCAGAATTTGATATCACCTTTCTTTTCTAAGCTGTGCTGGCACCAAGAGGACACTGTTAGAAGGGCTTGCATATTAGGGGGTTAAGGCTTGAAGTAGTAATGTGGAAGACAGGGTGACTTTGGATGATGAATTGGGTTTCTTTTTAATCCTCAGACTGTTCATTCCCTGCAACATGGGCATGCTGCTCGCAAGTTCTCTGTGCTCAAGAAAGGGAGGAAATAAGTTTATGTAAATTAAGTACCTACAAGTTGCCAAGACTGTTGGAGCTTCTCCATCTGTAAATTTACTTAACCTTCTCAATATTTCTATGATGTAGCTACAACCACCTAACTTTTTGGTTGCAAGGGAAATTGAGCCTCACCTGAATTGAATGGCTTGTCCCAAAAAGTCACCCAGTAGATGGTGGGCTGTAGTTGACTGGGCCTGTGTGCCACAGCTTGTGATGGCTGCATGTCCACTCGCTGCTTCTGGCTAGATGTGACCATGTGGAGGGGACATGACTACTCTGGCAGCTCTGCTAAGACCCCTAAAAGGTACCTCCCAACCTCACCTCAAGCAGATTCTCCAGAGATCTCCATCTGTCTAGTGCTGCTTTCAGATCACCTCATCAGCACCTTGCTTGCCCTCCAAAGGACCTGCCTATGTACTGTATTGTACCATATCACCTATTGGCATGCCTGGATGGATGGATATATACTTCTCATTAGTATAGTTTGGAATTTTAGGCTGAAAGGCTTCACCTTCAGGGAGAACATTGTTAAAGACCTGCCTGGTGTTCTCAGTTATCATTTTTTACATCACCAATAGTATGCAAATGCCTACTATGACTAGTTTGTGCAACTAGAAGGGGTCAAGTGAGAGGCATAAGACTGGGTATAAGCCTAAAAGCTGTGCTGCCTTCAAGGCGCAGACTCTTCACAGAGGACAAGATGCCCTCCCTTTTGTGGATAGTCAGTGATGGGGGGAAGTTGGGACAAGTGCACACGTGTTCTTGACAGCAGGAAACAGTCATTTCAGGAAGTGTTACATTGAGACTGTATTAGTCACTGTAGTGTTAAATGACTTCCAAAGAGTTATTACATAGCTTGGTCCAGAGAGATTTGTAGGAGTAGCTCTGCTCTCTACAAAGGCTCCCCAGTGAGTCACCAGGCTCCTCAGACAGTGTCTTTGTGTCCCTGATGTGTGAAGAGATTTGGTCATCATAAAACATCTAACATTCATTGTATCTGTATTAATTGAATAACCGAATGCTTTATCTTAAGCATTTTGAATGGATCAGTGAATAAGATGAACAGTGTCCCTCTCTTATAGACCTTAAGTTAAATGAAATAAATTTTAAGAAGAAAATATCCACTAGTGATCTAAGAGATAGGAAAAAATAAAAAAAGAGTATGGGAGAGAGAGAGAGTATTTGGGGATACTTCCTACTTGTGCAACTGAGATTTAGAGAAATATGCAAATATGATGCGCAAGAACCCAGTCCTCGAACATCTTGGGGGATAGCCAACAGGGAGAAGCCAACATTAAGGAAGAAATATTAATCAGCTTTCCACCACCCTGACAAAATACAGTAGTCCCTTGGTTCATGAACTTAATTCTTTCCACAATTTTGGTTGCAAACGGCATTGGAAGAGAACCGAATCATAAGAACAACAATGTTCCTAACCATTGAATTTGATTTGGTTCTCATCCAATTCAGTTTGCAACGTGAATCATGGAAAGAATTAAGCTTGTGACCCAAGTACCACTGTATTTGAGAAAAACAATTTGAGGATGAGGAAAATTTTATTTTGGCTTATGGTTTCAGAAGTTTCAGTCTATGGTTGGCTAGTTCTATTGCTTTTAGGTCTGTGGTAAAGCCCAGTATCATTGTAGGAGGGCATGGTGGAAAGCTGCTCACCTGATAGCAGGAGAGAGAAAATGGAGGGAAAGGGAGGGAGAGAGGAGAGAGACAGACTATGAATGAGCATGAGCTGGTGGGCTTCCTCCTTTTTCTGCTTTTCTTCTTCCCAGGCTCCCAGCCTATTGGTCCATGCTGTCCTTACTAAGGGCAGGTCTTCCCCTGTCAGTTGGCTCACCCACATGCCAATCATCTCTGAAAATGCCTGGAAGCCCGCTTTGCTAATTTTCTAGGAACTTCTTAATCCAATCACGTTTACAGTTAAGATTAACTGTCACAGAAGGGAAGAGAGAGAATACATTGGAGGCCTGATTTTACTGATTCTCGTGGATGAGGAAAAGGGGTTTCAATGTTCGATTTGAGATTTTTTATTTTTGGTGCTTTGGGAAACCTTTGAAAGACTTACAAGTAGGGATTTTACTTATGCTGAAGATATGTTTTCCTTCTGGGGAGCTGTTAGAAGAGCAAATAATAGAAAGCATGTCGGGGTCCCTCTGTGGTTCACAAGAGGCATTGATGGCCCTGGGGCTAAGAAGGTGGCATTGAGAATGGGAAGAGGTAATGGATTTGAGCTGTGGTTTGCTGAGGCGAGGCAGGTAGTGAAGGAAGTAGAAGATTCAGTTGTCTTCAGCAACTGTGTGACTGTTGGTGCTGTTTACTGTGTTGTGATCACTTGGGTGGAGGGGGTGAGAGAGAGCACAGGAGGAAATCCTCTGTCTCACACTCTACCACGCAGCACTGTAGCCTCTGCTGGTCCCTGTCTTGGCTGATGAGTGTTAATGTGTGTGGGGTGCTCACTCCATTGCTGAAGGCCTCTGAAGGTGGAAAGTTTTTCCACAACCTCAGCTGGGCCCTGTCTCTTTGGAACTTCCAACCATGTGGACATTCTTACTTCTCTGGAAACACATGGAATACATCTGCTGTCTTCCTGGAAAGTTGAGCCAAATATTTGAATGCCCAAGATTTTTGGTGATGCTTTAAAACATTAAAATTTCAAATTAGTTTGGATAAAAATGCCATTAATTAGATCATAGTGTATATACAAAAGCTTCTCCAAACTAAGTGTGTAATCTTTCTGTGGATCCGCATTACTTGGGCTTCATTTCAAGGGAATGCTGAGTCTTTAGTCATAGCTTGGCACTGAGGTGCTTTATATAGTACTTTTTTGGTTTTTATAAGTCACTTCGTCCCTAGTTTCAATGTGATATGTCCTTATTGTAGAGTATAAAAATAGAGAAGTAAGTAAATTTAAGAATAAATACCTCCCAGCATTTTACAACCCAAAGACATCAGCCAGTTAAGTATTTGGCTTGTCATATTTCAGTATTTTAAAAAAATTTTTCACAATGGACAGCATTTGTACTATACATCTATATTTTACTTTTTAATTTGTCTTATACACTTAAAAATAGTAGCTTAAAGGGATTCTTCAGAAGAATTTTTCATACTTATGCTTAGATTTAGATATTATTTCTTTTGGTAAATAAGATAACTTAATTTCTTGCTAGAGGTTTGTTTTTGTTTTTAATAATTGTTACTTCACTACCACTACACTGAACATCTTTGATTATAAGTATTTTTTTCATGATTAAAATAACATCCTTATTGGAGTCATAAACTAAGAGAATATGGATATTTTCTAGGCTCTTTGTGCAAAGTATCAACACCAAGTTTCCAACAACAGTGTGCAATAGATTTCCCATTAGTGTGAAGGTGATTGGCCATTTGTCCACACCCTGCTCTTTATTAAATTGTATCACAAAAGAAACATTTGCTGAGTCCATAGTCAAACACTATTTGGTGTTGATACTCTCCTTTGTATTCTGTGCCTTACTAGTTGAGGATAATTTTTTAAAAAATGTTTGTTAGACATTAAATTTTCTTGTTTCTGAATTGCCTGTTCTTGTTTTTGCCTCTTTATCAGCTGTGTCTCTTGTTTTTAAGACATTTCTCTACCCTCTGCATCATTATTCCCTCCCTTATCTTATAAAAAGCAGTTATCGGAGGAGATTTTTCATAAATTGAGGTCCAACTAACTAGAACCTTAACTATTCAAATTTTGGGCCAGTGGCAAATAGAAAAGAGAAAGATATGACACATTCTCTGAAAGGAGAGAAATTCAAATAGAGTTCAGTCTTCCCTCAACTCTCTTCGTAAACTCATCAAAGCAAAAGTGTTTTATTTGGACATCTGGGAAATGTACTTTGACAAACATCCGCTTGATGACTGTCAGTGTCATAAAGAGACTTTGATATCAAAAATCCACAGAAACTGTTGAAGTAAATTATATATTTTTATGACAAAGCACTCTTTGCTGACTCATTTGCATTGTCCATGTGATTTGGCTTTAGCATTTTAATACAAAGGAGGGCTTCATTTTCATTTAAATGACATGATAGAATTAATAAAGAGCTCTGAGGAGTCTACAAAACTGCAAATGTGCCATTTCCCTCTACCTGCTTTAAGCAGTGCTTACACATGGTTGCTTTTCTGTATTTTTAACATATAAATGTTTCCCAAATTTACATATGCAGTGTTTTTATATCTCTAGAAATACTCTCTCAAACTATTACAGAAGGTAACAAAACATCTTTCAAATGTCTGATTTCCATGCATTTAGACCATAAAATTATATACAGATAGAATTTTTAGACCCACTTCCCACAAGTTAAAATACAACCAGTTTTGCTAGAGAGAGCCTGATCATTTGCTTCAGCAGCAGTTCCGCAAGACAAGAGGGAACTTACTTTACCTTTTCTGTATGAGACCTGCAACCTCTGAGCTATCATTTATTTGATTCCTTTTGAGACAGAGTCTAGGCAGGGCTTGAGTTCACTATACAGCCCAGGCTGGCCTTGAACTTGTGATCCTCCTGCAGTAGTGTTGCTATTACAGATGTGCACTAGTTACTAGGAACTGTCAGGCTTAGTTAGAATCTTGTTGGGTTAGTATGTTACTAGTGAGGCATCTGGTCTGTTAACTAACAACTGCTTGGCAAACCAAGTATGTTATCAATATGAGCACTGTCACGTGTGGGCCAAAGCCTCAGAGATGGTGCAGTGTGGAGAAAAAGCATGAGAGTTGGTATCACATAGACCTGGTTTAAGACTTATTAGCTCATTTCTTCCCAGGCAAACTATTTGACTTCTCTGGTATTCAGTCTCATCATACCTACCTGGAAAGAAAGCTGAGACTTAAATGAGATAGTGCAGCCCTTATGCTGCTATTATTGGTACTAGTATTGTTTCTGTAACTGTTGTTATCAACATGCTGCTGGAAGAAAAGGCAGTGAATGTGGGATGAAAGGTGCTAAATAAAAATGATAGGAGGTTGTTGTTTTGGACTAAGTGCTTGCACTAGGATGCAACAGACCAGACTTTTAAAATCAAACTAGAGTCCCCTACTCTGAAGTCCACATCATGAAGCAGAGATGAATCTGTTTATCTGACCTGCTGAGAAACCAAGAGAAGTCAGAAAGAGCAGCCAAATTTCCCAGACTGCTTTCAGTCAGCTTGATCACCAAGTTTTCTGTGCCTTCGATCCTTACAAAAAGTAACCTGAAGTAATCTGATATTAATCAGTAATTTTCCTTTTGTTCTCTTCAGACCCCTATGAGGAAAATAACTTTAAAATGACCAAAATGCCATTTGTCCTCTTATTTCTGCCTTTTCGGATTTTTTCTCTGGCTCTAAAACCAACCTCTTTTGCTTCTTCTATTGAAATACTCATTGTATTTCATAGAATGAAGTCTTGGCCAATTCTCAAAAACAAAGCCAATTAAGATCTTTAAAGTGTTGTAATTTTGTCCTTTGACGTGGGTAGCTTTGTATTTTCTAAGTGGCCTACATTACAGTGAATACCAGCAACGGTAACAAAGCAGCCTGTATGAGAAGGAATAATATCAGCCATAAGAAACACCTAACCTGTGCCGGGCCTGGTGGCAGAAGGAAGCTTAGAGCGAAGCAAAAGCCTCCTCCTTACTCTCTTGCCACTTTGAGAGAGAGCATAGTTACTAAGAGGGCCAAAGCCCCCCTGGCTGCTCAAAGGAAACAGGTGGCCATAGACTCTTCATCTAACAGCCAAGAGGACCCTGTTGACACCCAGGTTTTGTGGTTGTGGTTACTGTAGCCACTCCCTTTTTTTTCCCTTTCCAGTATGGGGTTTAACCCAAGGCCTTCACCCTGAACTATGGCCCTATCTCCGCAGTGCTTTTAAAATTTTTTATTTTGGGCTGGGGATTTAGCTCAGTGGTTCCACCACCTGTCTCGCAAGCGCAAGGACTCGCATTTGAGTTCGATCCCTGGTACCCCCCCCCCAATTTTTTTTTATTTTGTGGAAGGTTCTTGCTAAATTGCCTGTGCTGGACTCTAACCTGTGATCCTCCTGCCTCAGCCTTCCAGAGTGCGAGGAATATAGGCATGCACCATTAGGCCTGGCTACCATAGCTGCACTTTAAAAAGGAGGCTCACTGTGCAAACTGGGGTGTGGGAGATCTGTCTACCACCCTGGCATTCCACTTCCCTTCTGTGAAACTCTTTAGATCTTTGTAGCTAGTGGAACATGGACCACTGACCTCACACGCCCTCACTCCCACGTTCCCCTGTGAAATCGAGACCCCCACATCTCTAACCTGGGGCTGGGCCAAAATTCTGCACTCTCTGTGTCTAAGTTGTTGGCTCTTAAAGTGCGGGAGTGAACTTCCCCACAGTGGGCAGTCCACTCTGCGGCATCTGCTTATGAATGTTTACTCTTGACCTGCCATTAGCAGGGACACAACATGATGTCATTTTCCCTCTTGTACCTTTTAACCGCAGACCACATTCCATTTGCTTTGAGCGTTTAGTACAATATCAAGCCTGAAATCAAACGGATGCAGTTGGAAGAAAACATTACATGCTATAGGTCAGAAGAGAGTGCTTGAAAAACGTGCTAATGTTGCAAAGAAATGCACCAGTAGGAGCAAGAAAGTAGCACTTTGAACAATAGCTTAAAAAGTTATTGACAAAAACAAAACACCCCAAAAACCAAGGTGAGAAAAGGCACGAGAATATCTTCTTGGATGAAGAGCCCATCAATTTGATTTCTTAAAAATTGAACCCCCTGTGCCCTGAGGTCATATCCCAATTATGCCATCAAAAATCAGAATTAGAAGAGGGGGAGGCTTTACTGACAAGTTCTTAATATTTTTACTGTATAAAGGGCCACCAGGGAGCCACAAGAGTGCCTATGAAATAAGGTTTAAAAGTTTCTTTTCCAGATGTGAAACTGCAGAATGTAAATAAAGTTTTAGTGAAAAGATGCCCTTTTAGTGAAAAGGTGTCATTGCCAAGGAATTTCAAATGAGGCACCAGGGGAAACTGGTGGATGTGAGGTACTTAGTTTTCTCTTCTATACCTATTGCTTTGATTGCTCTTAATAGAAAAAAAGCAAACTCTTTTTGTAAATAAAAATATACAAAAGAATGCAACACCTTTTGTATCATTTGATAATGCTTTTAATAATGTATAGAATGAAAGTATCCCATATTTTAAGCAACTGGCATTTACATTTTAATGTTCTGAACATACACGTTTATGAAATCTTAACATGTAACAATCTGCTGCAGTCATTTATTCATTCATTTATTCACTCTTTTGCACTGATTTCTTGAATCAGACTCTGCTAGTGCCTGCAGACTGAAGAAGACAGACATAGATCCTGCCCTTCAAAAGTATATGTGGGGAAAATGCCATCTTAGGAAATAATCCCCAATGTGGAAATCGCTGAATTACCAAAGACATTTATCACAACATTATTTTATCCCTAAAATTGGGACACAGCCCCATTGCTTAGAAAGTAAGGAAATGGTTGCTTATAATTATAAACTATTTACTGAATGTAGACATTGAACCAGGTAGTCCCAAGAAACATGTTTATGCTATATTAACATGATAGGGTACAGATATGTATATATTGAATGATTGCAGCTACGCTAAAGATGAGAAGAGAAAAAGGAAATGTACAGCAAAACAAATTAAAATAAATAAAAAATGGTTGTGTGATGAGATTATGGCCTTCTTTTGCACTTTGCAGTGTTTCCTTTCTGTTTCAGGACAATGAGAACGGTTTCCCCTTTCAGGAAACTTACTTTAAAAGTGAGTTCGGCTTTACAAGCATGACACCCTTCTCATTTAATGCTTGGTTTTTCCCTGTGACAGGTGAGGATGATGGAGCACTGATCATTGTGTAGCTTGGATTCAAACTGGGAATTCCAGGTCCAGAAGCTGACCTCGCAACTTTTGTGCCAGATTGTTCCTTTAGAGGCTATGTTGGTCATTGGTTTGCCTTTAAAATTGTGACTGCAAGCAGCAGTCTCCAGAATTCAGTGTCTTATGCCTTGTAGATGAGATGGAGGTTTTAGTGATATCCACTGTCGAAAGGCTGTATGGAAAGAATCACATGTAAAGATGTTTGCAAATTTTAAATTTCCATTCAAAGGTCAATCATGTATACTTGAAATATCTTTGAGTGCCTTATTAAATGTGTATTTTCAATCATTTGATGCATATTTTTGAACTATATAAATGTAAATTAGCTAGCTTACATACATTTGAAATAACTGTTTAGTACATGGATTTTTTTTTTTTTAATTGATGGAAAACTGCACTGGTAAGGTTTGTTTTGTTAATTAGCTTCTGCTGGGTTGGCTTTTCTGCTCTTTCTCTCCCACTTTAACATTGTTAGTCCCACCCATTGTATGATTTTCTTGGCTTTTTTCTTTTATTGAACAAACACTTGAAGGTCAGAAACCACTATAATTTGCACTTTGGAGTTATTTATCAGGCAAGGGTTTAAATTCCCAACCAGAAATTGGAATTCTGGCCTTAGGACTCTTTTTTATGCCTTCTATCTGTTGACTATGAGTAAAAAATTATGTGTGGAGTAGAATTACAAAAGTGACTCTTAAAAGCATGTGGAAGGATTATAACCCTAAAATGTGCTCACTAAAGCCATGAAAAATGGATGAGTTCCCTAAGAGGTACCTAGCAAAACACCATTATAGACTTCTAGAGTGAATATATGAATTCCACGTGGGCCTTGATAGTCCCTTGAAGAAAGTAGTGAAGGCTTTGTGTTCTAAGACTTTATGATGTTTTAGGTTGCATCATATGCAGTTGACATTTAATTTGAGAGTGGTCTGTGTAAAATGTCATATGGTTTTCATTTGTAGGGCCCACTTGAAAATGGGAGGTTGGACTCTGACCTCTTGCTTTCCTCCCCAACTCTGAAGTTTTTGTAGTCGTTTGAGTCTAAGTAAATGTAAAGCTTATTTTTCAGCACAACTGATATTTGTGGAAGACTTTAGAGCTTAAAAACATTTTTCACATACTCCATCCTGCCTTAAAGAAGGGTAAAGGGGGAGAAAAGACCCCCTTCAGTCTAGATTAAAGAGTGAATACAAAACACATCTGGTATTTTTCTCTGTGTTAGTTGCTTTCAAGATGGGAACTAATGTTCTCATTCAAAGGTAACTATGTGAGAATTAGAATCTTATTCACATGTGACATCTTCTAAAGGATTATCAAACACCTGTTAAGTAAGTGCACACATGATGTATAATGCCATTCAAAAAGTTGTTTCACCAGGTGGGAGGATTTGAATAAACGATGTCATCATCTAATTTAAATATTTGCCTTATCTGCTTCAGATATGCAAGGGAAAATATTGATTGTTCTGAAATTTTATAAATCCACTCACATTTTCTATGTGTCAAAATAAACCTTAGTACATTGGTTGTGTTAGCTATGCTTTCCTTGAAAATTCAAGACTTTCAGAAATCTCAAGGCTAGCTATGGTCATGCTTGCCCTGAATTTTAAAAAATGTAATAACTGAATCTTTTTCTACGGGGACTATGAAAAAAATGGTATTCTATAAATTTCCTTTTGGACTTGGGGTGATAAGGCCAGGCATATGTGGTGTACCCAATCGAAACACAATTTCACAGGTTCTGAGTTTGCATGAGATGCGGTCTATCTCATGGAACCTGGGTTTGGGTGTGCATGCAGAGATGAGAAATGCAGCTGCAGCCAAGGAAATACCCTGTGATGCTCCTCACTAAGGCTGCATTGCTGGTGTTGCTCCCTTTCTTGTATGGCCTCCGGAGCAGTGAGCTAAGAACAAGGCATCACCCAAGATGCCCTGGGCAGAGGAGATGTCTCAGCCCATGCTAATGCAAGATGAGCAATTTACTGCTTTAGAACTATTGTTTATTTTATTTTATTTTATTTTTTGTACTGGGCATTGAACTTGGGACTTTGAGCTTACCAGGCAGGCGGCGGAACCATTGAGCTAAATCCCTGGCTCTGTTTTTGTTTTTTAAACACTGTGTGTTATACATATTGTGCATTCAGAGTATTTATGAATTGGGCATCTTTGAGGCTGAGAGATGCTAATAAGTTGTCCAGGTTCACAGGAGACTGAGCCAGTATTTGAATCTGAGTCTGCTGGACCTGAGAATCCAAGCTCTAACTGATTTACTCTCCTCTGGATCTCATAATCCCAAATGGTGTCTGTTCTGTAGATGAATTACTAAACCATGTGGTGGGTGTGGTCTCCCCTCTTTTATCTCTTTTTCTACTGGTGCTGACCTTCTGTGAGTTTTCATGTTGCTTTTCAACATGAAGTTGCATGTTGCTTTCTCAATAAAATGTTCAGTGACCGAGAAAGACAAGATGAAAACAACTTCTATTATTTTTGTATGTGTTTGTAATCAGGTTCTTTCATAAAAGATTATTATATATATATATATATATTTACATAGTTTGATCCTAGTATGTGTGTGTGTGTGTGTATATATATATATATATATATATAAATTTATGTCACACATTGTCACTAAAGTCATTTCCATCTGAACTTTTGCCAACATAGGTTTATCACTAGTACTGAGCACTGGGCCCAGTGTCTAACTTTGCCATTATTGGCTGACAGATTTGAGGTGACTTGCTCAGCTTCTCAGATCCTTAGCTACTCATCTTGGAAGTGATTTTACTGTTTCTTCCTGATACGAGTTTTGGGAGGATAAAAAGGCATAATTTAAAAGAAAGTGCTTCAACTCAGAGACTTCATGGAGTTTATGAAAGTGTTGCTCACTTTAGCGGGGCCCAAGTAATGCACTAGACTGCGTGTGTGTGTGTGTGTGTGTATACATGTGTATATCATTCATAGACCTGTTTATAAAAAGCCAGGATCAGATTAAGAAAAAGGAGTTTCCTCACCTGCAAATCAAGGGTAATAGTTTTTTCAAAACTTAAATAAGAAAATAGATAAGAAGCTCACAAGCTCCCTGCATAGTGCCTGGCACATAGGTAACTAAATAGTCCTGTCTTTTTCAGTTTAAGATTTCTTAGAAAGGACACAGACTGGATTAGTTTCAGATCACTTTTCCTCCATTTAAGTAGTTGCTCACTTCCACCCTCAACTAATCCTGACAAGTTCCTTAACTCAGACAAATTCTTTCACTTAGATTGTGACCCATTAGTTAACTTGGGAAAATTACTTTCACCTTCTCAGCCCCAGTTTCCTCATGCAGAGTGAAGATGATTTCTACCAAGCTGGGTCATGGTTATGTTTAAATATCAGCATTTCCACTAAGTGCCTGGAACACAAGAAGCTAAAAAATATTCTTTCTTCCCTCCTCTTCCCCATCAGCTGTACAGCACATTTGCGTTCACACTGGAGAAGCTGAGCTTGCTTTCATGTGAGAGAATTTCTCACTAACATAGAGCAACACTCCAGCTTCTCATGGATCCTAGGGAAGGAAGCTGCAAAAGCAAAGGCAAAATGAGCTTTCTAAGGTGGAGTCGTGGACAGAACTATGCTTGTGCATTTAGAGTAAGTTCTTCCAAGATGCATGGAGCTCTGTTTTTACTTTTTATTCTCCACTCTGTACATAGATGGCTGAATCATTTATTAGCATTAATGGAAAACAGATTAACATCCTTTTGCTCACTCTGGAGTTGCCTGCTTCGCCAGGCAAGAAATGATTGAGCCAAGTTTGTGATCTCAGTGTGTGCTGGGAACTCTGAGGGAGTGCACCCCCTGGGTGTCCTCAGGGGAGTGAGTGCCCTCGGGGTGTCATTAAATACTTGAAAAGAAGTGCACTACCATCCCCATTGTCCTTCCCACACCCTGCCTCAAAACCCTCGGGAAAGTTTCACAAACTTGTATCTGTATCTTTAAAGGACAAAAGGGAGACACAAGTGTGCTTGTGAAATATAAAAGTCACTTTTCCAGATGTAGAGCCACAGAAATGTTGATAAGGCTCTGATAAAGGTGCCCTGGTGGTCACATGCCCAGGGATTTGAGGTAGAGAGTTAGGCAGAGTGACAGGCAGATTAGGTTGAGTCTCTGCATCTGTTGCTTGCTGATCTCCATTTCTAATTTCTCCTAATTAGGGAGAAGGTCAGGCTCTCCTAGCATAGGAGCTCAAATGTGCCTCTCCATGAAAAGTTTAGCTTGGATATTTCTATGTCAGAAAAATTCTGGGTTTTGAGCAAGCTCATTGCTTAAGAAGATGCTTAAATATCTTAGCTGTTCATAGAACAGGGTTTTGATTTTTTTTTTTTAAAGCAAATGAAGTTGAGCTTCTGTCACTGCAGAAAGCCTTACTTTGTACCTTCTCTATGTTCAAGCTCTGTGAGAAGGAAGCTGGGCCCTGGCCTCAGGGATTTCACACTCTCATGGAGAGAATACTTGACAGAATTCTCTGAATGTGCACCAAGTACTTTCCTTCCATGTATGAGCCGTCATGCTTTGGGGTAGGAAGTTGAAATGTAAATGATATATTCTTGCTAAACATACCACCCCAAAGTGTGGTAGCTTGAACTATTATTATTTGCTCCCAGTACTGTGTATGAACAACTTTGGCTATGCTGAGTTCACTAGTCCTGCTGGTCTTGGGTGGGGCCAGTGCTGTGACTGCAGTCATCTGGCAGCTTATCTGGGGCTGCGTGACTGAAGGTAGCCTCAGGCACATGTCTGCTTCTTGGTATTGGATGTTGGTGGGGCCACTTCAGCAGACTGACCCAGCCTTTTTCAGGTGGGGGCAGCATTCTAAAAAAGCTATCCCAGGGCCAGGGATGTAGCTCAGTGGCGCGGCACCTATCTGACAAGCACAAGGTCCTGAGTTCAATCTCCGGTACCGAGAAAAAGAAAGCAAGCTATCCCAGTGTGGACGTGACTTTCAAGGCTCTACTTTCATCCTGTTTTCTAATATTCCATAGACCAAAGCAAGTCATGTAGCCAGTCTCAGAGTCACATGGGAGCAAAGTATATGGAGTCTTTGGTACAGGAGACCAGATTTATTGGGAGCCATTGCCATAGCAGTCAACCGCAGGCCTTGACTTGAATACAGTTACCACTTCTTTTCTTTAGCACCTACTATGGGGTTGGTATGGGGCTTGGTGCTTCACATACTATTTTACTAACTGGATATAATAGTTTACCAAAGTAGATAACATTATTACACACATTCTGAAGATAGTAAATTGCCTGTGGTCATACTGATAATAAATGGCCAGAATTTTAACATGGAGCTGAGTCCCTTCATGATCCAATTTCCTTCTCTGCCTCACATGATTGGTAATCTTGATGGACCACTTGATTGGCACGAGAGGCACTTAGGACATTAGAAAGCACACTTCTGAGTGCCTCTGGGTGGGTCATGGTGCGTGACCATATCTTGTCCTTGGCCCCTTCCTCTCTGTTGCTCTGTCCTGCTCTCTGCTTCCTGGGTTCCATGAGTTTAAGAACTTTCCTCTACCATGCCCCTTCATCATTATATCTTGGCCTTGGAGCCTGCCAACCATGGACTGAAACCTCTGAAATCAAGAGCCAAAATAAACCTCCCTCCTTTAAGTTATGGATGTCACATATTTTTGTTCAACAAGGGGAAGCTGACTAATTCACCTTGCCACCAGGGGTCAAATAGGTCTAGATTAGAAACCATTTGAGAAGCAAAAGAAGAGGTCTAGAATCATGTTGGGCAGGTAATGTAGAGGCTCAGCATGTGTGAAAGGCTGATGCGCCATGAGGCCTAATACTTCAAGAATGTCTGGTGAGTTCTAGAGATTTTATGTGGGGCTCCCTACAAAAATAGAAAGTGTCTGGGCTTGGTTATGAAAGTGCCAAGTTCAAAATCTGGCAGTGCTACTTCTAGTGTATGATTATTTAAGAATTAAATATTTGTAAGACTTAAGTAAGTCTATGTGTCTAGAATTCTGAGTACAGCGTTAGTACCTGGATGGAATGCAATAAATTATAGGAACAAATGATTTGAAAGAGGAAATGTTAAAATAGAGGGTATTTTAGACAGAGAACAATGCTAGAGGTGAGAGAGGGTTCCTTGGTCTCTCTCAGAGCAAGGAGAGCTGTTAGTTTATACTCAAGATCCACACAAAGTACACCTGATTTGGTAGAATGAAGTCTGAAGGGCCTTGGTATCTCAGTGAAGGGGGTAAATTTACTAAGTTGGCAAACAGGAACCCATGGATTTCTTTAGGATTTGGAGTAACTAACATGGTTTCAAACCCAGCCACCTTAAGCCCAGGAAACTCCCCCATTACCCAAATGTATCCTGCTGGCCAGTGTAAGCCAAGATTGAGATCTGAGTGCTATAATTTTTTTTTTTTTTTTTTTTTGCACCAGGGATCGAACTCGGGACCTTGCACTTGCAAGGCAGGTGGCAGAACCACTGAGCTAAATCCCCAGCCCTGAGTGCTATAAGTTTGATCATTGAGGTTCTTCACATGTTGAAAATGAGGCCAATATTGGAACGGAAAGCCTCCTCTCTCCTTTTTCGTTAATGATCACTAACTGCTGGTGCACAGCATGGGTCCACTTATCCATATAGCCCTTGTCTTTGGAAAATCTAGGTCCTTTTTATTGATTGAATCGCACAGTGAACTCTCAGACAGACAGTGATGTGTTGAAGCAGGCTTGCTGATGCAAAGCGTGCACACCTCTTCCCAACTCTTATGTGTCGTGCAGGTAGCCTAACATCATCCTCAGTGAGTGTATTCACACCACAGGAAAGGGCAAATCCTGCAAATCAGGGCTCCCCACCCCATCCCTGAACACTAGGTTTTTAAACATTTACTACATAACTGGCACAGTTAATTTAAGTGTGAAGTTCAGGAAAACAGCTCACTGATGGAGCTGGGAGGAGAATTTCTACCTCTGAAAAATGAGTGTTTCTTTTGAATCAACCTCAACAAAACATCACATGTACAGAATGGCTAAGATTAAAGATACTAACAACAGCAAATACCAGTGAGGAGATAGAACAATTAGAACTCTCATATATTGATGATGGAAGCACAAAATAGTACAATCATCACGGAAATCTCTTTGGTGGTTCTTTGTAAATTGAATCTTACATCTACCCTCTGATTTCTCAGTTCTATTCCTAGATAATTCCCTTACAGAAGATGAAACTCCTGTCCACACAAAGACTTATATGAAAATAGTTAGTGTAGCTTAAAAAAAATAAAGTCCAGATACCATGGCAAGATATGGATGAACAATTTAAATTTTTCCTTAGGAGGGAACACTACTCATCAATACAAGAAATGAGCTATGGATCTATGTAACAATGTAAAAGATTTTCAGAATTATTGTGTTTCATGAAAGAAGCCAAAACAACAACAAAAACCAATGAGTACACAGGGATGATTCCATTTATATGAGCTTCAAGACAGGCAAGCCCATGTATCTATGGCGATTGATCAGAACACAGGCTATGTCTGGCTCTGGGGATGGGATTGGTTACCTATGAGCCTGAGAGAATCTTCTAGGAAATGTTTATATTTTGATAAGGATGGCAGTTACATGGGTATGTACACATTTCAAAGCTCACTTGTAAACCTGATACCCACATGTTTCATGCTATATAAATATTGCCTAGATTTAAAAAATAACTGGGGCCCATATTCTTGAATGCAGATGACTGGACTGAAGTCTTACTTTTGTAGTCTTTGTAGTGTAGCAACCAAACAATTGGAATCAGTCAGTGTGGAGTTTACGTTTTATCGGCTCTGTGACTTGGCACGAGTTACAGCCTCTGTGAATGTTCATTTTCTAATCGGAAATAATATAGAGAAGATATATGCACTTATTGTTGCAACCACTGTCTTAATTTCTCATTGCTGAGATGCAGTGCCTGCTTCCCACAATTTAAGGAGGAAAGTTTTATTTTGGCTCACAGTAGGTAGACATTTCAGTCTATACTCCGCTGGCTCTGGGCCAGGATGGCATGGCAGGGGCCAGGGCAGAGGGAGAGTACCTTCCTGGCGTGACACCAGAAAGCTGAGAGAGATCAAGGGAGAAGGGAAGGAGGTACACCCTTCTAGGCCACAAACTCAGTGACCCACCTCCTCCAACCTGGCTTCACTTCCCAAATCGCATTTAACTATAAACTCATCAATGGACTAAATCACTTGTGAATATCATACTCTCCATGATCCAGTCACTTCTCCAGGCTCCACCTACGAGCACATGAGGCTTTGACAGGACATCTAGATATAAAACATAACCACAGGCCAGTTGCTGAGCACATAGATGTTGGGATACAGTAGGGAAACAGACAGCCCTTTCCTTCTCTATGGATCACCTTTCTAAAGCTCGTATGTGTTGGGGTCACATGACTGTAGAGAAGAAGAAGGTAGGTAGGCTCGTGGGATTTGGTCCCAAAAGGCAGAACCTTGCCCTGGACCTAGAGGACACACCCTACCCCACCCTATCTCAGCTGTGTTAGGCAGTTCTGATGGCCCATTTGTGCCAGCTCTGTTTTTTCTACAGAATCTAAAATCCTAATTCTGAAAGTTGGGTAATTAATTGCCTTTTTGTCAAACACATTACAGACCAAACATTTAAGGTTGGGACCTCTTACAAAGTTTGTTCATTTTTACAAAGAGTATTTACTAGCCCCGTATGTGGACTGGACATGGAGCCAAGCACTAGAAATCACTGAAGAAATAGACAATAACCCTGCCTCCACAGAGGAGACGGGACATTAGCGGAAAAATAAACAAATGATGTAACGGCATGTCTGTAAAGAAGTGTGCCATGATGAAAAGTAAATCAAGTTAAGGGGCCACTTTAGAGAATATGGCCAGAAAAACCTCTTCGGAGAGTTTTGAGCAGAGGCCTGAAGGAAAGGAGCGAGCCATGTGGCGGTCTGAGTAAGAAACTTACAGGATGTAGGAACAGCAAGGGGTGGGAGTGGGTTTACACAACAGCAAACTGCCATGAAGCATGACACCAACCGTTCTACAAATGCTCAATAAGTATGCATAGAACAATGAGTGAAAATTTGTCAGGGCGAAAGTACTCTTACATTCTGTTCCATGCTACAATATCACATTGTACGTATCTACCAATGACACCAGCACCGAGAAGTGAATAAGTTTCAACTTTTAAAAATTAGTTATAAGAAAAGCCTCATGTTAAAGTCCTTTATTGACTAATTGGAATTGTTCCCTTTTATGGATTCTAGTTAACCTTCTGGAATATCTCATTGGCCCAAACGTTATGTGGCCTTGATGTTTTTAATTATGATTTATTAAACATATTTGATGATTTTAAACATTATTAAAGATTATTATGCTCTGAGATGGACATCAAGTTGTGTTTTCTAAAACATATATATATATATATATAATCAATGTATATACATATATTGTCTAACAACTAAGCATTTGAAGGAGTAAGGGCTCAGGTACGGTCTTTTTATTACTGCTTTAGTCTCCCTATGAGTCGAATATGAATGGACGATCAACTTTTGGGATTCTATATGAAGTACTTAATAAAGTTCGGTGAGCTCCTCAATTTACAGTATTTTTCCAAATTGTTTCCATGGTCTTGCAGTTTTGCTTTCTGGGAAAGTAGAATGTTGCTATTTTCACCCCCAGCTAACTTCTGTGCCATTTACTTTCCTCGTACCAGCAGTACTGGTGGAACTTACAAAGGTCGGTCTGATTCAGGCTGATGGTGACCTAGTCTGGGCAGTGCCATTCCCAGCATTGCTGCTGCTAGATCCTTAAGATGTAGCTCAAAAATTCAAAGCCAGTTACTGATTTCTGTTCTAATCAGTTTCAAGACTTAGGCTGTGTAATTTTATTTCATTATAAAATTGGAAGTTACTCTGTGAAAGTGGAGTTAGTGTTAATGTGCTTAGCATATAAAAATGGATAAACATTTCCCCTAAAGAAGTTATACCTTAAAAACTTAATCCAGTTTAAGAAGTCTAACATGAATTCCTTTCTATTTCATTGTCTACCAAAGAGGTCAAAATGGAATGCTGCCTGCTAAGAATATCAGAGGTATTCTCCTTCTCCTAGGATTTCATCAGTCTGTCCTGTGTGTCCCATTAGTGGAATTCTAACTACGCTAACTTTGCTAATTAAAATGGGGAAGTGACCTAGGGCAAGTTACCTAAACTTTCAGGGCACCAGCTTTCTTATCTATGAAATGTTGATAGCATATGTATAAGGTGCTTTTCACATTACCAAGAACAAAGTAAACATCTAATAAATGTATTAATAGTTACTGTTTGTATTATCCTTTGACTGGATTAGATTCAACTGTGAGTAATCGAATGTATGAAATAATTGTGTTTTAAACAAAGTGAAGTTGTTTCGTTATGAATGCTCACAATCCAGGGGTCGTAAGGATGCACCAGGCTCACTGGAGACAAAGATTTTGACATATTGCTGCCCGCATCAGTGTACCAGTTCTGGTCTAGACTTTATGATTGCTGTTCCAGTCCAGATCAAGCCCGTATTAGTGCACATCCCATTGGCTAGACTTGCTCACATGATCACACTTAGTTGCCAAGGAGACTGGAATATATAAAATATAATATATATTTCTGGGCAATCCTGTGCTCAGCTAACATCCAAGGGTCCAATTACTGCTGAAGAATAGGAGAACAAGCACCTTTGCTCTGTCACATTTTTCAGAGCATAAGCCATGCTGTTTTTAGGAAATTATCCTCTGCTCCTGGGATTCTTCTTCCATTGGCTCTTTTTGTGTAAAACGTTCAGTAATACACATTGGATATCCTGGACCTGACTTTTTGGCTAGCAATGTTCCATTGCTTGCACTTGTCCAAGCTGCCATGTCCTGCATCAGAACTATTGCATCTATCACCCATAGGACTCCCTGCTTCTTCTAACAGTCTTTCACACCCCATAGCCAGAGCAAGCTTGTGAAAGTGTCCATCAGATCAAGTTGCTCCCCTCTCTGAAATATTTCAGTGGTTTCTCTTATTTCTCCAAAGAAAACTTAAAACCTTGATGTGCCCTATAACAACTATGAGGGGTGCACAAAACATAAAGGAAATATTTAAATTAAAAATGGTTACAGTAAAAGATACAATGTCATGAACTCCCTAAAAATACTCCCTCTTGCATTAAACACACTTATTCCATTATTCTTGCCATTTTCTCAAGTAGTTCTGGAAGGGTCTTTATGAGATGTGGTAAATATCATGAATGCTGCTGCTGAAGGCCATCCAACAGAGAGGCAGGGTTATAAAAACATGGCTCTGTGTCCTCATGCTCCTTATTCACCGGATCTGGCACCATGAGACTTCTGGCTCTTCTCCAAAGTCAAAATGACCACAAAAGGTAAATGTTTTGAATTGATTCAGGACTTTGAGGCAGCCATAACAGCACAAGTAGACACTCATGAAAGAGAACTTGTAGTACTGCCTTAGAGAGTGGCAAGAACTATGGGATAAGTGTATTTGAAATGAGGGTCAGTATTTTGAGGGAGATTAATGGCAGTATATGTCTTTTACTGTAATATATTTTTTATAATTTAAGTGTTCAGTGTATTTGTTGATCACACCTATGATATGACCTAGCTCCACTCTAATTGTGACTTTATGTATATGTCATTTTTCTTCACAGTATTATAGCCATACCAGCCTCCTCCTTGATGTTTTTAGCCTCCTAAGGGAGAGAGTCTTTCTTTATGCTCTTTGTATGCAAAATAGAAATACAAGCTTGGAGAGTCAGAGTCAACTGTCCATGGTCAAGAGTAATGGAGTCACAATAAAACCCTGCAAGGAATTCTACATTCCCATGTTTTATAATGTAGCACTGATAAAATCAGGTTCCTGGACACATCAGAGAAGAGGCTTTAGATTTGGGACTGGAAGGAGAGGCTCTTCCTATGGAGAGGTATCCAGAAAGGCACATGGAAGGAGATGGAGGGAAGTGTGTCTACCAGTAAGGGAACAATATAAGCAAAATCTTCAGGACAGAAGCTTAGGGCAGAGGATAAACAACAAGTTTACCAGTGGAGCTTCAGTAAAGGGAGTATGGATATGCAGTTCCAGCTTAGCCCTGGGCAAAGGAGGACTCGAATGTTGGATTAGAAGTTTGAGTACTATTTTGTCTACAATGATGGCTTGAAATGTATGTGTTACACACAGATGACATAAAAAGTGGCTATAAGGCCTTAGTGGAGCTTCCAGAAAGGGGCGATTGGAGACATGGCGGGCAGAAGTAAGCACTTTGTGAAAGGGAAGGAAAGGAATGTTTCGGGTGGGAAGGAAAGGAGAATTTGGCAAAAGGAGAGAGTGGACCAAGAGAAAGATTCTAGGAAAAGACAGGAAGCATAAAAGTGTCAGCACTTGAGAGCAAAGAGGAGAAAGCTAGTTGTGCCTGCTCGCCTGATGGCAGGAATTGGTGTCAGGGAGGACATAAGGGGGTGAGCAGTCACTAAAGGATCTGGCAGCCTTGGCAGTCACTTGGTAGAGATCCGGATACTGATAACTCTGGATTTTCCCTAGGAATCTTTATGATCTTTCTTGGTTCCTTTTTCTCCTCTCAGTTATCAAAGGACAATAGAGGTGTAAAATTTTGAAATAAGAAAAACTAGATAATATTGATACTACAGTTTGGGCAAAATGTGATTATTGAACTGGAAGCAAACAGGAGAATTTTCATGACCTACTCACATCCCAGATTTTATACCCATATAGACATAAATACAATATATATAAATACAATATATACACATAGAGATATAAATACAACATATATAAATATATATGTATGTGTGTGTATATATATATATATAAATGTCTGTGTGTATATTTTCTGTTTTCAAAAATAAGCCTCTTCAAACACTAATCGGTCACTAAATCTCATGAACTAAATTGAAAACCTTTCCAAGCCTACTGCCAAGTGTGTCAGAACTATAGACATTTCTCCACCATTATCTTTGTTCTCAGCCTGATGTGATGTGTTCCTTTCCTCACTCCCTCCCTCCCTCCTTTCTTTCTTTCCCTCCTTCCTTCTGTTCTTTCCAGATATGGGAAGAAAATCTGAATATGTTTAAGAGTAAAAAATAAATGACATCTTTGTAGATGCATGTTGGTACTTCTTTCATCTTTCAAAACTCCAAACTCCCTTTGAAAATCTCCACCTGCATTCAGCCCTTGGATTTGGCTGCATCCCTACAATGTCCAGGGTCATCTCTTCAATGCTGCCCCACATGGAGCCACCTCGCTGCTGAGGGGAGACAGGCTGTGCCTTCAAGGAGTTGTCCACAAGGCACAGCTTCTGATCCCAATTGTTGTTTCTGGCGGTGGCGGGGTGTCCATTTTATGGGAGCTTCCTTCAGTATGGCAAGATGTAAGGACGATGAGCAAACGCCAATTCTCCAAATGCTTTTCCTGTTCGCCTGGTTTGTGCTGTCCTTAGACTCCAGGTTCTCTTTGGGAATCTTCCTCTACATCCCTGTCTCTGAATCATGATTATGATTGAACCTCTGCACCAATCAAGGCTGGTTCAGTATTTAATCAATCTCGAATTACCTGCCGAGCTGTTGCAGTTCAAATGTCAGTCTTGATGCCTCACTAAACTCTTTCTAATTGCATTTAAACACACTGTACCTTTTGGGTTCTTTTTAAAAATGTCTCTCTTTTTTTTTCTTTTTGTCCCCGTCCTTCCTAAGATGTTTAAGCTTGTTGAAAAGAGCAGATTTTCTCAAGCATTTGCAGACAAATGAATGAGCTAATAAATCATAAAGGGGTTAGGAGGAGGATTTACTCTTTTTAGGAAGCATGTGAGAACTAAGGTTTAGCAGTTGTTGAAATGGCATGGTGAAGAACTTCCTCTAGAGGACTCTTGCTCACCAGAGTGAGGTGAGGGAATTTCAATGCACCAGAGAGACTGTCTTTTGCATAACAATCTAATCCTTCCATTTACTGGTGAATATTCATATTCTAGAGGTAGAAGTTTCTGTATTTACAAATTTGTGGAAATAGTAAATGCAGATCAACCCCTGGGAAATGTAATGCTGACTTCATTGTTTTACATGGCCAAGATCTCTGGAACCAAATTTCATTTTCATCCCTTTGTTTTTGTTTACACTGAAATAAGGGTGATCTGGAAAGTTGCGGATACTGAACTTTGGGGACTGGATGTGTTCAGATGACTTGGTTTGTGATAAATACGATTTAAAATCAGTCTATTCAGTTATGCTCTGAATAGTACTTTAGTCTCAGTGTTATAGCTATCTATATCTATTTCTCTGTCTCCTGTCTACATATTTCTGCATGTAATCTACAATGCATAGATTAGGTAGATACAACATTAAGGCTAAACCAGTATTATTGATACTAATGATTTACATACACCTAATGATTATATGGGGTTAGAATAATACAGTGATGATATTGTGGCATCATATATACACACATATGAAATGAGTTTTATAAGTGATTAATAAATGAAGTATATTTGGGGTTCTTTAATTATGTTAAGGCTTCCTAGAGTAATTGAAAAGGAAACTGCTGTTAATGAAAAACCATGGGAAAGACTTTGTCCATATACAGCATCTCGTGTATCATAAAGTAGATGTCAGGAAACAAATCACTGAGACTCAAGTCCATTGCTCAGAACTCCTGGGCTTGGCTCAGGATTTTTCTAGTCACCAGAGAGGCCAATCAATTTCTTTAGCCTCCTCTACTGTAGGTTTGTCTAAAGGAAGTACTGTAACCCTGAGCTGAGAGAGAGAGAGAGAGAGAGAGAGAGGATCAATTCACCTGTCCCACAAATGCTTATTAAACACTCCTACTATGTAGTCAGTGATCTAAGTATCTAAGTACTAGGAAAGTATCAGTCAGTATAGAGACCAGTGATAAGAGATTTAGTAATGAAGGTAGTTACAGGTGTGGCAGGGCAGAGTGCTCAGTCCTATGAAGAATCCTTTTCCTCTGTCTCACTATGTGAACAGAATTCCCCTTAAATCAAGTGCTATTCTTGTGTTCATTGGGGAGGAGCACATTCTTCTTTATCCCCGAGGTCTTCCAGGTTTGAGGTATCATATGTGCACTCAGGTAGATGCTGAAGGTACCATACATGCTTGGGGATTCAAAGTCCTGAGCAAGGTCAAGGTCTTAAAGTGTTCCTCACACTTTGGGCTACTAATCTAGAAAACCCTAGCTTCTGTCTCAAAGTTGCCATTTTTGCTTTTTAGTTTATCCCTTCACTTGTCGAATGGCCTCTAGATCTTTGTAAGGGCCACACTGAGAAGTCATAGCTCTTTGGAGCTGCTTACTCCATTATCTTTAAGACACATTGCACCCTGAAACAGGTCTCTCCCCTTCTCCTGCAGTGTCCTTCCCACATCATCCACCAGGCCCAAGACTCTCTCCAGTCACTCTCCAGGAAGGCTGCGCTCTCTGAACGTCCTGGACACAGCTCCCACCATACCGCAAATCCAGTTCTAGTCTCCCACATAGGCTCTCTCAGCACTGACTCTATACCAGGTGCCACTTAGATGCCGCTAGCTCTTGTGACTCCACAGTAGGATGCTTTCCATGTTTTCTCACACTTGGCTCTAAACAGACTGAGATGCCCACTGTGTCATTCCCTTTCATATCCCAGCACCCAGGCTCCTGCAGGACATGGTAGACAGCCAGCAGCCGGGCTTTGAGGGAAGGACATCCCCTTTTTGTCTTCCAGAGGGTCAGTACTTCAGAAAAGAAGGAGTGAAAGATCTCTTTACTTTGCTAGTGAAGAGTGAGAGGCTCAGGAAAGATGATTCCTAGTAAAAAGAAAACATACTCTAGGGTTCAAAAGAAGCTGAGATTACACTGGTTTAAGTTCAAATTCCATTTTGCCTTTTGGGCAGAGGCACTTATATACCTCAGGTGTAAAAAGCAATGGTGATAATTACACTTCTCGTATTAGGTGGATGAGGTAAGACAACGTTAAGACAGATTGGTCTCGGCACATTGTACTAATAATATTCGGTATGCATGGTTTAGAGCTTATGTGGATTGTGTAAAGCATTTGTGCTTGTCTTTCCCATGCATTATCTCATGGACTCATCCCAACAGCCATGATGTACCTCAGCCATGGCAGGAGGAAGTGGGGCATAGTGGGGCAAAGATAGTTACTCAAGGCTCTGAAGTCCAAAAGCAAGTGATGTTTGATCACTATTCTGCTTTGTAAGAAAGCGCTGTGTGTGCACACAGATACCTACACACATACACACACACACACAGGCACATACAATCATGCAACACAATCAGTACAATCTCTCTTCCAGTAACACTTAACTAATCTTTCATTTGTGTCTAAAGCCAAAGGACAGTGTCACATCCTCCCCAAATGTATGACCTAAAGCAGTGAATGGTACTTTTGCATGTAATGCACTTTCCAAGTAATGTTGAATGTTATAATTCTGTTCCTAAATTTGCCTGCCCTGTGGAACGTGAGTGCTGTATCACTTTACAGTGCCGCACAGAAACTCGCGCTGTGCTGCTGTGTTTAAAAATAGATGTAAATAGTTAACACTTCTTTGAAAAGGAATCAAATCCTCACTTATAGCCTTTATCAACCAGCTGGTTCTTGTAAGCATCTTCCTGGTCTGTGTGCAAACATTACTTTTAAGTGATCAGCTGGCATAATTAGGTAAGATTGTACACTAGAAGCACAATTCAGTCTTCTCTTCATCTAGGCTGGAGGAAGAAACAAACATCAGGGATGATGACAGGACAGGAAGTTTCATCTGGGAGGGTTTTTCAGCAGCTGCAGTACCTTGCTAATCAGCAGTGCTTGTTATTTATTTATTTGTTTTTCTTTCTTGGTTCAAAGGTATGGCTTTGTGGAGCCTCAGCCAGAGAGGTAATTACGAAGCCTAGTGTGGTGCATGTGGACATCATCTCCAGGGCAGAGCAAAGTGCACCATATCTAAGCTTTCTGTATGGGATGTTTCTTATTTAACATTCCTCTCTTTTTATTATTTATTTTAAACTCTCATTATAACAGTTATTTAAATCATGAATTTAAGACCTGGATTGGGATGTGACTGGGGATGTGACTCAGAAGATGTCAGTTTGGTATGATATTGAGCAGGAAAATTAATACCGAAAGTCAGTTGTTTCAGTAGAAGGAGGAAACCTATGTACTGACACCAGCGTTGCCCATTGGGCTGGTTACTATATCTTGTCTCAGATCTGTAAACTGAGAGCTTGGTAATGGTCCATTCCCACAAGCATTGCCCGTCTGTGTGTAGTAGACCCTGTGGAAATTGAGTGGTAATCAGTGTGCTAAGAATTGTGGTAAGGGGTGCGGTATTGGATGGGTTAGCAGTGCCCAGCTGAATTTTCCTGCACAGAATGGAGATGAGACTGTCTCTGGATATCATGACTTTCTTAGCTCTGTGACCTTGAGGAAAACAACAACACTGATTTAATTGGGCTGTTTTGAGGACTAAGGTATGTGAATATGTAGACTGCTGCCTGGCACATGAGATATGCTCAGTAAATTTTGGTTGCGGATATGTGAACACAGAACAGACAGAGCTAAGTTTCCATAGATGTGGGAAGACCAGATCTCAGAGGAAATATTTAAGCTGAGACTGGAAAATTTTTCAGTTGAGTCTTGAGGATGCCTCCTACTTAAGCCCCCCAGGTAACCAGCTGATGTACTTCTTCCCATTCGGAAAACGTGTTGGCGGATGCCCCAGCCTCATGCCCAGTAAGTTATGTGACCTCGGCTTTCACCAGTGTTCCATTAACCTGCCAACGTCCGACCCCTCTTCTCTCAGATAAGAGGTGAAAATAATTGCTAATATTCATGCAAACCCTCAACACAGTTAGCAGTTCAGCTCTTCATGAACGGGTGTGCGTAGATTATCACATTTAACCTTTTATTATAGTCCTATTAATGCCTGTACTTTATTATGATACCACAAAGTGATAAGTCACTAAGTAGCAAAGCTAAAATCGGAGTAGAGGCATCTCTGGGGCCAACTCAACTTGTCCAAAAGCTCTTTAGAAGTTCCTCAGGTGAAATAAGTGACAGAACATTCTAGGGAGAGAGAACAGTACGACCCAAACCTGGAAACTAAAAAGAATTACAAGATTCCTTCCTTCCAGCTCTACATTTTCTTATTTAATGACAGAGGACATGAGTTTTATTGTAAAAAATGACACTCAGAGAACTTGGGTGATTTGCCAAGTGGTTTTTGGCTTATAAATTCCTAATTGTGGGGGGTAGGGGATGGGGGTGGACCCCAGATCTTCCTGCATGCTGAGCTGCAACTCTGAGCCTCACCCCCAGGACCATAAAGTGTTGTTCTTTTTAAATTTTAGAATGATTTCCATTTTCAAGTGCCAAGGATAAAATTCAAATATTCCATGTAAAAAGTCAGTAGCTTTAAAAGCTGTGGTCTATTTTCAACCTTCTTGAAAAGCAGAAGAAAAACAGTACTCTTGATAAACATTGCGCTGGGTCACTGCCTCCTTTCTCTCACATGAGTTCAAACCTCTCTATCCTCCAAATAAGTGGGAGTAATGGTAGAGTTAAAAAGAAGGTACCAAGGGGGTGAATTATTTTAGAGGAAAGTTAGTTCCAACTTTGCCGATTCTCTATTGACATAAAGTATTTTTTCTTTTATAGTTGTAAAGCAACTACTGATTAGTCAACCTATTTTAAAAATATCCTATAATGATAAAGAAGTAAAAACAAGAAAAACACTGCAAATATTTAGAATGTGCCAAGACCACTGTTCATAGAAATATGGCATTAAATCGGGCTCAAGGGAAAAAGAAAAAAAAATCGCTTCTACAGTCAATCAAGCATTATCCTTCTTTATCTTTGTCCTAAAACAACTTTAAACATCAGATTTTAAAATTATCAGACTGTTTTGCATGTGTACTCTGCAGAAAAATTTTAGCGTATTTCACTTCAGTTTTTCCTCTTTCCTCAAAATTTGGAGCAAAAGGTATTGGGGTTAAAAGGACAAATAACAAGCTCTGTAAATGTAACAGATTCGCAGAGAGAGGATGTGTCCAGTAGGAAAGAGTCCGTGATAGGAGCCTTCCCATGGCTCCAGGGAAACACGCTGGGCACATTTCCTCTGTAGGGAGGTCTTTACCCAAGATCCCTGCAGAAAAGCTCAGCCTGCAGGTTTGTATGGCGCTGACTCCTTCCTGCCATTCAGGTCTCAGCTCAAATGTTACTTCCTTAGAGGTTCCCTTGACCTGCATGACTTCAGTAGTCACTCAATGTTTTTTCCCCTGTGTAGCACTTATCAGGACCTGCAAGGAGCTCACTCCTTTGTTTGTTTCCTTGTTCCTCAGCTTCCTCTTGAGCTACACTGTAAACTGTAGGGAGCCTTGTCTTATTCATTGCTCCTTAGAGCAGTGCCCGTTACCTAGTAGACAACCAGTAGATATCTTTGAATAAGCAAATGATTAAAAAATGTGCCTTTAAAATGCGAAAGTGCCCCCACTGATATATAAAAACTACAATCAAAAAACTTTAAACAAATTTAATAAAGGGCCACACATGTCATTTCTAAATTTCTTAAATAATAGATATTTTCCCCAAAGTTTCATTTGAATATTACTTCTCATGTACTATTTGAGTGCCAATTTCTAAAACTTTAGGAAACTGATATATTTCAACAGAAGTTGCCTCTGTATTTAACATAAAAATATATCTTGCTTGTTCACTGAATGCACAGGAAAGAGTCTGCATATATATATTTTTTTAATTTGAGAGGAGAAAAGTGAGTTGGTCCCAGGTCTGGCCAATAGAATCCAGAAGGTCAGAAAAGCAAGGTCATCCACAGTTCATGTTGAACCTCAACCCTTTATAGAGTATGTGCCTGTCGCCATCAGTACAGCTGCTGAATCATGCAAAAGGAAATTCAGGGTTCATTCACCACAGCTGGTCCCCAGATTGACACTTATATTCCTAAATCACTTCTTTAATTTTGAAGATGGTACCCTCTGAATTCATTTAGCATCGATATAATATTGCTCACAGTTGTGTTTTAAAAAATACTCTTTTGAGGTTTAATTTCTAGACATCATTACATTTAATAAAAATTGAATTGTGCATGTTACATCCCAAATTGGAAGAATAGTCCTAATGCCTTTGATGTAGTAAAATTTCATTAAAAAATACTGCTTGAAATGAATACAAAATGCTTGAACTGAGCCTTGGGAACATTAGCTGTGTAGAGGTTTGTTTTTTTTTTCCTAAAGGCAGAAAGGTGAGGGTCAAAGAAGGCTTTATTTGATTAAAACTTGTCCTACAGTACCAAATGTTTTTGGGGTTTTGAATAACAATATGTGAGTTGACAAATAAGTCAATGTGTTATAACAAACATCGTTTTCTTCAGCGTCTTGTTGAAAACACTTTTATACAAAATTATGGTAGAAATCATTAAGATTTCAAGAATCATATATTTCTTGATCTGGAAAGAGCCATAAAATGTCACCTAGCCCAGTGGCTTTCAGATTTCTTTTTTCTATCTCTCACAGCAGAAATACGCTTTATGGCATGACCCAGTACATACACATACACACAGAGGCAACCACGATTGAAACACAATATTCACAGAAAGTACTCAGTTTCTCTGTGTGAGATGTACTCTGTTTTTGTTTTGTTTAAAAATATTGTTGTGTCTTTATGGGCATAGTTTTGGAAAACTGGAGTCTGGGCCAAACCACTCTCTCCACAAATGGCAAGACAAGGTCCAGCGAAGGGCGACTTTTAGTTTATACCAAGTTCAAGCAACTCTGTCTTGAGATTGAGTGTGTTGGTGAATATGTTAGGTCTTCTTTGTTCCATCTTCATAAGAAGAAATTGGAGTTTAGTTAAAATGAAAAAGAAAATACATCCTTTGTTTCGGAATTACGTCCAGGTTCCTCAGTGGGCAAGTTCTATGACCTCTCTTAGCCTTGGTTCATTAAGAGACTCGATCCCTCCCCCTGGTGAGCCTCATCATTGTTGGACAGTGAAGAGTTCATTGAGACCACATGGATGGAAAGGTCCAGCAGAATTCCTGGTCCTTGTTTGTCTACCTTACTTTCTAAATATACCTCTGCTACTACTACTGCTACTACTTTTGTCTATCTTACTTTCTAAATATACTATTACTACTACTACTACTACTACTACTACTACTACTAATGTTAATTTTAACAGAACAGAACCAAAAGTATGATCTTTGGGCTAGTTAATCTCTTTGTGCCTTAATTTCCCAATGAATAAGATAGTGAGAGTGATAATAATCATTCCTAATTTGTATAGTACTTTGAGGATTAAAAAAAGTGAGTATCAGTACAAGAATATATAAAGTTCCCAGAACAGGATCCTGCACACAGAAAATGTTGTGTGTTACTATTCAGGAGTAAGAAAATACCTTTTTGTGCATTCTCATAGATTAAAGCTCAGAGGATGAGGTTTCTGAATAGGGCTTTGTTCTGTATCTTTAGGTCTCCTGAAATCTGACTTGCAAAATGCTTTCAAATTGGAATATCCCCATGGGACCTAAAGAATTGTAAACAAAGAGAGATATGACATTTACTGCAATGGCATTTAGTATCAGGTCCACTCTTCTTTAACATTGTTATTAGTGATACAGGCAAGAAGTTGAGTAGTGCATTAATCATATTTGTGACATTAAATCATGTAGAAGACAGGGGACAACAGGAATTACATCTCTTTATCAGGAGAGAGCAAGGAGGTGAGCTGGGAAGGAAGTGAAGTAATAAGATTAAATGCAGTTGAGTTCAAGTCTGAATTGGATCCATCAATATAGCAGTCCTCCCTAAAAAATAAAAAAAATTATTGAAACTTTTCAGGGGAACAAATATTTGTCAAGAGTGTGTTACATGCTCAAAAATGGAAACTCTTAGGCAAGTAGGGCTTATCTCTCCCTAGAAGGACCTCATAGTTTTGTAGGTAGTGTACACCAAAACCAATAAAAAGACACAGGATGTGGATGGGAGAATAAATGTAACTGCAAGGTGCAGAAGTCATTTAGATGAGATAGTGACTGTTTCTACTTAGGATGGTGTGTTCAGCAAAAGATATGTGAATAATAAGGTTAAAAAACTAGAGGTTTAAAAAAAGAAACTGAGACTCCACATATGAAAAGAAAGAAAATATAAGCCCACATATATGTATATTTCCTTTCTCTTATTTCTTTTCTCTTATATGTTGTATGCATTTGAAATCAGATTTTGGCTGTGGCTTTCTTGCTATGAAGGACATAAAGGAAAACAGTATGAGTTACAAGCTCTCATCAGGGAGAATGAGAGATAAAAATCAAGATATAATTGAAGAAAAGTAATCCATAACAAAAGCAACTTTCAACTCAGCAAAACATATATATATATATATATATAATACATGTATATATGTTGTATGTATTACCTGATACCTGCTTATAGGATCTTTGCATGGTCTTTGGAAGTAATGAAATTTTAAGCCAAATTTATTAGAATTCACCACTTATTCACTTATTTCCATTCAGGGAAGATGATACAGTGGAAGTACCACCTAGTCATTGCTCTTCCAAGAACTTACAGTCCAGTTGGCAGTGACTATTTATCAAATCATTATGTCAATATATAATCACAACTTTGTCACCTTCTAAAGGGAAAACAAAGTGAGCTGTGCAAGTGGTAACTGGGACCTAATACTGAGGGCTTCCTAAAGGGATTCTTCCCTAGTGTGACTTGACTTGAAGCTTGGGGAATGAGTTCCTAGGTTAGAAGAGAAGGCATGGGAAATGGGCAGAGGTTGCCACCTGTGCAAAAGCCTGTGGTGGGAGATTTACAAAATGGTCTATGCAAAAAATGTAGAATTCACTAGAAGGGAAGCTAGATTTCGATAAATACCGTATAACTTCAGATAGAAATGTTTTGAATTTGTACTATTTAGATTTCACAACAACCCAGAGTTATATAAGACTCCAATAAAATTGTTTGGATTGTTTAAACTGTTTAAATCTAGTTAAACAGTTGAACAACTCACTGAAGCTTTCCTATGTCCTGCCCCCCAACCCCTCCATCTTAGACCAGTGTTCCTAGGACCAGAGTTGGTTTGGATGTTGGTTTGTAATCTGAAGCACTTAGTCTGGTGAGGGTACTGACCAATATAGTACCATGGTTTCTGCTGGAAAACTTGGTTCTAATCCCAGCAGGATTTTGCACTGCCATCTGAGTGATCAACCTGATGTATGCAATGGAAAACACAGGACTTTCCCTTGGAATTGCAATTGAAAATGTTTATTAAGGTTCATTTTCAGGGTTGATGTGAATATGCTAAATAATACTTTTGTGTAGTCTGAGTATATACAATTTGGTTTCTTCAAATACTCTTCCATAAGTCAGGCGTTACTTTTAAGAAGGAATATGCTTTTGCTTTTGCTTTTGAATGAAGCACTACTATGTTGTTATTATTATTATTATTATTATTGTATTATTATTATTAGTTTTTCTTTCTAGTCTTAGATTCTGCAAGTTTGGAAAAGATGGGATGCAAATCCTGCTCATTTCTCTGGACTCAGATGAAGTCCCTCCTTCTGTAGGAAGCTTTTATTATTGCTCCAGATAGCTCTCATGTGCCTGTGTTCTGGGGTCCATCAGTTGTACTCCTGATTGAGGCACTTCATCAGATCTTTTTTTTTAACACCTCTCAGGTGCTTATAAGTTTTTCATCCTCATTATATTGCAAACTGCAATTTCTAGCATGGAAGCTGGCATACATAAGTCCTCAATATATCTGTTGATGTGATGAACGAGAAAAAGAAAGAGAGTCGTGTTGCAGCAGCTCAGGCTCTTATGTTGCAGAACACAGAGTGTGACTTAAGTAAGAAGATGAGTTATTGGAGGATTGCAGAGGTTGCTTGGAAAATGGGCAGGGAGGACCCAGGCTTTGGGGAGCTGGGATCCAGTAGAAAACATAAGATATTGGCAACATCCATGATTTCATGATCTTATTTGATCGTAATCATTGGACTGAAGCCATTCCTTTTTTCCAACTTGTTTCCTGCTATTTGAGATTCAAAGTGATAAGAGAAAGAACCTGATTCTAGGTTCTTCTGTGGACACATGGCCACATTGAGACAGGAAGAGAAAAGATATGGGAGAGTAGCCCCAGATTCCCTCTTCCATATGTGGCTTGGCTTAGCCTCCAACCATTCCTGTGTACACTGGATGAAAAATAATTCTCCAGAAGGAAAATAAAAGTGCTGTCAGGAAGATGAGATCAATATGAGTATCCAAAAAAATTAAAAATCTTATAAAGCCCAAACAAATAAAAACACACAGCTATCCATTGCAGGTGGAAAGAACTCCAAAGTAATAAAGTTGGTTTTGAATTTGTCTTGGACATTAACTTGCTGGTGACCTTGGGTGTGTCATTTATCCTCTCTTGACCTTCACCATTTCACTAAATTTAATTACTTTGAGTTCTCTATCTCACTATTTTGTTGGAAGGCTTACAGAAGATACCATATCCAGCAGTAATTTGAAATTCAAAAGTACAATATGCGTAGAGAATACTCATTATGGAGGTGTTTGGTGCATTCTACCATATATTTGTGCAGGTACTTCCTGAGTGAAGTTGAGATGCATGCATTCTTTTCGTGAGTGAAGAGGCTCCAGGGGAAATGTGAAGATGACTTTCTCTGTCTTTCTTGTTTATTTATTTACTTATTTACTTACTTATTTTTGGTAGCACTGAGTATTAAACCCATGGTTTTCACGCTGAACTACATACCCATTCTTTTTAATAGTTCTAAATTTTGAGACAGTACTCAGTAAGTTGCCTGGGTTGGTCTTGAACATGTGATCATCTTGCCTCAGCCTCCCAGAGTACAGGGATTACAAGCATATACCACCAGGCCTGGCTTAGCATTTGCATTCTAATAGCAATAGTAATTATAAGATCATCTCACATTTACTGAGGGTTCCCATTGTACTAGGCCTTCAGCTAAGCCTCTTTCTGTGTCCTACAACAGCCATATATGTTAAATGCTATGAATATTCTCAGACAATGAGGAAACTGAGGCACATAGATGCATTGGAAGTGTTTGTCATGAACATTTTACTCTGCTCTATATCCATGGATACTATTTGAATGTTAATTTTTGCTTCTTCATCACCTTGCAGGATTATTAAGAAGATTAATAAAGAAATGTTGGCATAATATTTAGTGTTGCTTGAAAGAAAGCTTTCTGGTGAATACAATTATTGTTGTGCATTTTCATAATAATGAAATATACTATTTTTATACTCCTGTACTCTTTAATTAATCTTTCCAATCCTAGCTCATGATCAACTGATTTTGCAAAGCGAAAAACTTCAGAATAGTTACCCTTTCCTAGTATTTCTCTCTATTTTAAATATAACCGTATATATTATCTCTAGATGTATCAGTCAGTCAGTCCATCGGTCCATCCGTCTGTCTATCTATCTATCTATCTATCTATCTATCTATCTATCTATCTCATTCATTGGTTTCAGTCTCAAATTTTGCTCTTGTTTTTCCCACTTAGGTCAGAGCTGCAGGGCTGCAGAAACTAAATCCAGGGTTAGTCCCCTAGTGGGCAGATGATCTCATGTAATTTGGATTTGGGGGAGCAAACCAAACAAATCTATATGCTAAAACATTATCTACTACTACCATAGAGCTAAAATCTGTGCTTTTTAGAGCATAATAAGGAGCTCTTCCTGTATTAAGAGAAAAAAGAAAGAAGAAAAGGAAAGAAAGTGATCTGGAAAGAATTTTCTCTTGATGTCTTGTTGCTCACCGGAATTGCTGGTGATAATTGAACAGTGGAGACATTAGGAAGATCAGATAAGGTGTCACTTCCATAAGAAGTTACATCTCTGACAATGGAATGTCAGTCATTGTCCCCAGGCACCTGGGCTCTATGCTTTCCCAATGTCAATGTGCTAAGCCTCAGTTATCAGAAAGGGAGGTGAGAAGTTAGAAAAGATGGGACAGAAGACTCCATCCAGGTGACAGAGTTTAAGGTTATTTGTGATAATCCCAGAGTTCCCCATTAGCAAAATAAAGGTGAAAGGATGGTTGGGAAGGATTACAGGCTTAAGAGAAAATAATTAATAAAAATAATTGGAAGGATTTCTGTATATGTATGAATGAGCTCTCATACATATTCATAATTTTGTTCACTAAAACAATATGATATTCTTTGTGTCTGCATAGTCAATGTCAGAAGTTGAAAAAAATACCTTTAAGAATCAAATGTGCATATCCTGCCTTTACTCTTCTTACCTAGGCTTTCTAATTTATTTTCACTGGTCTCATCCTCGGTGGAGAACAGAGTGCCTTTCAGCAGAGCTAGACAGCAGGTGATACATGTGTGTGTCCATATTGTCATAGGAACACAATGGTTATTCTAGTAAACTCAGTTCATATATTTAAGACAGCAACAAATATACATTGAAGAATGGATAAACTGTAGTTAGATGTGATACAGTTCGACAGAAACAACAGATTGGATGATCATTGTAGAAAATCTGCTCTACTAAATGCCCTTCAGATTTATTTCAAAGCCTCCTCCTTATGGAAACTAGAGATATAAAAATGTTTAACCAATAATAATATTTGAATACCTGATTAATAACAATATAGAATGATCATAAGTTTATTTCATCTGGTAATATGGATCTAATCAACCTATCAAAAAGAATTAATTGAGCAGCTATAGTAAAAAGGTGCACCTTTGGTGTTTTGGATAGAACAATAATGGAACAACATAGCAGCGGGCCCATTCCTGATTCTTGATTAGTGTTCAATAAATGTTGGCAAAATGAAGGGAAAATGAATTCAGAAATGCTGAGTGATCATGATGATTCTTTGTAGCAGATATCGTGTGTAAGGTATATCCCGTGGATCAATTCACTCACTTAATGCTTTCAAGGAAGCCGTGCTGTAATAGATTATTATTGTACTAAGAATGGGTAGACTGGTAGGTGATGGCTGAGAGGTCACATAGCCAGGCAGGGAGAGATGATAGAACTCATGGGCTGCCTAGACTTTCTGTGAACCCCATGAAAACCATTTTCAGATTGCTTAACTCTACGTCTTTCAAGGGAGAACATTAATAACTTTCATTATTTTTCCTTCCCTTCCCTTCCTTTCCTTTTCTTCGTTTTTTACCAGTGCTGGGTGTCAACCCCCAGCCTTGTATGTGGTATGCAAGCAGTGCTTTACCCTTGAACCACATCCTCAGCACTTTGTATCATCTTGTCAAATAAGATTCATAATTGTTCCCCTTATCTAGTCTCCTTATCTTCTTCCCAGGTGTAAGCAGCTCCTGTACAATTGGTAAACTAAGATTTAAAAATAGCACAGTAGATAAACATAGATAAATAGAGTTCAATTCAGATAATGAGGAACTGATTGATTGCCTAGTAATGGTAAGGGCTTGAGGTGGTCTAAATCCCCAGCGCTGGGAAGAGTGGGGGAGGTTTCTTCTAGGAAGAGGCATTTGAGAGACTTTTACTGAGGGATATCTCACCATGCGGGTCATGGAAATGGGTACCTGCCTTGTGCACCCCCCCGCCCCATATTTGACAGCAGGGAGGAGTTAATTCTGCGAGTTGCCCTCTGCGTAGAGCCGATTACCTTTGAGGCTGCTGGTGAACATGAGACTGGGAACAGCAAGGAAAACCCCTTTGGAAGCGCTCCGCTCAGCAGATGTCCAGCTGCTCATTTAGATCATGAACTGTTTGTCAATACTGACAATTAGCGGGCTAAAGATTGCATTGACCACATGACAAGAATCAATATGTGCAGTACTTGTTAGTTATTTACCGCCTAGTGTATTAAAGCTGGTAGATTTCTTATAAATCCTTCAAAGCCATCCTGCTATGATCCTCTCCACAACACTCATTGACACATCAATAAATCCTTTTGACAAGGGTGATCTGTGAAAATCAATGTCATTTTATCACCCGAGCCATGTAGTCCTGTTCTCTGACAGGCCAGCAGAGGTTTAAGATCATTCCCTTAAGCCCAGAACCCACAAGGCTTAGGTACCGGACTTGTAGCCACTGAGCCCCGAGGCTCTGACCTTGATCAAAGTGTTTTGCTCAAAGACTGAAAATCCCGTAGGAGGGGAGGGATCCAGTCACTGAGGTGCATCGTCAGATGTGAAGTGGAAGTTAAACATCTCATTGCAGTCAAGGCCTGCACCTGCCTGCCCAGTCTTCACCTCCTCTCTGTCTCCAAGAAAGCAGGAACGGCCCTTACCACCAGGTACTTGCCCTTCATCCTGCACTCGGTACCTGTTAGACAAGCGTGGCTGGCACAGTACAGCATATGTTTTCACTTTGTGAGCCCAATCAAACATTCCTGCTGGGCAAAGATCCTCCCAATTCATGATCACCTGTAAAGCTCCCAATCCTAATAAGGGCTGTTGCTGTAACAAAACAAACCCTGTCAGTATCTATCACTTGTTCAGTGATTGCTTCTTCCTTTACATGCTGATGTAGGTGCCCAAGGGCCTTCTCTCTGTATCTCTGCCATCCTGGAGTCTCAGTGATCCTAGATGAATTTTAGCCTGAGGAAATCCTACAAGGCAGAAGAGAAGAGGAGAAGAGAGAACAGAGGAGAGGGCAGAGGAGGGCAGGAGAGGGAAGGGGAGAAGAGAGGAAGCAGACATGCCCACTTTTAAAATCCTGACCTTAGTTGGGTCTGGTGGTGTATGCCTGCAATCCCAGCATGCTAGGAGGCTAAAGAATCACAAGTTTGAGCCCAGCCTGGGCAACTTACAGTGATCCTGACTTAGAAAGGGGGATGGGGTGGGATGAGGATGGAGCTCAGTGTGAAAACCTTGGGTTCAATCCCCCATACCCTCCCCCCCAACGAATCCAGGTCCAGAAATGGCACATAACTCTTAGGCCCCTATTCCATTGATAACAACTTAAAACAGGACCTCACAGTGCAAGAGAACTTGTCAGTGTCATCTCTTCAGGGGGCCCACTACCTCCAAGGGCTGATCCCCGTCTATGTCAAGGGGAACACAAATGTTCTGCAGAGAACCAGAGCAAGGATCATAGAGGGACCTGCTATGAGCTGCACCGCTAAGTGCCTGGGATACAGATGACAAGACGCAAGGTTCTGATACTTCACAAAGTTTGCCGGAAGTGGTGGAAACAGTCCATATGCCCCAAACCAGCAGAGTATGTGCAGGCTTTGTTTTTCTCACCCATCTTTCTGTAAACCCCCTAATGCTGATCCCTGTTGTTTCTCTGAGCTTCCATGGACTTCTGCTTTTGGTAAAAAGTTGCTCAATCAAAACTATGTCTTAAGTGCCCCCCTTTGAAAGTTCTGTTACCAGCAGCAGCAGTTAAGCAGATTTAAGGGAAACAGAAAGATAACAGAGCTCATCTCATGTTTTCTTTCTTAAAAGAAGAAAAATAAAAACCCAAAGGAGACCACTGCACTAAACTTTCAGGCTCCTGGTTCCACTGGTCATTAATCAAATTTGCCTGTAGCTGTATTTGTCCCAGCGCTTTTTTATACCTTCCTTCTCCCTGACTCTTAGGAAAGTCTTTGCCAAAGAGCCATGTCTGTGTCTTTCTGAAACTAATGGAAATATATCTATCACTCTCTTGGGGAGCTCTGTCTAAAGTCACATTTGAGATCCAAAGACAGAGGAGTTTCTGCTGGTGTTTTGCTGAAACTATAGATTCCACAGTTTTCCAGAAAGGCATACATGAAAAAAGAGATGCCTGACTAGAGGATTGTTGAGTTTTCTGTTTTTCTTCCTTTATCCTTTATTCTTTTCTCTCTCGTTTTCTTTCTCTACCTCCTTCCTTCACTCCCTTCTCACTCAGTTTCTTTCTCTCCTCCTTCTCCTCTTCCCACTTCTTCCTCCTCCTTTCCCTCCCCTTCCTCCTCTTCTTCCTCCTACTCCACCTCCTCATTTGGCCTTTTTGATTCTATACATAAAGGTGCATGTTCTTTAATTTTTTTTTTAACATAGAAACCCCTTTTACAGATGGAATGAGGAGAAGAAAAAGTGTTTTGGAAAAAGCCTACCTTCCCCCTTTCTAGGTGAATTTAAATATTTAAATTCTGACAGAAAGCTCTTCATTGGCAAGAGGTACACTTCCTCAGTAGTCTTTAGTTTTGTGCCCCATTTAGAAATCCTTAACAATTTCCTCGGTGCCAGGGCAGCCAGATGAGTGAGTACAGCAAACCAAGCCTGGGTGTGGAGAGAAGAAGCGTGTCTCTGCGCCCTGTCTTTTCGCTTTCAGTCTCTCCAAATAGGATACCTAAGGAATATGCAGTGGGGGAGGGCTTGGCTTCTCTCCAGCTCACTTGGTCATGAGATCAGAGTGAAAGACCGGGTGGGTTTTCTGCAGCGTAGCAAATGAAGTAGCTCATTAGCTGTAAGCAGCCAATAATCTTCCCTGATTCCCCCACAGCTACTATTCCTCAGGGAAATTTATGCTAGGCAAGGCTGGAATAGTAGGAAAGCCAGAAGAAAGGGGACATGCAAGACAAGGAAAGAATGAGTGAAGCATGAGTGAACTTCGCATCTTTGCAGACACAGTCTGTTTCTGACGTGCCGTCTTCCTTATATTCTATCCCAGGCTGTTTGTTGCCTGCTTTTAGCATCCTGCATTATTCCTGGTTAGAAAGATGGCTTTGGTTATTACCCATGATTAATTAAAGCTATATGGGTCCTAAAAGAGTCTACTTGTGACTGTAATGATAATAATAATTATAAGGCCATAACTGTTTACATTTTCAAGGCATGATCGCATTGTGTTAACCTTGCAGAATACACAAGGCAGGCATTTACAGCCCATTCTCTAGATGGGATAGTGAAATTGTACACATAGGTCGGGCTTATATTCCAGGAGTGATCATTTAAAACAGGGCCAAAGCCACAGCTCAGAGGCACCTACCAGTGTAATCCCAGGACTGGACTCATCCAGACCCAAAGGTAGAACTTTCAATCTACAGTTTTTACTGCCAAGGTGATTTGGAATAAAAAATTACTAACAATTTGTAATCCACAGCACTGCAAAAGAAAAAACTCTAATAACAACTAACATGTGTATAGCATTTTCCTAAGTACTTTTCATGCGTTAAGTAAATCTTCAAAGCAATGCTGAGAGATTAGCACTATTGTAGATGAGGACAAGGAGAGATGCAGAAGCTTGGTCTTAAAGGTGCAGCTGTGAAGCAGGGAGCTGTGCATGCAGGCACAGGCTTGCCCAGAGGCTGCAGAGCTGGGACGCCTCAGCTCCATGCCACACTTCCTCTCAACACCAAACAGCCCTAAGTTCCAAAGTTTGAGCAAGATTCTTGAAGGTCACCTATGACCTCAAGGTCCTAGGATCAGGTCCAAGACTCACTAGTCTTCTCTTCTCAAGCCTAATGAGCTCCTGCAGAAAGGGTGTTTAGATAGTCATCCTTGGTACCCACACAAGGTTGGTTCCAGGATCCCCATGGATACCAGAATCCAAGGGTGCCCACGTCCTTACACGCAGTGGCATAGTATTTGGATGAGACCTAAGTACATCTTCCTGTGCACTTAAAATCATCCCTGGATTACTTATTATACTTATTACAATATGAATGCCATGAAAATAATTGTTATATTATATTGTTTGGGAAATAGTAAGAACAAAAATTAAGTGTGTTCTTTTCCAAGTGTTTTTGTCCTTCTGTTGCTGGAACCCAAGGAAGGGGAACCTGGGAGTGTGGAGAGCTGAGTGACTCTGGAAAGCGAATTGTCCACAAAGCAGCTCCTCTGCAGTTGTCTTCCCATTTACAGCAGGGCTGCTTCTGCGTCGTGTGTCCCACTGTCACTGTTGACACACAGAACTCAGCCCCCCTTGGTAGGCATGTATTTGTCCATTCACCTGCCATATACTGAGGGCCTACCCTGGGCCAGGCTCTGAGTTGGACTTTGTGGAGAGCACAAATATGAAGAAGCCCTAATCCTTATCCTCATGGCAGTCACAATCTCGAGAGGAGGGATGGATGTGGAACTGGGTAGTTAGAAGGTAGGCAGTAAGTCCTTTAACAGAGGTGGCACACACAGTAAGTCCTTTAATAGAGTCAGAAGCGATGCTCCTGTGAGCCCAGGCGACAGGGAAATAACTGGGCTACAGAAGCAGGAAGGAGGTAGGAGAGTATTACTTGCCACTCAGGAGCTGAAATCAAACAGATTTTGACTGAAGTCATGGCCGGGTTGGTTGGTACCCGGAAGATGTGAGGAAAGTTACCTTTCTTCACCATGGCTTAGTTTCCTGTCTTGGCCAAGGAAGGGGATAATGGCTCCTCCCTCGAAGGAGAGGATTCCAGGAGAACTCTCCCTCTGAAACTGATCACAGAATACGTGTTTGGTAAATGTAATGATAATGATAATAACCATCTTGACAGCTTTATGGAGGGTGTGAGACTCATGACGAATTACAGTTGTCAGGCGGAGAAAGAGCGGGTGCTGGAGAGCAGGAGGAAGAATATTCCCACACCAGACATCGCACATGGAAAACCACAGGGTGGTGTCTCCCCCTGCACGGTGCTGAGAACACTACCTGGAAGTAGGCTCCGCCTGACTTTTCTCTCTGTGAGCTTTTCCACAGTCAGAGGAATCAGCTTTCGTCGCTGTAATTGCTACCCTGGCATCTTCCCTCCTGAGGGCTAAGCAGTGGTTCCGATTGCCTCTTGAATCAGTTTGAATCAAATTGCTCATGGCTTCAAGCCTCCCTCATCCCCAACAGCCCCATCTCATATCTTGTCTCTTGTCTCTCGCCAGACTGGAGTCTCACTGCACTCCAGTCCCAGAAGCTGACCTCGAGTCTGTGCGTGACTCCCTCCTTTCCCTCCAGGACAGGGCGGACCTCTGCTTGTTCCTTTGACAAATTTCCCAAGTGTGCATGAATACATGTGCCCATGTGTTGTGACTTTAAAGTGATGAGAGGCGGTGACACATGGCAGTGGATAGAATTTATCTGGTTACCGCCGATGACGTTGGGCCAGATAAACTGCTGCAGACACAGAGAAGAGTAAGTCATTCTGGCCACCACCTTAAAATGCTGGAAGGCAGTGTTGTGGACTTAATGTGTCCCTCAAAATTTGTGTGGTCTCCAATGTGAACGGTATGTGGAGAGGGGCCTTGGGGGAATAATTAGGATCTGATGTCATCGTGAGAGCCCTCTTCTCACCATATGAAGACAGAGAAAGGGTGACAATCTATAAACCAGGAAGAGGGCCCATACCCGAGCAAGATCATGCTGGTCCACTAATTTTGATCTTCCAGCCTCCAGAATAGTAAGAAAATAAGTTTCTGTTGTATGAGGCAGAACACTATCGAGTCTTGTAGTATTTTGTTATAGCAGCCTGAACTGACCTATATCAAAGAAAAAAGGAAAAAGAAACAACATACATTAAGAAAAACCAATCCAGAAGATTCACAGTATGCTCTCAAGTGGCAAGAATTGCTGGGAGCAGAGTAGAGGCTGCTGTCCTTCCCCAGAAACCTCTGGGTGCCGCAGTCCTCACTAATCCCTGTTGCATCCTGGGGGTTTCAGTGCACACTCAGAGACTGAGCCTGTGTGTTATCTGCAGGGCACATGTAGTCATTAGAGCTTTACATTTCTGCTTCGGAGTCATCCTTTCTTTGTTGGGAACAAACCTTCGGTGAAGATAAACCACTGCCTGGATTACATGAATCAAATGCAGTATAGTAGCTTTTGTGCATTCATAATCGCTCAGCAAAGCTATGTCAATAACAAAGTGCAGAGAGAACTTCAGGAAGTGAAGTCTTTTTATTTGCCATTTTGTACTCTGTGTACCTGTGGGCAGGGTCCCTTCTAAATACCTGTTTATTTCTCTATTTTTCTCTTTGTTTTACCATCTCTCTTTTTCTCTTTATTTATGTCCATATATTTATGTATTAGATACATAAAATATAGTTGCATAAAGTGTGTATCTTTATGTCTCCTCAGTTTACACATTTGAATGGATCACTTAAAAAAACTTTCTTCAAAGTGCAACCAATAATGTACTCAGTCAAGTGATAGAATTAGTTCTCAGCCGTTAGAAATCTGACTCCTGCAGTACCCTCAGCAATTCTTCAAGATAAAAACTTGTAGCCCCTTTATTCTCAAAAGCTGCCGAGTTGGAAGCTAAATTAGAATGACATTATATAATTGTCTGTCATATACTGTGCTAAAAACAAGTTTATCAGCCCTTTCTGTGTTACTGTCATGAGACAGCTGAGGCTGGTAACAAACACAAAGGTGTATTTAACTGCGAGTTTTGAGGTGCTACCAGCCCAAATCACATAGCGATGGCTCTGGTGAGAACCACCTTACCATGTCACCTCATGGCAGGTGGCACCACAATGACAGGAGCACATCTATGAGAGAAGTCGTATGTGGAGACAAGAAGCCAGAGCAGGAGTGGGGTCCCAAAGACCTACCATAGTCTCTTCTCAGGGCGGTGCCCCCAGTGCCCTAAGGATCCCCCCACTGAGCTCCACCTCTCAAGGGTCTCATTGTTTCTTTTTTTTCCCGTTAAGTTTATTGGTACATTTTAGGTATAAAATACAGTTACATTCATCATTGGAATCTTGTACCATTACATGAGGACCTTGATTCTTATTTTTTTCCCCATTCCCCTGCCCTCCCTTCACCCCATCACCCTTCCCTATTTACAAAGACTTTGTTTCCGTTTTTTTCCTTTTCTCATATTTTTTCTTTTCCCTTTCTTCCTTTCCCCTACCCCTCCCACTTCCCCTGCTCCTTTAGACCTTTTCTTCCTGTTACACAATATCAGTTATACATTTTTAAAATTACAATATCAAGATCTAGGAGACATTACCATAGATTTTACAGAATTTAAAAGGATATAGAAAGCACATTTCAAAAATCTGTTTTGAAATAAATTTGACAACTTCTAAGAAGTACCTTGGAAGACAAATTAATGAAACTAACTCTGGAGGAAATATAAAATTTGAATAGCACCTATTAAAGAAAGTATATTCCTAGCTTGAAAACCTACCTATATGGCAACAGCAGGCTCATATACATTTTAACTGATAAATTATATCAAACATTTAAAGCAGAAAAAAGAAGGAACACTTCTCCCCTCCTCATTTTAGGAACTCAACATTGTGCTAATCCTAAAACTGGATAAAGATAATAGAAGAAAAAAGTATGAACATAGATAGAAATTTGTTTAATAAAACAAACTATTAGAAGTCAGATCTGGCAGTATGTAGAAAGGGGTTTTGTTATGGGGATGGCAGTGTTGGTTCAGCATTGGAAGGAAGATCCACCCCCAAAACTCATCATTTTAACAGAGGAAAATAAAAAGCCATGTGATTCTGTCACTAGTTGGAGAAAAAGTATTGGACTAAATTCTACAGCTGTTCATGGTAAAAGCTATCAGGAGACGAGAAGTAGAACAGAACCTTCTCAACAGATTAAAGACATGTACTCCATACTTCCAGCAAAAATGCCTTCTATGAATGGAAAAGATACAATGGTTTCTCCTTAAGGTGGGGAACAAGGGCAGATATGCTTACTCTTTATCTGTCCATTAAACTTTGAAACCTAGGCCCCACCAAAATAGTCTGGTAATAAAATGACACAATTAGGATAGGATTGGCACGGCAGAAGCAAAATCTTTATATGTAGATGAAATGATCATCTACAGAGAAAATTCTAAGAAATCTCTAGGAGCCCCTAGAACTTGTATTTGAATTTAGCAGGATTAGAAAACACAAAGTATATATAAAAATTCAGGTCTGTGTATACTTGCTATAGATGAAGAATTGGATATTGAAATTTAAAAGTTATGTAGGAGTACAAAGGACCTAGAAAAGTTAAAAAAAAAACCAAAACAAAAAACAGTGTTGGAATACGTTTAGTACCTAATTTTAAGACTTCTTCTAAAGCTACAGTAATCAAGGCAGTGTTGGTGTAAGGAAAGACATATAGGTCATTTGAATAAAGCAGAGAATCTAGAAATAGAACCACACATATATGGTCCACTGAGTTTTGAAAGATTATTTAATATTAGCATTTTATAGAATATAAACTCAATTCAAGAGCTGAGGAAGAGATAGTGTTTTCAGCAAACGGCACTAGAACACCTGGTATCAGTATATAAAAAATTAACCTCAACCCTTTATTTCCATACATGAAAGTAACTTGAAGGGATGTATGAACCTAAATATGAAAGCCTAAAAGTATAAAACTTTAAGAAGAAATTATAAGGGAAAATGTTTATGAATTCAGGGTAGGCAAGAACTACCTAGGATACAAAAGACATGATGCCTAAAAGAAAAAGATTGATAAATGAGATTCCATCAAAATTTAGAACTTTAAATGACATCATTAAAATGAAAAGTAGTCCTTAAACAGACCATATTTACATTACATGTAACCTATGACCAGTATATATAAAGAATTCTTAGAGTTCATTAATAGACAACCCAATTAAAAAGTAGACATAAGAAGATGATAAATAGCCAATACAGCACAAGGAATGGTGTGTAACTCTAGAATCAGAAAAGTACTAATCAGTACAGTGACAAGATTGAATTATACACTCATTAGGGAGATGAAGTTAAAAGTTTTAAAAGCCTTGTCATGACTTTTTCTTTTTGTTGGATTCTCCCCCTTTGTGTTTAATTTGTCATGCCCAATGGATTCATTCTGCTGGGTTTCCTGGGGTTGTGATCCTCATTGTCTTTTCCTAGGGTATTGTCTAAAATTTTTTGGAGTGCCGGTTTGGTATTCATGAAGTTCCTGAGGTGCTCTTTATCTTGAAAGTATCTTATTTGTCCATCAATTTTGAAAGATAGTTTTGCAGGGTACATCAATCTGGGTTGGAGGCTGTTTTCCTTTAGGGCTTGCAATACATCATTCCAAGCTCTTCTTGCCTTGAGGGTTTGCATTGAGAAGTCCGCTGTGATTCTGATGGGCTTTCCTTTGTATGTGATTTGTTTCTTTTCTCTCACTGCTTGTAGAATTTTGTTCTTCTGTTGGATTTCTGGAATCCTAACTATTATATGCCTGTGTGTAGAATTTTTTTGATCAAGGCTATTTGGAGTCTTATATGCCTCACTTATCTGTATGTCAAATTCTTTTCCCTTCCTTGGGAAGTTTTCTACCATCACTTCTGTGAACAGTTTTTTTACGTCATCTGCACTCTCTCCTGTTTCTTCATTGACTCCAATCAGTCTTACGTTATTCTTTTTTGCGTCATCTAGCAGCTGCTGAATTGATTTCTTGTGTTCCTTTAGAATTTTAAAGCAATTTTTCTTTTCTTGGTCACTAATTGCAATCTTTTCTTCTATATCTGAAATTCTATCCTCACATTGGTTCATTCTGCTGCGCAGACTTTCAGTGGAGTTTTTAATCTCCTGGAAATCTGTTTGTATCTGTTTTATGGATTCCATTTGTTTCCTATGTTGAGATTCCATCATGTTCCTCAGCTCCTCTATTTTTTTATCTGTGTCCTCTCTAGATTTATTAATCATGTCTTGCACCTTGAGCAAAATCTTTACTGTTATTCGAGTAATTATTTCTGATTTCATTTTTCCCAGATCCTCTTTTATTGCCAGTTCAGAGAGTCCAGGTGGCTGAGTATCAGATTGTTCCATCTTGTTTCCCTTTGGGGTTGCTGTAGGTCATCCAGAAGTCTGTTTTTGAGGCTTGTTTCCGTGTCTTCTCATTTCCATGGGGGGGGGGGCGGTGCCTCTGGCACCCGTGCAGCTCACCTTCTGTTCCCTAGGAGTTTGGGATGGCGGTGGGGGAGCTCCCTTCCCAGTTCTGGGACCGGCTCAACTTCTCTGCCCTAGGAGCTTGGGATGGTGGTGGGGGCTTCCCATTGTTTCTTTACATCTCAGCATGAAGGACCAAGGTTGCAACAGATGAACCTTTGGGGGACACATTCAAACCCTACCCAGACCATAGCAGTAAGCATCGCTGAAGCAGTTCCCCAGTGTGTGTCTTTGTGCTAAATTAATTGTTCTCTTCATTTCATTTACTACATGAACAAACCTCAAATGACTGTGATTATTTCCATTTTACAGATGAGGAAACCAAGAGGCAGTGAGGTTAAGCAGTGAGATTAAGAAAAAAGGCACAGAATTGTAACCTAGAACACTTATTCCATTTTTATCCCATTTCTCATGAGAAGTGATGGAAAATTCTTGGATATATGAAGATGAGATAGATACCTTTTTTTATCATTAATTGCTAGCAACTAGGTGGGTTCATGTGCCTGATCAAAAAGTGTGCTACTTTGATTTAATTTTAAAATAAGAATAAACTGTACCCTGTGGTCAAATTCCCCTTTATAAATTGAACTCTGAACTATTGCCTTAAATGATGTAAATTTATGCTTATTATCTTTCTACTCCTAAGTACTCCTAAAAAGGTTTTATAAAATTACAGCTATCTTAGAAAGTCACATTCTTCCTAAGTTTTTAAGAACATCTATATTTTACTGTCTGATTCCTAAGAAATTGATAAATTCAGTAATTTGAGCCAATGACTTGATATAGGCTTGGGGCTTTTGAACTGAAACAGGTGGGTAGGAAGTGATGAGTGAGAAGGAAAGAACCGATCAATTGGTCTGGTGAATTCTCGATCAAAATATTTTCCAATGCACAGATAACCAACCCCTTATCCCTGATGTAGTCCAGCAGGGAGGGCTTTGCTGTGGGCTATAACTGCTTCAAGCTGTGTCCCCAGGATGCCAGTCCTGTAAAGCCCTTCCTCTAAGCAATAGGATCCAAAATGTGTTTGTTCTTAGGGCCAGTGGGAAAGGAGGTGAAGAGGACCTCTGGGCTATGACTGTCCCTTGATTGCTGGAAGACTCAGCTAGAGTCCTGGGGAAGGGATTATTGCTCCTCACAGTCAGGAGCTACACCAGCTCTTCATGCCTCTTGCACAAACACCAGAGCTGCTGTTCCACTCCCATTTAGTTCCATGGGCAGCTGGCCGCAAGCGGCCCTTTCTTCAAATCTGTCCATCCCTTCTGAGCACTGTGGCTTGGGACAGATCCTTGTGTTTGTGAGGCAAATACTTCAGAGTATCATTGAGAGATAGATAAGATAGAGAAATGAAAGCCCTTGCAGCTCCTTTTTAAATAAAGACATGCTAGTTAAGGAGAGTTTGGGTTCTGACCGTTGATTTGAGTTTCAATGCTGTGGTTGCTACCATCTTGGTGTAAGACCTTGGGGGGGGGCGCACATAATATCTTCAAAAGTCACTTTCTTCATTTTTCAAATCAAAGTAGAAATGGATACTGCTGGGCAGGCCTGGCGGGTGGGGAGAGAATGCTAACAAAGCCCCTAACCGGGTGCTTAGCAGCACGTACAGAACATGTTAGCTCTTGTTTTTTCAGTATCCCTACCATACCTGAATATGTCCCTTCAAACAGACCTAACTTATTTCTTGAAAGGGGAACATCAGCCAGTGATGGGAACAGCTCTCCATCCAGAGGTGTCCTATGGTGCACGTGTCCTATCTCTGCAGATGGCACCCACCAACCTTGGGCCCCTTGCAGCCATGCCGCATTCCAAGATCCCCTCCCAGGGAGGATCAAACCCACTTCCTGACTCCAGCTTGGCTTGGTGTCTTTTTTTCCCCTGAGGTTTCTTTTGCTAGCAAGTTGTGCTCATTTATGTGAGGGACAGGAACGGTAGCTTTTCAACAATAAAAGAATGATGGGTGTGCTTTAGTGGATGCTGCTCAGAAGGGGCTACTGGGTCTTGTCAGCAGAGGACAGGAGGGAGGGAGCCTTGGCACTTTGTTCAGCTCACTTTCTTCTCCACAGTGAGGACTCAGTGGCTTGTAGGCTTGGACCCATGTGGAGATGGCGTGGATGGTGGCGGGAGGGGGCAAGGGCAGTTACACGCCATCTGTTATGGCTTATATCTACAGTGTACCCCAAAGTACCACCTTTTCAGAGGTGGGGCTTTTGGAAGGTGATTGGATCAGGGGCACCATACTCACCAATGGATTAACCCGAAGATGAATCCATAGCTAACTGCGTTGTTAGGAGGCAGGAACTGGTGCTGAGAGGCTGGTGCCTTTGGAGGGTCCATCTCCCTCCCTGGCTTTTCCCTGCTCTCTTCTTTTCCTGGCCACCATGACATGAGCAGCTCTCCTCTGCCAGGCCCTTCCACCATGGCCTTCCTGCCTTGGAGCCAGCTGACCTTAGCCTGGAACTGTGAGCCAAAGTAAACCTCTTCTCCTTTAGGTGTGAGCATTGGGCATTTTCCCCAATCCCTACTGCTCCTGAGACTCAGAGGTCTCCAGTGAGCACCATCAGTGTTTGGGGATTCAGAGCATCCTGCAAGGCGAGGGGATCCATTTCTGCTTTTTCTAGACTTCTGTAGGATTTAATCATTTGTATTGGAGAGCTTTGGATTTTCCTTTTTTCATAATTGTGCAGTTGGCTGACACATGCAAAACCTCAGTCAGATGCTGAGTAAGCACTGCAGAATCTCTGTCACTTGAAGTGACTGCAAATTACAGCTTCCCAGGCCAAAGGCAAAGGAAGCAAAGTACAAAGGGAATTTTCCACATTTTAGGGGGAAACGAGGCATTTCAGGGGTGAATTCTGTATTTATAGGAAACTCCATGAAGAGAAAGGTCTGCCAGCTATCAGCATGTAGGTGATGTTCAGAGTGAGACTGAGGGTGATTAGGGCTGTCACGGAGGTAGCCTCTGTACCAAGACTTCCTGGGAGATGCCTATCAATGTTCAGGAAGATACTGCTAACATTTCAAAGTAAAGCACAACAATTTTTGATGCCCTGTTGTGTGTTTTTAGTTTTCTCTCCTAGATTCTCAGCACTTGAGTCCTGTTGCTTCTTTCCATGATCCAAAGTCTTATCCTTCCATAGTAGGCTTCTTCTAATAGTGAGCCATTTACTATTTATGTATACACTTGTCTATATAAACATACAGGGTGCTTAGTGTAATCTGGTGAGCCAGCTACTTGTATCATCAATCCCATTTTACAGCTATGGAACACAAGGCATGATTAAATAATATAATTTGCCTGAGAGTATGCAGCTTTTACATGGTGATGCTAATATGTCAGCAGCCAGGCTGGCTCACAGGACCTTATTAACCGTGATGCTCAGAGAACCTCTACCATGAGCATTAGCTACTGCTACTATAATTATTCTTAACCATCCTAGAGAACAGTAATGCCCAAGAGAATGTACAAGCTATTCAGTTCATTAGTCATATGAATTTAGGAAGATTCACCGTGTATTTCGGCATCTTAAAGTATTGGAGAAGTTAAATAGTCAAGATACTTTTTAAAAAAGTAGACCTGAGAATCTTTTCAGATTTTCTTTTTCTTTTTGGTACCGGGGATCTAACTCAGGACCTTGCATTTGTGAGGCAGGCAGCGGAACCACTGAGCCAAATCCCCAGCCCTTTTCAAATTTTCTAAATTTACAAGAGAGTATAGAGAATTCCATATACCCTGTGTGTATGAAGTGGTTAAGCTCTAATATTAGTCATAACTAGTGAACTTTTATTGATACAGTATTATTAGCTGAAACCCATAACTTATTCAGATGTCTTCAGTTTTTGGTGGTGCTCCCAGGCTTATATCCAGGACACCACACTACACTTAGCCATTATGCAACTCCTTCCTGCTGGAGTCTTGTTGCTTCCAGGTCCTCAGTGGTGAGAGTTTGGATATATCTGTGTGTGCTAATCCCTTTTAAGGTTTTTGATGAAATATTTCCACAGTTGCTTCGAGGAGCCCTTCCTTCCCTCCAGAGTCCCCACATACCACGTGATGTTTCCCAGAATGTTAGCATTCTGTGGAATCCTACGCACATGGTACTATAGCAATAGCATTTGTATATCTTGATTTCAAAAATAAAAAATGAATAACTATAGTTATAATACTTGCCATCTGTTACTATCTATTATGTACTAACATGGTACTGGTCCCAGACCTTGGGTTGAAAGGAGAAATTCTTAGGTTCCTATTCTCAAAGGTTTCATAATCTGGTAGAAGATGACTAAAGGAATGATTGAAAGCTGGCAGCATAAACCGTTTGCTAGAGATAAAACTGGAGGAAGCCGGGGACCTGGAGGAGGGTTCCTACTGCTGATTGACACCTCAGCTCTTGGCCCTCCCAGTGACTGCCTCCATCAGCCATCAGCCGAGATGAGCCAATCTCAAAGAGCACTAGGAAGCCATCTTTCTGCTTTTGGGGCTTCTTGGTGACCTCAGAGTAAAGCCTGGCATGGGAAGAACAAGAGTGAGGCCAGCGGGACACCTAGAGACAGGTACAGCCTTGGACGTGGCTGACACAGCAGCTGCACCCAATTTCTCTTCCCCGATTCTCTCACCTTCGCATTTTCATGGCAAGATCTAGATGTTACTGGGACAATCTTTCTTCTCTTCTTCATCTGACGGGTTCACCCTTTGGGTCTTAGGTAAAGTACTTGTTCTGGGTAGGAAAACTGCTCTGTCTTCAAGCCCTACTCCCCCCTCCAACACACTGTCAAGGACATGCTTCCCACAGCTCCCTCTACTGGCCTACAGATGAACCTGTTCTGTTTGTCCTTGTGGACCTTGGTTGCTAATTTCCAAGATCTGGTCAGTGCCCGGCACAGGGCCATGGGCGCTCAATATTTTCCTGTTGAGTAAGTGAACCCAGGCTTGACCAGATGCACGAACTCGGATTGAGCATCATGGGAGGCTTCGAAGAGCAAGTAAAGCTTGAGTTAATCAAGAGAAGAGAAAACAAGGTTTCAGTAAGGCTGAGGACTTTCCCAGTAGATTGATCCACACAAAATTGTCGTTTCTGTAAGCTAAACATGATCAAATTCTTACAAAGTTTAACTTAATATTACATGGTATTACTCAGTACTTAATTACAGTGATCCACGCACACCCATGTTTATAGCAGCACAACTCATAATTGCTAAAAGTTGGGGGTGGCCTGTATATCCATTAACAGGAATGCATAAAGAAAACATGGTATTTACACAGCGTACCCAATGGTGTACTACTCTGCCCAAAAGAAGGGTGAATTTGAATCATTTGTAGAAAAATGGATACACCTTAAGACCATAATGTTATGTAAAATCAATCAGCTACAGAAGCTTAAATGTCACATGATTTCTCAGAAGAAACCCAAGGTATAAATAAATTAAAGTGCAAAATAAAAGCTAGATAATAGAAAATGTCGAGGAAGGTCTTTTGCAAAAGGGGAAGGGACCAAGACATGGAGACTGTGAGGAGGGAAGGGAGGGGAGGGGGTAGAAAAAGAATAAAAAAGTGTTATGCACATATATCAACTCTCCACGATGAATGTCATCAGTGTGTATTGCAAACATGTGCTCAGAAAAATTTTAAAAATGTATTGACTCATTACTGATGCTCTCAACACTGTGGGGTAGTTATTCCCAGTATTTACATTTGATCACTGAAGCAAGTGGAGGACGGAGTACTTAAGTGTCAAACCCAGGGTCACAGAGCTCAGTAGCAAAGCCAGGGCTTAGTCCAAGATGCTTTGTTCAGAGCTCTGAACCCTCACTTTGTATCTTGTAAAGTGACAAGCTAAGAGGGACTGCAGTTATTTTGAGATGATCAACCTCATATCATCACATGGCTTCTTTTAATCACCTGTTCCCATAGCCAAGGTGTCTTCTGGTTTTACCTTCTGCCAACCAAGGCGCCTTCAGGACATACAGACTACAGCCTGGCATCTCGTAAGTTTCAGCCAAAAATGGCTCCTTAACTCTATATTTGTGTCTTCCCTGTGGCCTTTTGGGTTGTTCATCAGTGATTTCAGAAAGATCCGCTTGTGGCTGACAGGACGGCTCTCCTGGAGGGACCCAGATGGGCTTGGGCAGGGGATGCTTACTGAGACACAGTAGGGCTTAATGGTCTGTGAGTGGTAAATACAAGACATTACTGAGAGGGCTGGGAAGGGAGACTCAGGCTCCAGGAACCACTGTAATTGCTCTAAACACCCTGTGCAGCCTTTAGGACCTCAGTTAGTTTGGACACCTGTCAAATTGGACACCTGCTTATGCCGTTAATTCTGGGCCACCTGGATTCCCAAGTCCACATCGTGGATTTTACCACATCATGGTTCGGACTGATCTCTCTTACTACTACTTGGTTCCAAAAGCTTGCTGGTTTCATACTGCCTGCCCCAACAGAGGGACCCAGACTGCATGGAGAGGTTACAGGTAGGAGCGACTTCAGTGCCCTTAGTAATAACTTGTGATTTACTTATGTAAAAGATTTAGGTCTTTTCATGTATTTTTGTTTCTGTGAACAAAACACTCCCCTTTTTGTACGCATGAACAGAAGCTTAAAAGACAAAAATCCCTTTAACTCGAGGAAAAGTACACGTTGGAGAAAGACCCAGGTGATTAGAAATAAGAAGCTCGAAATGACTCTGAGAAAGCTGATGGTGTCTGGCCGAGCTTCACATGGAACTCCTCCTACCCAGCCTTTAAATATAATTAAGCACCAAACAGCACCCGGAAGAGCCCTTGATGTAAACCCACCGAAGCCAGAAAACTCAAAATTAGGGCTTGAGGTCAGCAGGCTCCCCCTGCCAGGGTGGAGGTACTTTGATCCTGTTCCCATCCCAGGGGGCAGGTGCTGCCTGTAATCTCCTAAACCACAAGGCCTAGAGAAGGGTACAACAGCCCGAATGAAAGGCCAGCGGATGCTGGTTTCCACTGCTCACCTTTGGTCAGATGGAGGAAGCCTGTAGATTCTAGCTAGCTAAGCACATTAGGAGTGAAATTTCCTGACTTGGAAAATCAAATGCTTGAGCTGTACAAAGAAAATCGCCACATTCCACTCGTATCCACATAACCTGAGCTCCTGCGAAGAGGAGCTTCCGCCGAACTGGGCCCGCCTCTTCTGGCTGACTCTTCTTTGGGAGGCAGTTCTGAGGAAGGCTGGTGATGGTGGAACTTTTCACTGTTCAGAGTGCAAATATGAACTCTCACACTGGAGCCTTCCCTCCGACCCTCCGGGGAACTGTTTCCCTACCGCCAGGGTTTGTGACTCCTAGCTCCCTGCAGAGGCAGCAAAATGGAACAGAGTCTGCCTCCTGAGCAGAATCAGTTCAGCTCGCTAAATCCATAAAATAGGGAAACATGTTCTTCCCAGGACTTCAGAGTGGGGAGAGGTCTTTTTTTCTTTTGAAACATTTATAGGTTATTTGTTTTGTTTCTGTAACAGTCACTGTGATAGTAAGTAACAGGTTGCCTTGGAAAGATAAAATGAGTTAATATACATAAAAGAAGATGAGAGTGGGTGGGACCCAAGGTTTATGAAGTGACCACAATGGGCCATGACACTTATATTGTGTCATGTAATTTAATTTCACCTAATTCTCACAAAAAATCTAGGAAATAGGTTTTCTGCGGATAAAGTGACAGTTCAGAGAACTGAAGTAATTGGTTCAAGGTCACACAGTAGTTATGGAGCAGAGCTCAGATTTGAATCCTCAAATTCATGTTTATTGCTACTGCAGTATGCAGAATACACTATTCAAAGTGGCCTTGTAGGATGTATTGTAACATTCTCTTCTTCCTCCTGTTAAAGTGTCCTGACAGTTTCCATAATTCCTGCCTCCAAGTCAATGAGAAAAAAGAACTTTAACGGAGGACAGGAGCAGAAGGAAAGGAAGGAGCGAGGGACAGGGACGCCTGGGAGACATGCCAGGTTTTCTCATTTATCTGCCACATCTACAGACTCTCTGCTTTCCCCAGAATGGTGATGTGTCTTTCAGAAGGAGAAGTGAAGTTTCTTAGACGGAGCAATTAGATAATTGGTTCTGAAGAAGGCGACTTACTAGACCAGGAGTCATTATCAATTCCATGACACTTTCTCATGAATCAGAATGTGAAATAGATCCTTAAAAATGACCTGATCTGATACTTGTTTTTCCCACATTAGAGAGAGAAATAGAATTTCAGGTGTAAGACTCAAGTCAAATCAGATTTGAAGAAGTTGGGGGCAAATCAGCACCTATCTTATAGGGTCATCATGTGGATTTCATATTTATTTATTTATTTATTTATTTATTTATTTATTTATTTATTTATTATTTTTTGGTACCGGGGATCAAACTCGGGTCCTTGCACTTGCGCAGCAGGTGGTGATACCACTGAGTTAAATCCCCAGCCCTGGATTTCATATTTATAAAGCACAAAACCTGGCACACAGTGGGAATAGAGGTATGTATTGAATAAAATTCAGTGAGTGACAGTGTTATCTTTTCTGGAACAGTAGTTGTAAGGATTGCTCCTATTCCTGCATACAGTAAATGCTTAATAAAAAGTTAGTGTATTAAAAAATAACTTGGCAACTGTAATGAACTCAGTATGAAAAATTCTCAAATCCATTGTTTTTCATGAAGTGTATATATATTAGGAAGTTGGGCTTATAGAAAATTGCAAAATCAAGATTAAGAGATTGAACCAGGCGTGATGGCACACACCTGTCATCCAGCGTTCTGTGAGGGTGAAGTAGGAGGATTGCAAATTTGACCCCAGCCTGGGCAATTTAGCAATTTAGCAATAGCCTGTCACTAAAAATAAACATTTAAAAAGTTAAAATTCAAATTAAAAAGGGTTAGGGATGTAGGTTCAATCCCCAGTACTGAAAGAAAATAAAAGATTAAGAGTTTGTACAACTCCTCTCCAAAACTGGGAATTCATTTACACACAGCTGTAAACATTTAATAAGTTTAAGGAAAAGTATTACACATAAAAATGTTTGGAGCATCAAGTCTTAACTATGTACATATGTGCCATTGCACATGGCTCTGAAATGCTCAGTTTCGCCAGGAAGTGAATGTATACAACAAGTCGAATCTTGTTTCTGGAGAGTATAGGTAAACACTTTATAATACCTGAAGGGTCAATTCGTAATCTTCAATAAAGTGCTGATTTCTCAGTGTGAAGCTCCCAGCCCCGCTTGCCACAACAAGCAGGAGAGAAGTGCTACATCAAATTACTTGATTAGCTATCTTTCAAAATTAAATTGGTTCTGATCTGGATGTTGTCAAAAAAATAATCTAAGGCCTGGGGAAGATTACAGTGTTTATAAATCAAAAGCGGCTGCTTCCATTTGTATTGGCTTTTGTTAAAAACAAAAAGAAATCCTGATTTGACAGTCTCCCTTTTAAGTTTGAGTTCACTACCAGTGTGAAAATCAGGAAAGATATTAAAACATAAAGAACAGGTTTTATCATGGAAATTCTCGAATGCTCTTCACTCTTGCAGTGGTGTGAAATGTTGGCTTGGGTTTCAGGAAAGACAGCTGACCCACAGTTGGTAACGACAGGTAGTTATGTAAACAGATTTTCAGAGTCAGGAAATTGGACTTTCCTAGAAAATAGCAGTGCCTAGAACAGAAAGGATGCTAAGAAAGGTCCTGGTGCACCTGAGTGTGCATAGCTCTCATTTCTACACTGTACATTGTCCTGGATTGCTTCCTGATAGTTTCGCTCAGGATACCACAGTTTAACCATTTACAGTGAGCACATTGCTTGGGTTCCAGGTGTTTTTGCTTCTAGTTCATTCCCAGCAAGCTGAACCTGGGTTCCCTGGAACAACAGCAGGAGCCCCAGGACTCAGGCTTCCTGTGTCCTGATTCCATGGTTTCCAAACTTCTGGTGTTTTCCGTCCCAGTTATCAGGGAGAGAACATCACAGCTCCATCCAGCTGCTTTGCCTCCTGTTCTAGGGCCAAGGGATGACTTCACCATTAAGCAGACCTGAGTTTGAATCCTGCCTTCAAACTTTGGTAGCTTCGTTATGCTGGCCAAACTAATTGGCCTGACCCAAGTCTTACTTTGTAAAATGTGACAAGTAAAGTCTGGTTGTAGAGGGCTTTGAAGACTTCTTGTAAGGAGTCAGTGGCTAGTATTTACTAGGTATGTAATTAACTTTTTTTTTCAATACTGAGGGTTAAACCCAGGGCCTTCACACTGAGCTCCATCCCCAGCTCTTTGCTTGTGTTTTTTATTTGTTTGTTTATTTGTTTTTTGGTCTTGCTAATTACTAAATTCCCCAGGCTGGGTTTGAACTTGAGATCCTCCTGCCTCAGCCTCCCAGAGGGTTGAGATTAGAAGTACCACCACATCTGGCTTTACTGTTGTTATTAATGCTAGTACTTTGAAAAGAACATAAGGGGGTAGCATTGCCTCAGAGGTCACCTGCTTCATGTCCTTGCACAAATAGCTGCAACTGTGAGCCTCAATTTCATCACCTGTAAAATGGGAATAATCATAACCCTCTCATCTGCGTTTTTTGAAAATTCAAAGAAACATTTGATGTGAACCTGGACACACTTAGCATATGAGTAATGTGATTTACATTATTTTGTGTGATTGCTATTTAAGGGGACAACTACAAATACGAATGTGTCTCACTATCACTGGGTCAGAGAACCTTATGTTTCTGGTTCCCTAGTTTTTCCACCTCCTAGTTTGATGTCTGTGGGACTCATGGAAGGCACTTAATGAATATGCGTGCAGTGAGTGAATGAGAGCACGCACGCGCTAATAAATGAATAGAAGTTTTAGGCACGCCCCACTTGGGTCCTTTTCCTTTCAGATCCGCCTAGTGTTGTTGCTCCACTACCTGCTGTGCTGATGGACTCTGCATTTCGCATCCTCCCAGGGAGAAGTTCTTCTCAGGCCACTTCCGCCTGTGGCCTCTCCCTCTCCCACCCAGTGTGTGTTCGGGGAATGCAAACTAATTTAACCAATGTCAAACATCATTAAGAGAGTAAATCTGCTGCCACTGCTGCTGCTAGAGCAGCAGAAAAAAAAAATCATACGGTGCATTCCAAAATGAAATCCAGCCTGGAGGCGCTGGGACCCCAACTGTTACTGTAATCACTGTGCTGCTGTGGGCTACCCTGTTCCCCACCAGCTGGGACAGGAAGGGGTTAACTAAACAGCAACCCCCCTTTGCTGCCAGAAGTGTTGAGGGGCGGGGATAATACCCCTCTATAAACTTGCCTCTTCCTAGGCATTTACTCTTCATCATTGGACACAAGGTGGTTCCAAATCCCAAGCTGTTTATTTCTTCTGTTATTCATTCATTGTTGATCCATTTGTTCATCTCTGGATATTTCTCATTGCCCCAGCACTGGGCCAGGCACAGTGCTGAGGAGCTAGAATCCCAGCAGAGAGCGGCAGCTGCTCCTAGTAGCCTCCATTCTGGGCAATGTGGCTGAAGACTGACCTAGGATTCAAGATGCTTTTGGCTTCTCTTGGTTTTGGGTCAGCCACCTGCTTAGACCCTGGCCCATGAACCTCTCAATGACAGGAGCATTCAGGGTGTGAAGAATCAGCATAGCAAGTGCGTTCCTTTGGCTTCGATTTTTATGTTGGGTTGCCCAAGTCAGGAGCCTGACAACACAGAGCACCCTTTTCCCATCTCTCCTTACTGTCCCCAGTAGTCCCTTGGCATCTTGTACAGGCAGAGAGCAAAGCACACCTTGCTCCCCACACGATCCTAGGATCCAGTTAGAAAGGTGTGGAGCTCCTGGCTTCTCTTGCCATGAATGAAGAGCTCCTGAGGAAGCTCCTGGGATTTTCTCAAAGCTAAATCTGAGGGTTATGAAGCCTCACTGCTATCCTATGCCCAACTTTAACAGTGAGCAGGAGATGGCGAGGGGGCACAGAGGAGGGCACCTGCCGTGGTCCTGCATCTTTACCATAAAAGGTCTTTACCAAGCCTTTTATGTAGAGAAGCATGGTGCATCCTTACAACCACCCCACAACATAGTCAGTGTCCTCACTTGTGAGTGACAGAACCAACAGGAAGTGGCTTCCAGGCCTTCTGCCTTTACAGTGGCAGAATCAGCATCTGAAGGAGACTTTGCCCCTCTTTTCCTACTGTAGCTCACTATGCTTCACTTAGAATAAATCTTGCCACACCCCCTTTTACTTTTTTATTATTATGCATTCTGTCTCTGTAGGCCTCTGCTTTTTGAGTCAGAGTTGTGCCTTTATTGATCTCAGTTATGTCCCCAGTTCTTAGCACAACCCTGACATAGCAGAGCTGCTGCATATATGCTTATTGAATAAAAGAGAGAACAGATGAGTAAATGTCCTTTAGCTCCTGGTATTTCTTCCTTCCTTAGCGGCCATTAAAAAGTCAAAACAAAACATCAAACTAGGGGCACAGCTCGGTGGTAGACCACTTGCCCAGCATGTATGAGGCCCTGGGTTCCATCCCCAGCACTGTGAAAATAAGATAAAACCAGACTGAAACAAAATTTTGTTTATCTCAAAGGGAACCTTTTCATTTCTGTTTTGTGACCAACGTTATTTAAATATTGACAATGAATACCCTCCCTTCCTGGCCTCATATACTTAGTGGGGAAGGAAATCAATCCTGTATTGGATTAAAAGAACTGGGAGAAGCTGAGATGGCAGGACTGGGTTTATAAAGGGTTTGGGAGCAGAATGTACACAACTCAGCTTGGTGACGACCAAGGTTGACAGAAGAGGAGAAAACATTTAAGGGACCCCTGATAGCTGGATCCTTCTCCTTTCCTAGCACTTAATGTCTGTGTCAACTGCTTGCCTCCTGAAGCCTGTGCCTACATATTTCTCTGTTGGAAAGTACGTTTATGTTGCGTGTCTACCTAGCCAAGGAGACTGAGAATTCCTCTAGGATAGGACCAGTTTTCTTGCCCAGGCATTAGTTAAGCAGTGACCAAGTGATTTATGGTCAGCAAATATGTAGTGGGGATCTCTAAGTGGTAGGCAGAGTTCTGGGTACAGCAGCGCAATAGATAAACACTTCTGCCTCTGAGTTTGCATTCTAGTTTGGGTGAGGTAGCAAACAAACAAATAAACACTTAGAGGAGCAGACCAGATGCTTAAAAATTTGTGGTTGACAGTGATGCTGTCTGTAGTACTTGCCAGTGTTGCTAATGAGCCTCCCTGGAAACTTGAGTGGCTGACAAGAGGATTAAGAACCTGGAAATAGCCCACTGGGAGATGGGCTAACTTAGGAGTCACTCAGCCTGAGGATTGGGATGGTTGTATGATTCTGTCCATTCCATTCTGGTTGGGAAGAAATTCAATCGAAATATATATATATATATATATATATTTTTTTAAACTTTCTTCTTAAGGTATTTAGTCCAAGCAGTGGAGCTCCATTTAAATGGTTGTCAATGTCCGGAAATGAATATCTGATTACAGTTTTCTAAGGCAAGTCCCTTAGCAACAAGTAGAATCTCATCATATCTTCTGCATAATTCATTTTGGGAAAAGTCCCTTTAGTTTTTCTTTTAAGACTTGAAGGGGAAAACAAACCTGGTTTGAGGGTCATAAGAGTTTTAACATTTCTGGATAAGCAAAAATATCTAATGGGTTCCAGGCACAGACCCTGAAATGTGGATTTCTTGAGCAGTGATGGAGGAACTAAGTCTTTTCTATGGGAAGCTTAGGTAATTGTATCAGGCAGCTTTCCTATTGCTGGGACAAATTACCTGATACCCACAATTTAAAGAAGGAGAGATTAAACTTGGCTCACGATTCAGGGATTTGGTTACATGGTTGGCTGGCTCCAAGACAGAAATATCATGGAGAAGGGGCATGGTGGAACAAAGCTACTTAGTTCATGGTAGCCATGAAGCAGAGCAGAACAGTGTCAGAGAGAAGGGGTGATAGACCAGATATAGACCTCAAGGTCCTGCCTTCATAGCCCACCCAGACACACCCAGAAGTGTGTTTTACTACTCTAAGCCAATCAAGTTGACACAGTTAAACTTAGCCATTACAGCAATGCTCTCAGTGGGTGGGGTGATCAACTGTGCATCTATAAGCCAGTGGCAGGCGTGAAGTCAGCACTGCCCTCTTTGCTCACTGTGCGTTTCTCACCATCCGCTTCCTAGCCTTAATTAGAACTTATTATCCCATTACAGAGCATTGTTCTTCTGCTCTCACTTGGTGTAGTGCCTGCCTTGCCTCGGTTCCCACAGTGAGCATTGCTTTCCCTTTGCACTGTGGCCTGTTGGCAGAGCAGAACGGCACCAAGTCTGGGATGAGGATGGATGCACTACTGTGGAACCTACCCCTCCTACTCACAGGCTGTTTCTCAGCAGGATATGGCAGATCCTCCCAGGCAGATGACCTCTCTTCTGTTCCAGCCTGGCCCAGCATAAAACCTGGCCCAGAAAGTGATGGGAAAGGGCAGGCTTGGTCCAGTCCTTTCTTTCTCTGAGTGCTGGGATAATTCAGTGCTCACTGGGGTGTTCAGGCCTCCTGTGTGGAGCCAAGTTTATCATCCACACAGACTTTTACAGCTCACTTCTAGTTCAGCTGCCCATAGAATTTTTTCCGGAGTTAAAAAATTATTTTTATAAGATTGATTATATGTATAATATTATAGATTATGTTATATATTGTACTGTTATATCATGAATATCTTTGCATGTCACTATTAGCAATTAAAAAAAACTCTTTTCCTTAATTATAAAGCAATGCTCATAGCAAACTAGGTCCTGTGGGGAAATGGAAGATTAAGGATAGCCAAGTAGTGATGTGCTCCTAAGAGATGTCTCCTGTCAGTTTATTTTGGGGAGAAGAAGAGCAGAATTGCATAGAGTATATGGCAGAGTCAGGGTGGAGTTATTGTTAGAACTGTAGAGGAAGGAGATGAGTGTACTGTGAGGTCAGGTTGGCACTGGACTGCAGAGAGCCCTGCATGGTGTGCTGAGGAGTGTGGCCTTCATCCTCTGAAGTGTGAAAGGCTGTAGCTCCATGCTTCCTGGTGCTCCATTAGAAATCATTTCATCTAGCATATCAGCTCATAAGTTTTCAGGTCCAGAAACCGAGATATAGGGAGAGGAACAAGTTAGAAAGACATAGTTATTATAATTATAGAATTATTACAGAAGATGTCTTTGGCATAAACCTTACATTAGCTTGAGTATTGGTAACTATGAGTTAATTGTGCATCTCTCAAAATCTCAGTTTCTTCTTCCTTAAAATGGGACAATAAAGAACTTGCCTCCTGATGCGCTTGATGGGACTGAATGGGTCAAAGCATATAAAACATCTGGCACAGGCTCTGGGCACTTGGGAACATTTTCAGATATCAGAAACTATTACTGTTGTCATCATAAACAGTAGCATTAGTAGTGTCAATCAAATCTGATATCACATGATGAGTATAAAGATCTCACATCATCCTGGCCCTGAACACGGGCTTGGTAAGAAGTCCTTAAGGATGACTCTCTACCTGCTGGTAACCTCATTTGACAGCTTAGATCACATGATCCTTGAAGACTGAGACTTTAGAAATGAAGTTTGTTTCTGTGCCCGTTATGATGAGTGCCATGGACCCTCAGCAACAGGCTTATACTGAAGAAGCACTTTGCTCCTGGCCTGGTCCCCTTGCTATCTCAGCACATTTAGCCCATTGATTCCTTTTAGTCTCAAGAAGAGAAAGGAAGGGCCCTGTCTGTGCCTGGTTTTCTACTGTAATTAGGATGTGATTGTTTAGAGCTGCAGTTTCCATGCCTGCCTCTGAGCATACGTGAGCCTTCATTGCTTCCACTTGGCCACACATGTGGGTAACAAAATTCTTCCACCTGGAAAGATTACTCGGAAGCCCAGGCTCAGTGCCCATGTGTCTATGAACCATGCATTAAAGAGTGTCTGCTCTTGTTGACTCTCTTATTTTCTGCCTGGATCAGGGTGTAGAAGTGATGGATATGAGGTCAGGTGAGGGACGACAAATCCTAATAAGCCACACTCTCGGGCTCCATGCTACTCTCTTGATAGGCACTGATCCACTGGGAAGTTGGGTGCTAGAGGAAGGTTGGGAGGATTTAAGTCATTGTCGAGTGTTTTCAAGTCTATCCCACCTGTCCCGAGGAAGCCACTAGGTGGTGCAGGTCCCAGAGGAGCCAAACTCCATTCCTTTATCTGTGGGGTGTCCCCACTCGGCCTCTGTCCTTTTGGGTTGGAGTGGACTCGTGGGTTCATGGACATGTAAGATATAGGGCCCCTTTATGAAAGTCAGGCCCACAGGGATAGCATTCAAATATGTGCCTCAGGAGAACTCATAGTTGAGTGACTTTGGGTTCTGAAACAATGCTAAGAGTGTGTGAATAGATTTGGGAGTCCAAAGAGGCTAGAAAGACTTCTGGAGCCAGCTAGGACTAGATCTCAGTCCTGAATATGCCTTAGTTGTTTTTGGCCTCAGTTGGCTCATCTGCAAATGGAAAGTATTAACACTTTCTCTCAGACTTATGGTGGGGATTAGATGTGAGGTGTGCAGTATGCTGGTATTATAAGTCAGCTAGGCAGCCAAACAACCAATAACTAGTCAATAAATTACATTTGTTTTTATTTATGTGTTGTCTACATAAAAAGGCATGTTCCATGAGATAAGTAGTTGTATTATTACTTCCAATTTATAGGAAATTAAACTAAAACACAAAGGTCAAGCAACTTGTCAAAGTCATTCACTAGGTGTGTGAACTTGGATTTGAACCCAGGAATCCAATGCTGGAACCTGTTCCTTTAAGGACTGTGCTATCCTGACTTCTGTGAGTGCACTGATGCAGACTGTAATTGATACATTTAAGGCACAAGAGATATGGCTGGAGTGGCTTGAACATAGGAGGGGATTTAAGGAGGACAGAGATATGACTGTGAGCAGATGGATTGTGGACGGCCTTGTAGACTATCCTAAAGTCTTCGCTTTTCTATATATTACTTGGGAAGCTATTGGGGGCTTTGAGCAGAAAAGAAAAGAGGCATGAGCTACATTTTGAACCTCTGCATATTAGTTCTTGTCTTGTTTCTAATAACAGCTGGCATTTCTTGAATGCCAACTACATACATCATTATGTAGTTAAGTTACTAATGTACACTTTCTCACTTAATTGTTAAACAAATTTGCAAGGTGGAAAGCATTAACCTTAATTTACAGATGAGGAAACTGAGGTCTGCAAAGGTTCAGTAATTGGTCAAAGATCTCATAGCTTGTAAATGGTGTAATCAGGTTTTAGCTTTGATCTCTCTGATCCCAAAACCAGTGTTCTCTTTCTCTTCCATCTCCAAAGTGGCCTTCTCTGCTGCTGTTTTGCTATCCTGGTCCAAAGACCTGGTTCCAAATGGTCCACATCTCATAGAAAGAGCGGACCTCCAGCACTGGGCTGGTGCTCCCCTTATCAGGTCTTTTGACATCAAGGAGAGGGATCTGTTCGTGCAACACAGCCTCTTCCTCTTCCTCACCCAGCCCCTCTCACAGGTGGAGAAAATGGGACAGATGGCTACAGGGTCAAGAGCATTAAGAATCTCCAACATGGTCGGCCAGAATTCTAGCTCTGACTCCTTCTGAGTCTAATTGTGTGATCCTAGGCACAAGCACTTGCCGCACTGTAAGAGTGAGAATTTGTGTTTTCCTGTCTACTCCTTGGCCTTCAAAAGACGAGGTCAGTGTTTATTTCTTAGTGTATTCTCATCACTAGGAGGCTGTGTGGATATGTGGAAGAAGCCCAGTGATTATTTGCCACATAACAGATATCAATAGCTAGACATTTTGGCGTGTTTTCTCTCTCCCAGGCACATTATATGCATTATCATTTCATCATCACAAGTAGTTAAAAGTGGATAATGTCACCATCCCATTTTATAGTTCAAGAAACCAAGAAACTGAGGTTATCAAGGCCTAGAAACATGCTCCTGTTCACACAGATAAATATATAGCAAAGCGAGACCAAGTTTCAGCCTTTTTGGATGTAAAATTAGAGTGGAAACAGCTCATGTTTGAGTGTCCTCCTAGTTCTAAAATTAGACTTGGGGAAGCTTACTGTCAAGCCAATGAATGATCTTTCTTCCGATCTCATTGTCTCCCTGGAACTCAGAGGATAATTTTAGTACAAATGCGTGGTTTTCACAAAGCTCACTCTGTTTCTTTCCTTTCTGAGAAACATGGTGGAACATGTTAGCCTGGCCATCTCACGGAGAATGAGCCAGAGGGGAGCATCCTAGCAGACCTTGGCTTGGCAGGCCTGGGATTTGAACTTGTGCCACTGCTGCTGGCTGCTCTGCTCAGGTGGCTCAGATGAGCCACGGTTGTGCAATTTGCTTTCCCTCCCTAAGTGCACTTCAGGATGCCCACCCCATCCTCCTGAATCTCTCTCAGTTAAAAATCTATCCTTTTTGAAGCAAATGTATCATCAGAAACCTTTTGTGGGTTTCTGGGAAATAAAATTCGCTTTCTAAGCAGGGTTGGCCTGGATTTGTGTGCAAGCCTTTTCCTCTGCCACAGGAATGAGACTGGTGGCAAGTTAAGTACTCTAGCCTCAGCCACACCTTCTACCTTAGATGCTGTGGAAAATAGCTCTGTCCTTTGGGAAAGAGTCGAAACACTCAAGGATGATTAACTTGGAAAAGAACAAGGTCATGGAAGGAAGCCTGAGCTGTGTACTCCTATATTTGACATCCTTTTTCTTTTTGAAAAAGAGACTCCTTTTTAGGACCCTCAAGTCATTAACTAGCTAATTCCCCTGTCCCTTTTCTTGCTTTCCTATTATCTCTGTTAACTGAATGCAGTGGCCAGGAATGCTGCCCAATAGGCATCAGTTGAGTGCCTGTTCTAGAGGATGTGCAAGGTCCCTTGCTATGCTTGATTTTCTAGGATAATCCTACTGGTAGATGTTAAATTTGGAATTATTTTGACTTTTTCATTTTGTTTTCCAAAGTGCATGATCCTCTTCCTCTTTTTTTTCTGTTGTTTAAGTTTTATTTATTTTTTAACTTCTTTTTTAAAGCAAAACATTTATTGGTACATTTTAGATATACATAATGATCACATTTATCATAGGGAATTTATACCTGTACAGGATATATCTTGCTGCTTCTGTTTTTCCCATTCCCCTTCTTTCTCTTTGAACTCTCTTCCTCTCCTTATTTAAAAAAGCTTTGCTTTCATTTTTTCTTTCTATTATCTCTTTTTTTGGGGAGTCCCTTCTTTCCTTTCACTGTCTCCCCTCCCTTGTTCCCCTTCTCATTTGAACATTTTCTTCCCATTTCCCAATATCTATTATTCATTTTGGTCTTCATTCTCACTTTTGATTTCTCACATCAGAGAAGCAATGTTGTATTTAAACATGTGAGTATGATTTATCTCACTTAAGAGTATGGTCCCAAGGTGCATCCATTTAGCTAGAAATGCTCATGTTTATCCTTCTTTATGGCAGAGTAGTACTCCATTGTCTAAAAAACCACATCTTTATCCAGCCCCTAGTTGATGGGCATTTGGGTTGTTTCCAAGATGTAGCTATTAAAAATCGTGCTGCTCTAAACATGAGTATGCATATATTGTTGTGGTATGATGCTTTTCAGTCTTTCAGGAAGATACCAAGAAGGGAAATAGCTGGGTCTAATGGAACCTCTAGTTATAGTTTTTTGAGGAATCTTCACACTGATTACCACAGTGGTTGCACCAGTCTAGACTCCCACCAACAAGGGAGAAGGGTTCTTTTTTCCCCATACCCGCTCCAGCATTTGTTATTGGTTGATTTATTGGTAACAGCCATTCTTTCTGGAGTGAGATGGAATCTCTGCATCGTTTTAATTTGCATCTCACAGATGGCCATTGATGTTGAACATTTCTTCGTATATTTATTTGCCATTTCTATTTCTTTATCTGAGAAGTGTCTGTTCATTTCAGATGCCCATTTTTGGATTGGGTCCTTAAATTTGGGGGTGTGTGTAATTTTTTTCAGTTCTTTATGTATTCTAGACATTAGTCTTTTGTCTGAGGAACAGCTGGTAAAAAATTTTTTCCCACTCTGTGGATTGTCTCTTCACTCTGTTGATGGTTTCTTTTGCTGTGCAAAAAGCTTTTTAATAAGACGAGATCCCAGTTTTTCATTCTTTGTGATATTTCCTATGTGATCAAGGTTTTATTCATAAAGTCTGCCTACACAAATATCTTCAAGAGTTCTACTATTCTACCTTTCAACATATTTAGTGTTTCTGTTTTAATATTTAGATCTTTGCTCCATTTTGATTTTAGTTTAGTGCCAAGATATGGGTCTAGTTTTAATCTTCAGCATGAGGAAAGACAGTTTTTCCAACACCATTTATTTATTTATTTATTTATTTATTTATTTATTTATTTATTTTTGGTACGGGGGATCGAACTCAGGTCCTTGTGCTTGCACAGCAGGTGGCAAAACCACCAAGCTAAATCCCCGGCCCTCCAACACCATTTATTAAAGAGGCTATCTTTCTTCCAGTGAACATTTTTGGCCCCTTTGTCAAAGATGAGGTGGCTGAGTGTGTTGGGCACTGTTTTTGTCATCTTCCAATCTGTTCCATTGATCCTCAGGTCTGTTTTTTTTTTTTTTTTCTTCCCCAATAGCATGCTGTTTTTATCACAGTAACTTTATAGTATAATTTCAAGTCAGGGATTGTGATGCCCCCTGCCTTCCCTTTGTTGCTCAGAGTTGCTTTTTGCTATTTTAGGTCCCTTCTGATTCCAAATGAATTTCAGGATTGTTTTCTCTAGTTCTATGAGATATGTTCTTGATATTTGATCAATATTGCATTAAATCTACATAACAACTTTGGAAGTATGGCCATTTTCACTATATTGGTTCTTTCTACCCAAGAATAAGGGATATCTTTCCATTTTCTGAGATCTTCTTCCATCTCCTTTTTCAGAGTAGTATAGTTTTCCATGTAAAGGTCTTTTACTTCCTTCATTAGATTGATTCCTAGGTATTTCATTTATTTGGATGCTATTGTTGTTTCCCTAGTTTCTCTCTCTCAGTGAGTTTGTTATTTGTGTGCAGGAATGCTATTGATTTTTGAGTACTGACTTTGTATTGAGCTATGGTACTGAATTTGGTTATTAAATCTAGAAGTCATTTGGTGGAGTTCTTATATGTAGAGTATCATGTCATCTGCAAATAATGATAATTTAACATTTTCCCCTCTTTCCTCTTTTTTAAAATAAAATTGTTAAAATGATGAAATATGACAGCCTCTCCACTTGCTCTAAAAGGGTTTATTTTCTCACTTGTTTATTCAGTGTATTGCTCTGTCCTAGGCACTAGGGCTAGACCTTAGTCAATACCTTCATGCAGCTCAAAGTTTCAAAGTGAAGACAAACAATCCACACACTAGAAATGAGCAGTGTGAAGAGAATGGACTGAAACTAAACAGAAGAATGGTGACTTCTTTTAGATAAATGTGGCTCAACAAAGCCTCCTGAGGATATGACATTGAAGAATGAGAAGATACAAATTATGGGGAAACACTATTTATATATCAATGAAAACAAGTGTACTTCTCAAAACCCCAATCTACTGTGTTTTTCTTTCTTTCTCACAACTCCATCAGTTAGTTCTATGTTGAATATTTGAATTTTCTTGGTGCAGTTCACAAAACATATTTTGACATATCCATGTGTCTTGATTGAACGAAGTACATTATTACTATTTTTACTTTAATACAAAAATGAGCACTTTTGAAGGAAATTGATATTAATGAGGCAATGACCAGTTGGAAGGTTAAGCAGTGCATCTACAATGAAGCGTCTCAGAAAGGTTAGTGCTTACAGTTGGTTGTGGTGGCACATGCCTGCAAACAAGGCACTCTGCAAGGCTGAGAAAGGAGGATTGCAAATTGAAGCTCATCCTGGGCAATTTAGTGACTTAGCAAGACCCTGTCTCAAAATAAAAAATAAAAAGGATTGGGGATATATTTAGCACAATGTGTAGGCCCTGGGTTCTATCATCAGATCACACAAAAAGATTAAAATTATTAAAATAAAGGTTGGCACTTTGCTTTGGCCTGTGGGCTATAGGATACTTACATCTGTCATCTCTCTACTGAATCCCGCTCTGTGAATCTTTTGACATCTCCAGGGCTCAGGATTACGTGAAGCAAGCAAGGACTCTCTCTGCATTAAGGAGACCAGTGAACACTATGATTCTGCCCCTGTGGCCTGTAGGGACTTTGACTAGACTGTGGCCCAATTCTGACTTGGAAAGAAGCCTAGAAGACAGGAATTGGAATGGTGAGTGATAGGTCAGGAGCCAGGCTGAGGACGGAGAGTGGGCAGCAAGGGAGGCATGGCTAGGATTTTAAGGGCCACATAGAAGTAAGAGGAACAGAAATTTGTAGCCATTTCTTTAGTCACCTTGAATGAGTCTCCACAGAGTATCTCCAAGCAGGACTTCACCGGGCTGTGCCTTGGCTGGGCACAGAGCAGACTGTTGAGCTAGAAAATAAAACCAGAGCGGATGAATATTAGCTCCCAGTGGAGGGGTCTGGGAGAGCAAAGGCAGGACAGGGAGTCAGGTGGAGAGCCATCCTGTGACCTGCTTTGCTCTTCTTCCCCCGTGGACTGAAAAGGTCAGGAGCAGAAGAGTGTGTGGGTCACTCTGCACACGGAGGCACACCCATGTGCTCAGTGGAGAGGAAAACTGTCATATTTCATCCATCAGAACAGTAGTGCTCATGGAAGTGAGTATCTTTTCCAGAACCAAGGACTAAGCTGTAGCCAACAGTACAGGGGTGTGTAGTATAGGCCGTCCCCAGTTCCTGTCCCTGGGAATCACAGAATATGGCCTTCTTTGGAAATAGTGTCTTTACAGATGTAATTTGTTGTGATCAGATCATATGGGTAAGAGTGGGACCTTGCCCAGTAACCTGTGTCCTTAAAAGAGAAAACAGGGTAGGAATGTAGCTCAAGTGTTGAACACTTGTCTAGCATGTGCAAGGTCCTGAGTTCCATCCCTAGTACTGAAAAAAAAAAAATGAACAGAATACTTACATCCAGAGACAGACACAGTATGGAAAGAAAGAGGCAAAGAGCCAAGTGATGTAACTGCAAGGAATCCAGGAATTGCAGCAGCCTCACTGGAAGCTGAGAGATGGGCATGGAGCAAATTCTTTCTCAAAGGTCTCAGAAAGAACCAACCTTGCTGATAATTCTGTTCCAGAGTTCTAACTTCCAAAATGCAAGAGAATACTTACTCCTTCCTATGTTACAGTGTGGATCTCTGAAATTCCACAGTGTGGTTCAGACTTCAGGGCAGGTACCATTAATACTAAATGCCCAGTGCCAATGATGCCTTCAAATCACGACATGGTCCTCACCTCAGTTCATCGTGCTGGGCCTCTCTCTCTCTCTGTCTTTCTCTCTCTGTCTCTCTCTCTCTCTCTCTCTCTCTCTCTCCCTCTCTCCCCCTCCTCTCTGAATTCTTTTTTGTGGGCAGAGATCAGGTTTAATTCAGCGCTGGATCCCCAGCCACTGGAACATAGTTGGCATTCAACACACATTGAAAGAAAGAACAAATAAAATAAATACTTCTGGGCTAAAGCAGCCTTTCTTAAGTCTCAGAAACACCAACCTGCCATTTTATTTTCTCCTTCTACAGATATTATTAAGCACCTCTCTATGCCAGGAACTGTGTGAGGGGTTGAGAACACGGTAATAAACAGAACAAACTTTTTGCTTTCTTGATATTTATTGTCTAGACAGTAGGTTGGGGGAGGGAGTTGGTTAAATCAGCAAACAAATATGTGGATATATTAATCACATAGATACCTGTGAAGAGATAAGTTTGCAGAAAATAATAGAACATAATAATGGGCAGAGTAACTGGGTTTCCCCAGTGAGATGGCGCTAGGAAAGGCTTACATCTGTAAGAAGACATTTGAGCTAAGACCTAGGTGAGGACACATGTCTTCAAAGATGTGCAGGACAAGCCCCACAGGCAGGGTGACAGGCAGCACCAGGTTCCTGAAGCAGAAGTTAATATGGGGTGCTTGAAAAGCAGAAGAAAGCCACAAGCCAGGCACAAAGGGCAGAGGGCTACAAGACGATGTCAGTGAGACAAATTGGTTCTGCTCTTCAAGTCCAAAGCCGGAAGAGTTCCAAGTCCTTAGAGAGTGACTTACATGTTTGTGCTGTTCGGAATGTTGTTGAAATTAAAATTACAGTGGATTCTTATAGCTGGCACAGGGAGCCCCATAGTTGACCAAATCCCACCTGAGAAACAGAGCTGTGTTCTTACCAAGGCTGAAGGGACCAAAGCCTGACCTGGCATTTTCTCCTCATTAAGTCTCAGAGGGTCTAAGTGGGTACCCAGGAAGGCTGTCCTCACTGATAGTGGAATGTTTGTCTAAAGCTTTGCTTAAAGCTTTATTTTCTTTGTGTTCTAGGAGAAGGGCAAGGCAGAGCTGATTTTTGAAAGTCATGCCTGAGCTGATGTTAGCCCTGTGTCACTGGTACAAGCTTGTTCAGCCATTTGGTATCCTGCGATTTGGTGGCAGGATATGAGAAATGGCTTCTTGTTACAGAGTGGTCTTGTTCGTCCTTGATTTTTGCATTTTCTTGAAATCATAGATGTCTTTAATTACTTCCATGTGGCCAAAATGCTCCATGATCAAAATTCTATAGAAAATAAAGTTTGCTTTATTAAATAATGTTTCTAAAGGGATTTGTGTGGTCTTTCTTTTCCTTTGTTTCCCCCTTTGCTATTTATTTTTTTTTGAGTTTTAATTTGTTGCAGCATTTAATTGCTTGCTTCTGTGCTGGAATTGCTCTCCAAGCTTCTACAATCATGTATTATAATTCCCTTTATGACTTCTGAATCACTTTTAGCCTTCAGTTACAAGAACTGGACAATAATCAGACTAAACAGAGTAAGTATCTATTCTACATAGTATCTGGCTCCTAAACCCATTGTTCCCTTTCCTTGCAAACTTCTATGTGGTTTTGGAAAGAACAAGATTAAAAATAATCAGCACCTAGTCTCATGTAAACTCACGTGCCTTGGAACACATGGGCATACATAATCCCCATTTTATAAAAGAGAATATGGACCCTCCTCCTCAGAGAGGTGAAATGACTTTTTAAGTCATGTTCATGCAGTGCATGTCAGAGCTACAAAGCCAGCTAGGCTCCTGGAAGTGCAAAGCCATCTCTACCTACTTCCATTCTGTATTATGATTTCCTAACATATAAGCAGACTGGTAGAGTGAGGGCTGCTTTTGAGATGCTGGAATAAAACAAATAACATCTAGTGAAATGTTGTAGTGAGTCCCTTGCTACACACTGTTGGTAAGTAATGCTTCTTCTCTACCTGGAAGAAAAGTAGTTCTAGTCTCAATACAAAGAATGGCAACATGCTAGGGCTTAAGCAGATACTACAGTGCTGGCTTCTCCAGGAAACAAAACCACTATGTAGAAGGTGTCTGTATTATAAGGAATTGGCTCATATTATGATGGAAGTTGAAGTCAGCAAGCTGGAGACTCCAGAGAGCTGAAGGCCCGAGAACCAGAAGACTCTGTGGTGTAAGTTCAAGTCCAAGGTCAGGGAAAGACTAGTGTTCAAGGTCAAGTAGTCAAGGATGTAGATTTGCTTCTTAATCTTTTTGTTCTTTTCAGATTCAATTGATTAGGTGGTGCCCACTCACACAGGGAGGTCAGTCTCAACCTACATTGTAGTCTTCCGCTTCCAACGTTGATGATATCTGGAAACACCTCAGAGACACACACAGAATAGCATGTGGCCATGTATATGGGCCACCCAGGCTCAGTGAAGCTGACATATAAAATTAACTATTCTAAAGCCTTAAATTTGAATTTTGCCTTTATCATTCCTTAGTTAAGTGGCTTTGATCAAACTACATAACCTTATTTGAACCTTACTTTCTTTATCTGTGAATTGGAAATGTTAGTACCTACCCATTAGGAGGATTACAATAATTAAATATCATAGTTTTCTACAGTATGTAGCGTATTTCCTGATCTAGAAAAAAGAGGCAATAATTGTTATTTATTTTTATCATTATTTTCACATTATTGTAGCAGTAAGTCTAAGCATATATGGGCAATGCTTTTGTTGTATGTATTATTTGTTGCATATTTTGAGCCTAAACATTTTTCTTTCTATTTTGGCAAATAGAACTTTTATTTGAAATAGAAATTCAGACTATTGAAGTCAGAAGGCTCATATGTAGGTTAGGGCTTTGATACTTGTTTACTGGGTGATTGTCTCAGTGATTTTCTTAGTCACCAAGACAAAATAATCAACACCCACAACTTGGAGAAGTTTATTTTGGCTCACAGTTTCAGAAGCTTCAGTGCATGGTAAGTGGGATCCAAGGCAGAAAGGTGGAAGGGTCTACCTGGAAGGAAAATTGCTCAAGTTATGGTGGCCAGGAGGCAGAGAGTGAAAGGAGGAGCAGGGAGAGAAATGTGCCTTCCAGGTCACAACCCCAGTGACTGGCCTCTCCCGACCAGGCTCTGCCTTCTGACAGCAATTCAGCTCTAGCTCCACCATGATCCAGTCACCTTCTAAAAGCACCACCTCCGAGCACATAAGAATCTTGGGGGATCATTCTTGACCCAAACCGTGATGGCAAACTTTTTGGAGCTTTCCATGATACAAAGATCTCTCTGTGGCACACATGCCATAAGTTTGCCACCACTGATAACAGTAATTTTGAGCAAATTGTTGAGCCCTGGTTTTTCTTATGTATAAAACACCTGTTTTGTTGATCTCCCTATCTTGGTATAAGGATGAAAAAAAATAAGATGCTATCTGTCATATTTCTTTTCATGCTTCCATCCTTTCCAGTGAACACTGACTAGGTAGGGAGAGTCATCTCCCCAACCCAGGTATGAAGCCAGCTGTTGGCATTCTGAGTTGCACAGGATAGAGTTATTCCTACTGGAGGAAACTCAACAATTCTGGGGAGAGAAGGTGGAGGTGGCAGTGAGGAGCTATAATGTGGATGGGGAAGGGTAGACAGGAACCCCTGTTAAGTGTTCAATGGTAACAATTACCCAGACCACGGGCTGTAGAGAAAGGGTTTATAGATAGAGAAATCCTGTGGGTATCGTGTGGGTCCTGAGGAAGTAGCACACTTGCTGTGTGTGTGTGTGTGTGTGTGTGTGTGTGTGTGTGTGTGTTGAATGAGATGTGGCTTCATAGTCCTCAATAATGGCAGTATGTAGGAGGTGTTCCCAAGATAAGAAGTTAACACACAAAATTAACAAGAGGGCACTAAACTGTTTAAGCATACAGAAGGCCTCTTGGAGATTGGATTTCAGGTCATATATTTGCCCCCAATAAGGACTCCTGGCAGCATAAAGTCCTGGTGTGCCAAGAACTGGCAGCTGGGGGACGCAGTAGTAGAAATGAAGGGTGCTGGAAGCCACAGCATGAACAGTCCCTGGGTTGGGGCGGGTGAGAGACTGGGCAGGAACATGGTTGGCTGTGAAAGCTAAGCCAGCAGGAAACCCTGCCCAGGCATTGGTAAGCTTCTCAGAGAAAGTGCAGGAGAGAAGAGCTAAGGTGTATTTGCAGAGTATTATTAAATCACAATTGAATCTCTGACTGTACCCTTCATTCCAGGGGCCATTCTAGGTGCTCTGTACGTCCTACGTGGTGTCTTCCTTATAACCCAGCAAGCAGTATGAGTGTTATTCCATTTTACAGTTAGGAAAGCTGAGGCCCAGAATGGTGAAGGAATCACACAAGGTCACACTACTCTTAAGCTGTTAAACTGTTAAGTTATAGAGGTTACTTGGCTGGTCTCTGGAAGCCAGAGCATTAAATCGATCACATCTCCACTTAACACCGTTTCATGAGACCCTACTGCTTGTGGTGAGAGAGTCCCGTATGTTGTGTGCTGGGTCCTATGTGGAGGTCCCTCACTGCATTGCTTCCACTGGTCCCCAGTCCTCTCCTCAGATGTCTTCCTCTCAGTTCCTTAAGGGCATTCTGGTCTTTCAACCACAGGGATGTTGGCGCTTGTTCTTTTGCTCCCTTCAAGGGACCAAACCTTATGCCTGGACTGACCACTGTCACTGGAGGCCATTTCTCCCTTCCTAGACCATGTCAGTTCCTGTCCTCTCTCCCATCCCACCGTGTCCTCTTCCCTCCTTTTTGGTTGTCACACCTAAGAGGACTGAGGGGAATGCTCCATTCCACCATGCACAGGACACACACACACACACACACACACACACACACACACACACACAACTGCCCAGGTCAAAATGGCAGCAGAGCTGAGGCTGAGCACCCTTGCTATAAGGCGACATTGCCAGCAAGGCCTTCCAGAATTTCACTTCTCTTTCTCCACCCTGATATGTCACATCCCCATTTCCTGAGGTACTACTTTTCTCCTGTACACACATCACTATCTAGTAAGTAGCATATTTCACTCACTTCTCTTGTTTATCATTTCTCACCCACTTCATAGAGTGTGTAAGCTGTATGAAGACAGGAATCTATGTCATTTTTGTGCACTGCTTTATCATGAGTGACGTGAACAGCGCACAGCACATTGTGAGCACTCAGAACGTATCATTTGAACACATGAGTAAATCTGAGGTCCTCGATAAAAACCACCAATCCATCACAGAGGGTGCTTGACTGTTTGCCATCGCTGTGGTTGTGCCCTATCACCTTGGAAGGTGATAAAATGAAAAATCTTTTCTTTTATATCCTGCGGTGGTGATGTTGTCTCCCCTTAGCCCTAAGATTCCCCAGAAATGTTTGTATTGTAGGCAAATGTCGGGGAGGGGAGCAGATTGTCTCCGTGTACCACCAATTCCTGAAGGAGTGAGTGTTCTGGCAAGATGCCTTTGTAAAAATACTTAGACTGCACCTTATATTTGACAGATGGGGAAACTGAGGCTCAAATACAGCCTCTAAAGACATTTTGAACAATTAAAATTTTTTGGTTTGGATTTGCTCAGGGCAACCCAGCAAAGAAGTACCAGGGTCAGAATTACAACCGTTTCCCGAGTCCCATGGAGAAGGAAGAAGGAAAGTGAAAATTCTGGGGTTCTAAATATGGATGTTGGCAGGCGAGACATGATTTCCTAACGCTGGTTTTTGCCTCTTGAGTTGTGATCTTTGGCTGACAAGGAAGCAAATTAGATTGCTAAATGCAGAGCTTTCTGAAATGCAAATTAGTCTGAATCACATGCAAGTGTGGATTTGAGCTCTATGTGCAAGAGAGAGGCTCTGCCAGGGGCTGGCTGCAGTGAAAACTCTCCGCCGTGGGTCCTGGCCTCCCTCCTGCTCCTTCCAGGCAGCCGTGGGCAGGGCTCAAGGCGAGCAGTGAGCATGAACACCTTCTCCTGCCCTTGAGGGCTTCGCAGGCTCAGTCTTATGCAGGGACAGGCAGCGGGGAGAGACTTATTTTTAATCCAGTGGAGGGGTAGTGTTCTGGCAGTGTCATCATTATGCCCCCTGTCTCAAACCCCACTAACTGGGCTACACTTTTTCTGAGAATAAGGTACCCATTTTGCGTGGTTTTTTAAATTCGGTATTGAGAATTGGACACAGCGCCTTGGCACTGAATGACATCCCCAGCCCTTTTGTATTGTTTGCTTTGTGAGACAGGGTCTCCCTAAGTTGGTAAATTACTCAGGCTAGGCTTAAACTTGTGTTTCTCCTGCCTTAGCCTCCTAGAATGCTGGGATTCTAGGTGCTTGCCACCATACCCTGGTTGATTTAAATAAATACCTATGAACTATATATCAAGTATATATAAAATCTATAAATCTATAAATATTTAGATAGATACATAGATATGTAAGTATAAAGTATAGATCTGTGTAAATACTGATGTATAAAAAATATACATGCAGGCACCAACACAGGGATAAGAGATAGGGGATGGCCTTGAAGCCTGGCTTTCACCACACACAGCTGCCTGGGCATCTTTTGCACATCTGTATGATGCTGGTAGCCACAGCAATAGTGATGAATCAAAAATTTTGAATTTTTACTGTGTGCCAGGTGTTGCTCTACGCACTTTAATATACTACTTCCTGGAGTCCTCATAGGCACACTGTGAGGCAGCTACACTCATGTTTCCCACTTTCACAAGGAAGCAAACAAGATAGAGTAACCTGTCCAGAGTTCTGGAGCAGAGAGAAGTCAGTGGCGTCCGGACCCCGGTGCTCTGGCTTCTGAGTGGGCTGGCTGGCCCTGCTGTAAGATGCATGGCTGCTCTAGACCATTCAAATTCCAAGGTAACTGTGGCCTTGGACTTTCTCCACCACTTAGTAACAGTGCCCTCTTCACTCTCTTCTAGGCACTGGTCCATGGATTATCTAGTTTAATCCTCACAGCTAAGGGTGAGGTATTTTTATGTCTATCTTACAAACAATGAAATACAAGCACGGAGAGCCTAAGTAATTTGCTTGACATCACAAAGAAAGTACTGGGCAGAACCAGGTTTCAGGACATTTTGTATAAATAGAATCATAAATTGTGAGCTCTTCTATGTCTTGCTTATTTTGTTATCTTGCTTTTGAGCTTTCTATTATATATAGCATGTATCAGAATTTTATGCATTCCATTGCTTATAGTATTCCATTGTATGGAAATATCAGTTTTTTAAAAATCAAATTATTCACAGACATTTGAATTGTTTCCATTTGTTGGTAAAGAATGGGAGGTAGACTTTGTGGAAATGGGAAGGGGATCTGAGAGTGGAGGAAGATAGGAGGAAATGGAGGGGAAGAAGAAGTACAAAGGATCAAGATGCAATATGTATATGTACCAATTTTCCACAGTGAATGTGTGTACTGTATTATGTATTGCAAACATATACTATAAATTTTGTTTTAAACTCACAAAAACAACAACAAAAAAATTTAAATCTGAACCTACTGAGTAGGAAAGGAAACAGGATTTATTATATATATATATTATTTTTATGATATTGTTAGTATATTTCATTGAAAATGTTAATTTGATATGTTATCTATGATCTCACATGGGTTTGTATATAAAACTCTTGTTTTCTCTAAATATTATCTACTTATTTTGTCTTTATATGTATAATTTTATATTTATATTTCTAAATAAATAATGCATGCATTTTTCAAAAATAGTGAAACTGTGAAGATTCAGGCATATGTGTACATGATTTAATACTAGGTATTTCCCCCAACTCCTCTCTTTCTCTCTTTCTCTCTCATCTCACACACACACACACACACACACACACACACACACACACACGCACGCACTCTCATTAAAGGAGCCCAAAGCCTAGAGTCAGGTCACATGAGTTTGAACACTGCCTCCACCATGTACTAGCTGTTCAGGCCTGAGAGAATAGAGTAACCTTTCTGAGCTTTGTTTTTTCTCCCAGTAAAACCAGGATAATAATAGTATTTGCCGGATAGTGTTATTTAAAAGCTTGACATAAATAATGCAGTGTTCAGTTCATAAATAATTACACAATAAATGTGTGCCAGGTAAGCAATGGAAACCCAAAGAACAATCCAAAGAAGGGAAAGTGTCTGACCTTGGGGTTTAGAGTCCATTAGACATGGACATGTAGTAAGTGGACATAATATAGCTTAAAATTTAAAGTGTAATACTACAGGAGTGGTCACCGTGAGGTTCATGTTTACTCAAAAAATGTAGAGTAGCAGATCAGAAAATGAAGACTTTTTTGCATATTGGGAGACCTGCTGGGCTGCAGGCTATGACCCAACCCAGGATGGAAGCTTTGAAGAGTGAACAGAGGTTGGGGAGAAAGGGCGGGAGAATGCCGGGTGACAAGCACAGTGCAACTGAAGGCACAGAGAGGCTGAAGAGAGACGCGTATCAGAGGCAGTGGTGCCCAGAAAAATGGGTGACAAGAGTGGAAACCTTGGCTGGAATTTGGCCTGGCTGTGTCCTGGGTCTTTAAGATACTGGTGAGCAACAGCAACAGTTTATAAGAAACTGCTAGAGCAACACGTGGTTTTATTTAATTAAAAAAAAAATTAACACTGATATGGGTATCCAGTGGCTTAGTTTAATTTCCTTTTTCTTGATTACGAGTGAAATGGAGCATCTTTTCATAACTTTATTGACCATTTTGGTTTATCTTCTAGCAATGGTACTTTCACATCCTTTCCGCTTTTATACTATGTTGATTTTTGATTTGTAACAGTTTATTTATGCTATGTACTAATCTTCTCCCAGCTTATCACTTACATTGCAACATTGCATATAAGGTCTTTTGCCATCTGAAATATTTATATTTTGATGTATTCAAAGGGATTGTTTTTTTCTCATATGATTGGTCCCCTTGGTGTGTTTACAAAACTTCTCTCTCTATGTTCTGAATTTGGAAAGAAAGATAACTTCTTCTCTTTTCTTCTAGTAGTTTGAAAATTTTGACTTTCTTCTTATATGTAATTCACATAGAATTTGTTTCATTTTATTAGAAATAATTCCATTTAGTTACTTTTGCTTTAGAAAAGCCACCTGTCCCAACATTACTCATCAAATAGTTCATCCTGACCCTACTGCCTAGCAATGCTTTCTCTCTCCTAAACTCATTTCCCATGCATGCTTCTGTTTCTTTGTCCCCCATTCTGTCCTACAGTTCTTGTTCAGCCCACTTTCTTCATTTTACACTATAAAGTGAGAAGGCTTTTGTGTTATTACTATGTGTAATCGTTATTTTTAAAGATTTTTATTTTCTTTCTAGTGGATATACAGGTTTTGAATCATTCCTCTATCTTAGGATAAGCACATTGTTCCTAGTTTCTTAGTTTTTCCTATTATGAATGCTCCTGTGGTGAGTAATTTTTTGTTTAAAGCATTTACATATTTTTGGATTATGTCCTTTGGATGGATTCCCAGAAATAGAATTACTGAGTCAAAGGGCATGAATATTTTTAATGCTTTTAATTCGTGGCCTGCACGTATTTTAAAAATTAAAGTGAAGAAGGATTCTGGTAAGTTCCTGGTACTCTATTATATAGTCGCAGTCATCTGGACTGTGCCAAGTCTGGGACTGGGAATGGCTGCCCTGTGGAAGTTCAAGAGGGAGATTAATGCAGTCTCCTTCAAAGGTTTATCTTCTCTTACTTTTTGTCTGTTTAACAAATTTTTTTTGTATATCCATTTATTCCAGCAGTCATTTGTTAAGCACTTATTGTGGGCTTCACAGTAGAGCAGAAAGCAGGCTCTCATATCCCAAAAGACTATGCAAACAAAATTGAGTTAAGAGCTTTCCTGGGGGAAAACACATGATAGCAAGTTGTGTTCTATAGACTGGATGACCTAGGTTGATAAGGAAGCTGAGATTTGAATGACAAGGACACACCCCGGAGAGAAAAGGCACCCTCTGGCTAGTAAAATAACAGCATGTCCCCTGTGGCCAATGGCAGGACTGATTGTGGCTCTGGGACAGAAAGGTCTTTGTAGCAGGAGCCTGATCTATGAGCTGTGCTGAGAGTGAAGGGAACAGAGAGGTGAAGCTGCAGCCACTCAGTGCTGTGTGCTCCAGACAGTAAGCGCTGATGAGAGCCGTGGGGAGTCTCAGGATGGAGGGATACAGTCTGATGATTGCTGTCCAAGATCACCCAGGCTTCTCTGCAGAGCAGTTACAGGGCCTCAGGGGTGCTGGCACAGAAGTGAGTTGAAGGCTCAGGGCAGGAGTGGTGGGAGAAGGAAGGAGACAAACGTGGATTTCTGTTTATGTGTTGGAACGTGGTTCGTGGGATTTGCTGATAGATTGGAGATGTGGAGTTAGGGAAAGAGAAGAATCAAGAGTACATCCCCAGATGTTGGCCCTAGCAACTGGAAAACTGGAATCACGTGGATCTGGAAAAGACTAGGGAGATCAGGGCTAGAGTAGGGAGGAGATAGGAAGGGTCTGGCGTTGGCCATGCGAAGTCTGAGGTCGCTCTTTGGTTAAGAGGTGAGGAGGGCGGTGAGGCAGCTGGACCCACAATTCTGGTGTTCCAGGGAGAAGTTGGGAGCTCTACCACAGATTTGAATGGCATTGGCACATCTCAGGGAATTTAAGTCTCCTGGAAAATAGATCCACAAACAGAAAAGAGAATGGGACCAGTCAACTTCCATCAAGATATGTTGAGTTTCTTATATTTATCTTTGTGAACAAAATCTTTTTGTTTTCACTTTTCCCAAGTAAGGAAAGGATACAACATGAATTTTCTAGTGTCTTACTGGCACACTCCTCCAATTTTTAAGTGGTGACTTGAGAAATTATTTCTGTAATTTAATCAACTATTCAGATCCAATTGGATGGGTAAGAAAAACAATCTTTTGCATCTTGCAAGGTTTTCCAGAAATGTTCTCTTGTTTGCTGCATTTATGTTGGAATAGAAAATCTGTGCAGATTTTACGGTGAGCTTTTTCCCAAGATATATGTCACTCTCTCCTCCTGTGACTCTACCTCAAGATCTCCCATGCCTCGATGGTGTGATGTAATCTGAGGTACGGTGCTCCTTGCCACAGAACTGTCCCAGAAGAGACCTGTGTATTTAGGTCAGTGCCCTGCTATGCAATTCCAAAGTGGTTTTGCACAGGGTGCCTTGTATATTATTTCTGATATGTTAGATTACATGTCTCCATGTTTGTGTATAAAATAGAATTGATTATATGCAATTCTTTAATTATATGCCATTCTTCCTTCACACCAGAATACTATAGATTAGTCAGTGAGTGAAGTTTTGTGGGTGGAAACAAAAGTTTAGGAATCAGAGAAGGTGAAAATCTCAATGTTGACACTTAGCCCATGACCTAGGGCAAGTTTCTTAATTGCCTTGGGCCTCAGTTTCCCCCATTTAAATTGTGATAATAAAAAGTACTGACCAGAAAGGGATACTGTGAGGACTAGGAAATAATACATGATGAATATACATAATTTAGTAATTATTTGTTGCACACTTGCTATATGTTAAGTGCTGTCATGCAAAATGCACAAGACATGGATATAGATCTTATAAAACTGACAGGAATCCCAAGGAGAAATTATTAAAACAAACAAACAAACAAAAATAGGGCTGGGGATTTAGCTCAGTGGCACCATGCCTGCCCAGAGAGCACAAGGTCCTGAGTTCTATCCCTGGTACCAAAAGAAAAAAAAAATCGAAAGAAATTATTATTTGATTACAACTGTGATAAGTCCAGGGGCAAAAAGCTCAATTTTGGAGACCTAAATATATATAATTTTAGTTATTATTTTTAGATTATCCTAAATAGCATTTCGCGTTGGAATGCTTAGAATTAATTAATGATTCAGTGGGCTGAAGATGGAGATAGAAAAATATGAATTTCTCTGGTGTTTGGGGAAAAAATACTGATGCTTTTGCTGAAGAGCTCTATCTGTCAGATGCCGAGTCTTATCTTTGTGCCACTCTAATATGCTTCTTTCCCAAGGCAGCATCCACTTGCACTAGGGAGTAAAATATAGCAAGCACTTTCTAGAGAAAAGCCTTGAATTGTGAGTGAAGCCCTGCAATGCTCTGTCAAGACACACAATTTACGTTCTTGGTAACGTGCCATTTTAGAATTTCTCTGTTAAGATGATAACTAACGTTTACTATTAAATAAAATGCAATTTAGCTGAGAATAAACAAAATCACAGTTGAGAATTTGAGAAGAAAAATTCAATCCCGGGACATGAGATTTTTTTTTAATCCCATAAAGATAAAAAAGCAGAGGATTTAAAATTCTCTCCATATGTCCATTATATGCCTTTGCAGTTATGATCTGGCAAGAGCAAATGGTTGTACGTTATTATTTTTATTTCTGTGTCTCCTTGTAGTATTCCACAAGTGTGACGGGAAGCCTCGCTTTGGGCTCTGTTCAGGAGGGGGAGCCCCAGACTTTCAGGACACTTAGCATTGATTGGATGTTGTAAGAACTAAGACAAATATATTGAAGGCTATTCTTTGGGATAAAGGAACATCACAGTGGAATGGTTATGAGTCCAAACTCAAGAACCACAATCCTTGAATTTGAACTTTCTCTGCAGCTGATAGCTATGTAACCTTAAACAAGTGTTTAGCTCCTCAGCACCTGCTTTTCCCCCTCCATGTAATGAGGTTAGTAACAAGACTTTTCACATAAGAGCATTCATATATGGGTGAGGTTTTATGGACAAAGCGTTCAGAATGGTGGCTGGTACCAAAGAGGTGCTATGTGACTCTTGATTGTTGTGATTAAGTGTGACTGGTGCAGAATAAAGGTGGTTTTATGGAAGACTGCCAGGTTTTGAGGAAAGGTGGCTAGAGATAAAGGGTGCAAAATTATCTGTAATCCGGGAAAACAAATGACCTGAATTTTCTTCATTGTGAGGGGACTCTGGGAAAAGGAAAGGTGGAAGGCAAGAGTTGGGATCTTTGTTGTCTCCCATGTCAATATACAGATGTGGCAGGCAAAGAAATTTAGCAGAAGCATGTGTGGCCAGGTGTGTTTCTGCCTGTTATTAAAGGCACAGTCATTCTTTCTTCAGTGTCTTCTGAGAGGAGTTAGCTGACACGTGTAAAAGAGGAGTGACCGAAATGGTAGGACACAAATTAGTGGAGTGTTGTCTATGTGCATGTGTACAGGAGGGTAGCTTCGTGAGACATTCTTACTTTCTAGCCCCACAAGATATGAAGCGAGTCAGTGCTTTGCCCACCTCCCTGCTTTCAGACCCCTTCAAAATGCTCTCTACTTTGACCTGTTTAAGTTTATTTCAATTAAAAAATACATTTAGAAGGAATAGATGCTTTAAGTATGGTTCATTCTTTGGAGGGGGTGTATGTGCGCCACGTGACAAGTGGTTGCCATGGTAATTTCTCATTATTGTTGAATTGAAAAATAATTACTCTGGCAAAAAATCCCACGTAACCTGTCAGTGCTTAAGTTAAAGATGCTGGGGGGCAGCCCTGGCACCAGGATCCTGTTTTTGGTGGAGGGAACTGGGCTAGAGACAGGACAGAATTCAGGATGGAAGATTTTGTAGATTTTTAATTATAATTAAGACTCCCTTCTGCTATTTGACAAGAATATATCTCTCATCCTGATTGATGATTTGGCTATTGGTGGAACATAGGCTCACCTGTGAAATGGGACAAAAGGACCATAGATTCCAATGACAGAAATGCATATTGGGAACTATGGAGAATGGAGAAGCTTCAATAGTATTTTTACCTAATTAAAATATATAAGAACTGTTGGCAACGTTGCCCTTGCTTGTGTTCAGGCTGAGTTAATTTCATGTTTATTTACCTGCAGTTTGCAGTGTGCTATCGTTACCTTCCTGCTTTAGGAAAAGAATCCACTTTCTACTTATTAATATTCACTGAACACTAACCATGTGCAGTTCAGATACTAAGCAGCTCAGCTGCAAGGATGAGAAGTGCCTGTCTGTTGGGAAAAGACGTGCCCTGGATCCGAAGCCTGGTGGCAGGGTGGACAGAACAGAGAAAGACTTGCACACAAATCGGGATGTTGGTACTCAGGTGTCCTACCTCTGGGTCACTGTGGAGGACCATGGTGAATCTGTGCATTGTTTCTTGCATCAGTGTCAAGAAATAATCCTTTTGTTGGTAAACAAAGCCCCAGCCATACATTTCTCCTTTAAGAAAATGGTACTTAAATTTTAATTATTGTTATTATTACTATTCTATTGTCTATTCTATTGAATTTGTAGGTGCTCATCCTCCTGGTACAGTTGGACTCTGTTTTGTAATTTTGTTGTTCCTGCTACTGGATCCTACTTGGAAATTTATCACTTAAAGTACTCTGTGTTTTCAGCACTACCTAGGTATCAGTGAGACCAGAAGTTTTTAATGTGGAAGTTTAGGATCCTCCGAATGAAAAAACCAAACTACAGACAAGTATGCACACTATGTAGAGGCATGGTCACTTTAAGTCTAAGAGGAATTTATGCCTAAGAGGAATTCTTACACATGTACATAAAGGGACATGCCAAAGGGTCTTATCACAGCATTATTGTAATGGCAAAATAATTAGAAACTAGAGTTCATTAGTAGCACAATATTTAAATAAATTGTATTGTACTCATTTAGTGTGCTACTGCCTAGTTTCTATAAGGAAAGAAGATGCTTCAATGTATAAAATGGGTAGGTCTCTAAATATGGAGTTGAGACTTATAGTATAGCTCAGTGCTAGAGCACTTATCTAGCATGAACAAGACCATGGTTTTAATCCCCAGTACTGCAAAAAATTAAATAAAAAATAAACTGTTGAATTAAAAATCATGTTAAAGAATTGGAACATAATGTGTTATACCATTTAAATAAAGCATAAAAAACAAAATCATGTGTAAATGAAATACTGTGTGTATATAAATTAAAAGTTTGGCTAGGCAGATCGATGTGTTTTTTATAAGATAATAGGGCACGGGTCTTCATCATATTATCCTCTGTTCTCTGTTTTTAAATGTGAGAGAAGTAAAACCTGGCTTATTTAGGGTGTGTTCAGGTACTATCTAGAATCTTAATCAACATGTCACTGAAAAGGACGATACTAAAAGGTGACTGCGTAGTGTGGCAGTGTGTGGTGAGACAGTGTCAAACTTCTGCTTCAGTATGAGCATCCGACCTGCTGATGGGAATGAGACTTCTGTGATGTGAAGGTGGCACCTGTGCTCGAACACTTTCTGCTCCCTGGGACACTGGCTTAGACTTTCAGATTCCTCCAGTATTAGAGGAAGAACCTGACTGTGTTGGCCTGTCCTCCTATTGTTCAGCCCATCTTTGTGCTCCTTTCTTGGGTGGTTAATTCCTCTGAGGAGCAAGAGACACATGGTGCCCATTTCCTATCCTTAATTCAGTGTGGCACAGCAGTCCTGACTGTAGAAAGTGTGAATTGTGAGGTGGTGATTCAGTTATAGTTTCATACAGACTCTAGTGGAGGTACAGTGTGCAACCTTCCCTAAATTGGAAGGTGATGAAAGAGGGGTCTATGAACTAGAATTCTGCATTTGCTAGATTTTTCCAGACCACAAGAACAACATGCAAGGATAGTGACAAAGGAAACACTTAAGAAGGAGACCTTGGCCAGGAAGAGTGAGTGGCTGCACACAGGCAGGACGTGGTGCAAATGGCGGGAACCTGAATGTGGCGGCTCTTTTTATGTATGACAAGAGATGATTTTATGAAATCTCTTTTTATGTATGACAAGAAATGATTTTTCCCTGTATGAAATCTCTTTTAGGATATATGTGAGGTATGATTGAAAAATATGTTGAATGTTCAAAATTTTTAAAAAATGTTTTGCAGTAAAAGAATGTTGCTGTCAGGGCTGGGGATTTAGCTCAGTGGTTCTGGTGCCTGCCTCAAAAAGCGCAAGGCCCCAAGTTTGATCCCCGGTACCAAAAAAAGAAAAAGGAAAAAGAATACTGCTGTCATTCCCCCTCAACACACATCCCTTCACTTTGAATGTACTTATCCCATTATTCTTGCCACTTTCTGAAGCAGTTCTGAAAGTACTTTTTTGTGAGTGTCTTTAGTTGTGCTATCCTGGCTGTCTTGATGTCCTGAATTGATTAATAATGTTTACCTTTTGTGGCCATTTTGGCTTTGGGGAAGAGCACGGTGTCAGATCCTGTACATAAGGTGGATGAGGACACACTGTAATGTTTTTACAAGGCTCACTTTCTGTTGGATGGCACTGGGCAGCAGCATTCACCATTTTTGACCATGCTTTGTAAAGATTCTCACAAAAGAGGAGTTCCGAAAGTTATTCAGAAAGTGGTAAGAACAATGGGATAAGTGACTATTTTGAGGGGAATGAATGGCAATATGTCTTTTACTGTAATAATTTAAAGATTCGTTGTATATTTTGATTACTCCCTGTACATCAAGTGTGGTAACTCATATCTGCCAATACCAGATGTGTGTGTGTGTGTGCCATGCACCTGGGAGCAGGACCTTGCTCACTGTTGGATTGAAGGGTTATACCATGACCTTTACTCGGGAGTCCCGAAGTGTTGATCTTGATTGACTTGTCAGTCTCAGTGCATTTCCTCATTAATCCCCACATTGGTCAACTTGAGATGATTATCTGTGTGATGTGAGAGTAGTCAACAGTACCCAGCTCTCTTGAAATATAAGGAAAAACCAGACTTATTGAACTTCTCTTCTGAATTCTGACCTCCAAACACCCTTGATAGATTTACTTATGCAGGGTCCTACTGGTCAGCATCCTGAACTTGGCTACATCTCTTGATTCAAAAGAACTTGGAATTTCCTAGTTCTGCCATTTTCCCCATAGCGACACTAAGTTTATATCAAGGAGTTGAAACTTCTAGCCTGCTCACAGAATTGCAGAAATTTAATTAACTCAGTGCCTTTTATATTTCCATGGCCTCTTTCACTTCCTTACCTGTGCCCAAGAAGAGTGCTGGCAGCCTCTCAAGGAGATGCATCCTGCATGACTCAGTGACGAGTTGGAAAATGGTGGGACTTGTTCTTTTCATTGTCCAAATCTCAGGAGGTGATTGGGCGGCTAAGAACAGAATTCCCACCAGTGTTAACTGTTAAATCTTCTGCAGGAATTCCTTATTTGGTTCAGCAGGGGTCTTGGTGACATTCCAGCAATTTCTTAAAGGCCCAGCTTCTTTATTATACACATTTATTCTACAAAACTGCCTATGTTGATCCCAGGAAATATACCAGGCAGCAAAATGGAAGCAAGAAGTGTTCAGAGAGGAAGTTTATTATAAGAAAACCCGTATAAAGATTGAAGAAAGAGTACAAACTCCTGAAAGGTTTGCAGGAAGAAATTTCCTGAGGTGGAATATTCCTGAGCCAATGCCGATCACCTGCTTCCTCCAGCTCTTGTGGTCTTCAATCGAGAATGGGAAATCATTTCTTAAGCAGAGTTTGGGGTGGGGATTAGTTGCACTAGCATGTGACCTTTATCACCACTTTCTTGCTGTCCTGGTTAATGAGTGCCATCTGTAGCACAGTGACCTCCACAGTATGTTCTTTCCATGGTCAGCGTCCTTCATATATAGCCAACAAGCCTGGCCTGGCCTCAACATTTAATAGTATTTTTCTTCAAACTCTGCTTCTTTTGTTCCTTTCCTACATAAACATTTGTCCTGTCATAGTTAAGGACTAATTCAGAAGCTTTATCTGTGTGAGGGAGAGTGGGAAGAGTTAATAATTATAATTTTAAAATACAGCAAAGAATGTTTATGCCAGTCCCAAATTATCAGCCAAGAGACAGTGTGGGATCAACAGTTAAGATCTCTGGACAATGCTGTAGAGTGATTTTTCCGAGTTGGGTTTGTGATGGTATATAAGGACTCTCATTCAGCCAGCCAGCCAAAAATATTTTACCTACCTGTGACGTGGTTGGCTCTATGAGCTTAAATATAGCTTTTTTATTTTGAGATGTTCTTCTAAGATTTGTAACCACAGCCAATTGTCCCTGTGTTTGTAGTTTCCTAACGTGCTCTTCTCTTGGCAAACCTACCCTGAAATTTCCTGGGCTATTGACTCATCCCTTGTTCTATTGCCGTTAGTTTGAATCAAATACATCAAGCCACTCATCTTGGATCATTATGCTTGTTGCAGGTTCTGCCAAAACTCACTTCCGTATGCCCCATGGAACCTGTGAGGCTGCTCACAAACAATTCTCCCACCTCATTTTAGCCAGAGTCCTGATTTTCTCTCAATGACCTCAAATCAGCTTGGGTTTCCCTAGGTTTTTCCTTTCTTGGTTCATTTTCCAGTAGAAGTGCCAGAGACCAGCATTAGATGATAGGAAAATGGAGGTGGAGACCTGATCCAGTCTCTGGGCCTCTGACTAATGAGCAAGGCAGAAGAGCTGACACACTGCTGTTCAGGTTTTTAACTGTGTGGTAGGTAGTCAGATGCGGTTCCCAGCTAAATCGGCTGTAAACAGTTGAAGTGATAGGGAAAGCGCCTAATTTATAAACAGGTTGTTTTGTAAAGATTTTTTTTTTTGATGCAGTTATTTATAATATGACTGTCTCTTGCACAAGAAATGATATTAGAGACAGTCAATAGAGCCAGAGAAAAGACGTTTCATTGAATTTTCACTGCATTCTGGGCAGTGTGCTGGGTGCTTTATACACAATAACTTATTTAATCCTCCACCTACCCTGCCAGATGGTTATTATTATTGTTGTTGTTCTTTTATTTTCCACTTCCGAGTAAGGAAACAAGGTCAGGAAGTAAAATAAGTCACCAAAGATCCCACAACTGGGAAGAGGCAGTGTCACCCACCAGAGCAAATTCCGCAAGTGACGTTGTACCAGGTGTTCTCCTGGGCAGGAGTCCTGTGACACATCTGCATTGCAGAGCAAGGAGCTTATGATCATATATTCCCTTTTGGATCTCCCTTCTTCCTTAAACCCTGACTTTTGCTTCCCGAGACTGCCAGTGATAGGTGGCTTCATAGGGCAGGGCGAGGCACAGAGGTGTGATGTCCTGTGGTCTGGAGCTCCAGTCCTATCCTCCCCACCTGTCAGCTGAGTGTACTTGGGTGAGTTACATTTACCAGAAAGTTTTAGTTTCTGCATTTGCAAAGTAGCGGTAATAGCAAGAGCAGCTTCTCTCATTGAGATTGCTTTTTTGGAGTGTACCATGGGATGTGCACCCCATGTGAGGACTGGAAAATGGGGCAGTGAGCAGGACAAAGTCCCTGCTCAAAGGGAACTTATATTTGTGCTGACACAAAAACAAAAATGAAATCCAGAAACAGGTTAGTAGTGTGGATTGAGTAGGAAAATACACAGAGAGTAGTTAGAAAACGCTTGGCATGTGATATAGACTCAATAACTGTGACTCCTTTTCCATCTGTGTAGCAGTTTGAAGTCAAATGAACCAATGTATCCAGACTCCTAACTAGGGTTTCTTTCCCTAATTGATTCGTTGACTTCTAAGCATGCTGATTTTTCTAAAAGCTCTGGCAGCTGCCAGAGCGTGGAGTTTGCATGCTGTGGACCCAAGAAATGGAGCAAGGCTGCCTGTAATTGCTCTCTTGACTGCCTTCTGCTAGGGAGTTTTGGGCTTTTTGAGGGCAAGGATCAATCTCTCATTCAGCTGTGTATTTCATGTGCTGCCACACAGTAAGTGCTCAATAAAAATTTGTTTTTGAAAGAAAAGTGTTAGTTTGTATGTGGACCCATGTATTGCCCTTGGCTGGTTTTTATATTTACTCTGTTTTGCTAAGAGTGTTACTGGCTTTTGGTGAGGCTGATGGGAGGCAGCCCAAGGAAGAGAGACACAAAAATTCATTTGTCTGAGTGTCTTCCTTTCTGAAGGAAAGGACAGCATCAATCTTCGGGGGCGCTTTAATTATTCTTGCCAGGACTGAAGCCTCATTCCTCAGACCTGCCAGCGACAACAACTTAATGTTGTCATGAGCAGAACAACTTAATGGGCAGCAGAGGGCCTGCCGCATCTTGGCTAGGGTCCCAGTGGTGGGGACTATTGAGTGGGGAGTGACAGTGCTCCTCCAGCCCCCTCTTCTCATCTGACAGGCAGCGGGGAGGCATCTTGTTCTCAGTGCTGGCACGAACCAGCAAGTCTCTTGAGAAGGAGCATGCTGAAGAATTTGGGGGCAAATCGAGCTCTGGACAGAGGCTGGGGTATATTTGCTCTGCTGTGCAGGACACCGCACGACCCTCCTTGTTCACTGTCACTGGAGACCTGCTCCCCTCCCTGAGCAGTGCCTCTAACTCCCTTCAGCTGGATCTTTTCCGGAGTGTTTTCTGGATGAGCAAGAGAAACGCTTGACCCAAGACAAACAGAGCTCAGACAGATGGCCTGCATTCTGTCCCACTTTCGTGTTTCTGATAATTGTTTTAGCAACAAACTGGTGGCTGCTTATTATCTTTAAACAATCTTCAAGAACATCCCACATGCATATGACAGTTGCCTATGCACAAACCCATATATATATATATGTGTGTGTGTGTGTGTCTGTGTGTGTGTGTAATTATACATACCTGAAGAAATATGTGTATCTTTTATAGGAATAGTTACATAGAGTAGAGCTAAGAACATCCCTTTTTGATTACAGCATCTGTTGAAAAAACTTAACCTCATTAGCCTGGTTGTAATACTGTGTTTGTAAAAATGGACTCGTGAGAAAACAAAAAGAACCACTTTGAATGTATTTTACATGAAATGCAAACTTCTTGGCTAAAAATCATGACTTTGTGTTCCATGGTATGTTTATTAACTCTCCCCAAGCACATTCTCAATGGGTGCTGCTCCTTGGGTGGGTGTTCTTTCCCTTCCTGAGTTGGAATTCCGTCCCCATCTGAGGCAGTTAGTTTGAAGAGTGACCACAGAGGCACGCACTCTCTCCCGAGCACCCACACACAAATGCTAAGTAACGAGGCACTGGGATTTTCTTTCCTCCCCTTCTTCTTGTCCTCTGAGATATTTTCTGCTCTGCTCTTGCCTGTTAAATAAATGATCTGTCTCTTTCCAGGACAGTGACAACCTCTGGTGGGACGCTTTTGCCACTGAATTTTTTGAAGACGACGCCACATTAACTCTTTCATTTTGTTTGGAAGATGGACCAAAGCGATACAGTAAGAAATAAGTTTATGTTTTTAAATATTCCTTCTTTTTGTGCCTGTAAGAAAACCATGGGGGTCTTCAGAGAATAGCACAGTGCTGACAGTCTGACAGTAATACCTCTGTTCTTGACAATGTTCTTGCTTCCGTCAAGCCATTGTCACTGGGTGACAGCCTGGTCGGCACTGAGTGATTTCCTCGGAGGCTTAGACTGTTTGAGCACTCGCCTGTTTAGAATGGAACAAATATGAACTGAATCACCCAATAATAAACAGGAGCAGAATGATGGAAGGTTTTCATGCATCTCATCTCTGTGCCCCTCTCCTACCCTGGATGGTTCGCACTTGATACCCAGTGCTCTGCTTGTGAAGGGTTCTGTAAAAAAAACTCTCACTACTGGTGTGTCAGCCACACCTGTCTAGTTCTCTTCTCTCAGTTATCTCAGCTGTTTATCTGACAAGTGCTACCTTTTGGGGGGAAAGGGGGAGGCCTCAGCTTCTTTGAACATACAGTTTACGATTAGTGTTGGCAGAATTATAGTTCCTTGTCTTTTCTGCCGAGTGATAACTCTGTAAAGATCCTCAAATTATAGCCTGTGGCACCTTGGGTAGCAGCTGATCTGTCCCGATTACGTTCAGGCAACTTGTCAGAAATCAGATTTGCTAGTTGTGCTATCAGATCAAGAGGCATAGATACATCAGCACAAAAGCAATTAATGTCTGCTTAGATCAGAAGGAGATGTGTTTTCAGAAATCAGTGCTGCACACAGGAAAGGATCTGACAGAGGGAGAAACACAGGCACTGTCACAAACCCCAAGATGATACCGGAACCTCCCAAGGCATGAATGAGTCCACCCAGAGCATTTGCGATTGAGAAGTAACACGGCGCTTTATAAACATGATTAAAAGCTCTGATGCTTGCTAAATTTATTTCAAAGTCACCAGGGAATAACTTTTTTTTCAATTCGAGGGGTTTTCAGACAATTTAGCACTCTCTGAATCTATTGCATGATTACTTGATTAATTATGCTAATACATGCATGTGGTGATATCTTAATAGTGGCAAAGTGGGACAGCCGGCCATTGTGGACTTGCTACCCAAACGAAACTGGTTGCTGAGAGTTTGGTTTAGATTTCCATTTTGCTTTGTGTTGTGGACTTTGAAAGGCATGAGATATTTCTAATCATTCTGTTGGGTGAGAGGAACAGGTCGTGTGTCAGACAATGTGTTGAGTGTCTTTACATTCAATGAAATGACTCCTGTCACTAGCACTGGTAAACCCACCTAATGGGATCCTTGCTTTTCCCTGTGGCTGCCCCCAAACCACCTAAGGCCCCAGGGCAATGTTTCAGGAGTCCCAGGGAAACACAGCACACGGCAGTCCAGCAGTTGCTGCCTCCCCAAAGTGCTGTGATGTGCTGAATAATTTCTCACTGGGCAGTCATCCGCTCTGAGTTGCCTTGGCTTGCTTATTGATTTATTTATTTGTTTATTGTTTGAGGCATAGCTCAGATAACTTCCAGTTATCATTGTTTTATGTCCCTGTGCTCTGCCAGTTTGGGAATCCTTCAGGGTCTGCCTAGGGAACTGGAATTACGGCTTTAAAGTCTGTCCTGATAAAACAGGCTCTCGCTCTTCTCTCTGTCCCCCTCCACCTGACGGTGTTTGGGGTGAGGCCTGATCAGAACCTGGATGAGATCTTATGTCAATGCACAGGAGAAATGGCCTACACTGAGCCACCATTGCCCAGGTTTCTTTGTTTCTCGGAGCCAAAATATTTCCCGAGTGGAGAAGAGAAACAAAGATGACTGACAGTGTGGAGCAGAGACTCCTCAACTGCCTCGCTGACAGCTCGGTGATGAGCGCGGCCGCTGCTGTGCGGGTGAGTGACAGCTGATTGACAGCGCAGGACGGGAGACCGGGAAGCTGGCTTCCAATGCCCTGTGCAGGCATGCTGTTTATGCAGCTGGAGTGCGGGGCTGCCGCCTTAACCCCAGGGGAGCTGTGCCAGCCTGGAAGATGCCCGGGGCCCCGGGGCTGCAGCTCTGGCTCTTCCTTGATGCCTCTGGGGAGCCAAAGACTTCATGTTTTCAGGAGGAAATTAAGATGTGCCTGTTAGATTTTATGTGTTTAAAAATCCCCAAATTATACATGCTAGGTAATAAATATTACTAGATGAGGTTTTCTCCCCCCTTCCTAGAATAAAACTATGTCTTCCCCTCCCCCTGTGTGTCTTTAGAGAGTTCTTTCAGTTCTAAGATACCCTGTCTCTAGGTTACCGTAAATCCTGTAATATGCGTTTGTTTATTTACTTGTTTCCTGTCACTCATTAGAATCCTATTGCTGTGTGGATGGGGTTTTGTTAATTGCTGAATTCTCAGATGAATACATGAATCACATGTAAAAGGTGCTCAATAAATATTTGTTAAATGAATAAATGAATGAGTGAGTAAGTGAGTGAATGAATCAACATTTGGGGAAAAGCTTATCTTACTAAAAAGAAGGTTGGCAGACCATCCTTTACTGAGATTTTTGGACTTTTTAGTACTGGAGGAACGTGATCCATAGCTGGTGCCCTCCTAGCATTTTCAAATAAATTCTAGGATGTGATTTTGATCTACTGTAATAGACAAAAACGTCCCAGTAGTATAATAATTCAGGAAACAATTATGCCTTGGGAGATTCATTGCTCCTTCCTTCTGGTACCCCAGCTCTACCCACTCCAGCCCCTGGGGCCCTTCACTCTCCTCACTGTGAGTCACCAGGTGGGATATGATTGTGCAGTGTTGGGTCAGGTGGAGACTGCTGAAGTCTACTCAGGAGACCCATGGTGTTGTCATGAGGAGGAGCAGAAAGGACAGAGCACTGAACTGTGTCAGGAATCGGGCCATGTGTGCCTCAGGTCACTTGCCTGGCCCTGCCTTGGAGATCATCAGGGCGAAGTAGCAGTGCCAGGGAGGTGGCTTTCCATTTGGACTAGGTGGAATCTCAGGAGGGAAGGGGCTCATGGGTGGATATTCTCCTATTGTCAGCAAAGTGAAGTAAAGCGTCTCTCCTGAAAACAGAAACTTGGTGCAGAGAGGTTAGGTAGGCACCCAGCTGGGGCGTCACTGGGCCTCAAGCTTGTTGACTTCAAAGTCCGTTGGTCCACAGACTCCCCACACACCTATCCCTCGGTCACCCAAGGAGTACCACATAACTTCATCAGTGTATACATTTCTGGAAGCAGACACAGGAGTCACAAATAATCATTGTGCCTTTATTCAAAAGAGCTGGTAAAGGAAGCCAAGGAGGAGACACCTCAAGGCCTCTGCTCACCTGCACTGCGATTCTAAATCCAGGGAAATGAGCTCCTGGTTCCTCTCCCCATCTTGTATAGATGGGAGCATTCTTGGGTGAGGCTGATTGCTCAGTGCTCATTGCAAGCAGAATATTGATTTTCCTTTGCTCTTTTTTCTGTATGTAGCAGAACTGTGCCTCCCATTAGTCTCTTGTGACTACCATAACCAACCGTCTCGGTGCCATGCTGCCAGTAGCCCCTCAGCAGACCTAACCAGTGTCCAGGCCCTTGTGGGTCACAGTCTTAGGCAATGCATGGCTCCCACTTCATTCAGAAACATTTTCTTGTTGGGAGAGATGTGTAGAGGAAGATTCCTGAGGCTCATGCCAAGGTGGCCCTGGAAAGCCAGGGAAGCTGCATGGTGTAGGAGAAGGGGAACAAGGGTTCAACTCCAACAGTGTTGGGTTTTAATCCATGCTTTGCTGCATAGACAGAGCCAGTCTCAGTCTGGGCAATGAGGGATGAACAGGGAGAGGGAATGCAGAAGGAAAAGGCTAAGGATATGTGCAAACTGTATTTTGGGGGGAAAAAGACTGCAGAACATTTGTTAAACTCTATCTGGTCAGCATCACTTGGAAATTAGAAGAAAAGTAACATAACTACTAAACGCCGTCTTGCTTCAGAGCACTGCCTGTTGCCTCCCTTTTGGGAACAGGGGCTCTGGGCCTGATACCCGGGCTCAATCCCGGATCTATTGTTTATTACCTATGTTTGTTGGGAGAAGCATGCGTGGTCTTATCCAAAAAATAAGGCCTGCATGATCCATGGAAAGCCCCGAGGAGCATTTCCAGCCCTTCAAAGTGCTCCATAAATTTTAGCTATTGTTATTTGACTGAATTCCACTGAGTCTTTTGCTCCCTCTAGATTGAGGCCCAGGTCAATTCAGATAAAAGTTTTATTAACCCTTTAACTACTGTGTATAATTTTGGGCTGAGGGTCCTAATAATTCTCGATCACACAGTTGTTATTTCATCTTGACCTCTATATTATGTTTGAAAGAAGGATTTCTTGCAGGACCATACGCTATCATGGTCAGATGACCCAAAACTATTCTCTGGGTACTGCAGGAGCCTCTCACTCCAAAAAAAAAAAAAAAAAAAAAAAGAGGCAGAGAGAAAAACAAAGCTGATTTAGGAAATGTCATTGCTGTTTGTAGCTTTATTTTCCCCAGCTACCCAGTCTCATTAGTTTGAAAAAGTGCAAATTGACCTCTCTAGAGTCCTTTCAATGCTCCTTGCTTCTTTTACATTTTCTTCCCCCATCTCTCCTTTTTCCTGAAAGCTCTGATAGCTTTGCAATATTGACCAAGTTCTTCAATTTTGTCTGGTAATCTGTGCTTTTATGTGTTGTATATTTGGACATGTTCCCCTAAGGTAGAGAAATTCTACATGGCCCAAGTAGCTTCACTATCTCTGGTTACTCTTTTTCTCTGAGTTTTTATTGGTTCACTCCACCCACCTTTATTTTTATTGAGCTTGCCATAGAAGAATTCTAAAAGCATTTTGCCCATTTTCTTTTTTCTCTCTTTCTCCTTTTTTGCTCTCTAATAGCATAGTGCGTGATTAAAAATATATTTCTGGGAAAAATCACTCCTTGATAATAAGCACAAGGCACTTTGACACCACACTTAATAACCACCTTGGCATAAATGAGGCCATTTTTAAAAGTTACATGCAAAGAATGTGCACTGTAGCACACTGGTAAAAGGGATTCCAAGACCAGAATCTGTGCACATGTCTTCTTTCTGAATAATGCTTTTACAACGTCTGCCTGAAACCTGGAAAGGCGGAGGTCTATGGGGCCAGTGCTTAGAGATCCTGGGCCTCCCTCCTCACCAGGCAAAAACCAGCTGGCCCTAGAGAGTTTATGCTCCATAAGTAACTTTGTTCCTTGAACATTCCTTATACTCCAGTCATAGGGGTGGAGATCAAATCATGGACTTCGGATTTACAGACTCATTTCAAGTCTTTGCTTCAATATGACCATGTAATATGAAGTTAGACATGTTGCTTAATTTGTTTTACCCTCAGTTTCTTCATCTGTAACACCAAGGTAAGAATAATGGCAGCATAACAAGATGCTTCTGAAGATACAATGACGTGCACCTGTGTGGGCCATGGAATGCACACTGTAAATATGAACTAGTGAGTAGGGAAATGGCTGAGGAAGCAAATGAGTAAAACCTATGGTATGACAGTCATTTGGAACTGAAGGAGAGGATACCTCTCTTCACACATTCAGCCATTTGGCACATAGCGGGAGAAACTCTGGTTTTGGTTAGAGCTATATTAGACCTATCTTCATTTTGCATAAGAAACTTAACAATTAGTTACCAATTGAAGGGAAAACTAATATTAGTGTAAGATGGTGATTTAAACAAGCAAGTCCCAAACTATTACAGTGATGACACCTGTCCACAGAAGTGAGATTTCTACTCCTTCTCCAATTCTGCACACAGAACAAGAGGCTGTTGAAACTAATTGAGGGCCAGTTATTTTTCTAGGCATCTTTAGACTCTATATTTCTTTACTAAAGATCAAATGAAAGGAATTTGACTTTGACTGCAACTAAAAATTTATCTGAGAAAAAAGAATGCATTTCTTGAGAGTTGTCCTTGATGATTAATTATAGGAGTGAATTCTTGACTGTGACTGTGGCATCTCCTTTGCATAATGACATAGATTCTGGACGGTGCCTTCCCCTGCATGGAATGGCGTTAAATTGTTTCTAGATAACTCTGGCCTCTGATATTGTGATCTTAGCAAGTAATGCTTTTCAAAAGCAGGATGGTGTCATTTGTAGGGCCAAAGCAGACTTTTGTTCTTTGCTCCTTTGTTCCTTCACTCATTCACAGATTCATTCATTCATTTAGAACTCACTGAGCTCCTGCTGTTTATCAGACATTATCTTAGGGCAGCAGGCAGATCTTAGGTTGAACATGGTTCATCATAAAAACTTTTTCTTTACTTTTGATTTAATTTTATTTAAAACTCTTACCTTAAATTAACATAATCAACTAACTGGGTCAAAAGGAGAATATTCTAGTGACATTAATGGAAAATCTAGGACTAATCGTACAAAAAAAAGACTTCAGAGGAGGCCCACAACTAATAGATGAACTGACAGATTTCTGAAGAAGAAAAAGGAGATGAATATCTTCCCATTTGTGGTTTCAAATTGATGGTATCAGAAGTTGCAAATTGGCTGTAACAATAGATTGAACAGACATTCCATTCTCTCATCTCTAATAAATACCACACTAATGATCACATGAGATAATGGACAGAAAAATGCTTTGATTAAATTTAAAGTGCTGTACAAGTTGAAGGTATAATTATCATCATATTTATAATTGATCTTTTGGATTTGGTGTGTTTTTATTTTCCCTTTGTATGCCATAAATCTTCTAGGGAATCAAGTAGTTGCTGGATTTTTTCTCGTGATGTTAAAATTGTCAAATATATAGGTTTAAGCAAAATAGACCTGTAGCTTTCCTCAAGATTGTTGCTGGGAGGTCTGAATGATATAGTAATCAGATAGTGGACATTATATGTAGTTTTTGAGACTCTGTGTGAACATGATATCTATGGGATCCTGGCACATTCATTTTCTGAGTCTTAGTTTCGTGGAGTGTATTCCTACTTCCATCTCCTTCACATAGTCCTCAAACCAAAATGACACCACTCCACCCATAGTTACTTATAGGAAAAGTGTGGTGAGTCTCTCTCATTATCACAATAACAGGTGTAGCTACTAGGCATTATTTTCAGACAGTAAGTGTTCTGAAAACTAAAGCACTGTTGGGAAACATCTCACCTGACCCTCCCGACCTCTATCTTATTTTCTTAAAGTAGGGTTGCCAGATAAAATGTAATTACATAAATACAATATTTGCTACATAGTTGTCCAGATACTTCTTGACTTACAGTGGTAGTCTGCTCTGATAAGTCCATTATTGGTTGAAAATACTGTAAATTAAAATGCACCTAATACCCCTATCCTGCTGAACATCGAAGGTTATCAACACAGTATGCCATGTGTCCCCTAATGATCTGTTGGCTGACTGAGGACTCTGGCTCACTGCTGCTGCCCGGCATAGCGAGAGAGCATCATACTACATATTGCCACTCCAGGAAAAGCACAAAATCCAACCCTAAATGTATGCTTCCTACTGAATGCATATTACTTTGGCATCATCATAAAGCAAAAAACAACCTTATGATGAGCCTATAAGTTGGCAGCTCTCTACACTACAAAATGGATTTTTGTTCATCCAAAATTCAAATTTAACTGGACATCCTGTGCTTTTCTCTTTGTTAAGTATTTCAGGGCTACTTAAGCCCTAGTTCATCTACAAATATGAAATCTTGATAATTCTAGAGCAATTACAATGGGTAGTTAGCATGATTTCTTATTGAAAATATCTTTTTGTTCACAAAAGTCTTACTTCTGATTATGTCTAGCTAGTGTATTCATGAGTTTCACTTAAAGAAAGAAACACCTTAACAGAGGTGAAGAAGAGTAAGATGCAAGTTGTCCTAAATTTCAGTTTATAGCCCATGGTGACTACGTTAGACATTTGTGTAGATGTTGATCAGACACACACAATTGTGATCCATAGCCTGCCTTAAAGCAGCTTACAGTTCAGTGGGGGACAGAGACCCACCAAGTGTTAACTCTAATGCAATAACACTGATGCTGTAAGCATAGGGTAGGAAAGGTATTATGATGAAACAGAGATTTAATGTACATAGCATGATGCTTGTAGTTAATAATACTGTATTGTGTATTAGAAATTTTCCAAAAATGTAGATTTCCAGTACACTGACAGCAGCAGCAACAAACTATGTAAGGAAATAACAACCGCACTGACTGTGTAAGACAATGGCTGTGTTAATTTTCTTGACTGTAGTAATCATTTTGGTATATATAGCAAAGCATCAGGTTGTACACTTTAAATAAATGTAAACACTTTAATGTAATATCTTGCAAATGCAAGGTTTTCAGAAAATACTTGAGGTTGAATAAGTGATGCAGGGCTGATGAATGTTACAAATGTGACCCAACCTATCTGGTTACGTAGCCTGCAGGCACATCATTACACCTATGGCTCTCCCCATGTTTAATGGCGCTGCTCTCACAATCTCATGCTGTCACAACTTGTTTGTATTCTAGAAAGAGATAAATGTCACAGAGCTATTTGCAAGCTTGTCTATGAACATAACTAGAGCTTGAGACTTATATTTTGAACTCAAAACTAAAGTGCTATCTCTCCAAGGTATAACACTAGGACTGAATTTTTACGTTAGTGTTTTGGGGTATGTGTTCCTGGAGTATTTCATTAAATACTCAGCCAACCCACTGAGGTCATCAAATTTTGTAAAATAAGTAGTTCTCAGCAAGGGTTAACTTGAATCTTCACAGATCTTATTAGACATAATATCAGTGGAAACACCTGTTTATTTATTTACCTTTCCTCAAGGAGTTTCCATATGTCATCTTTTTGTGCCTTGGAGACAAAAAGATGAATGAGAAAATTGCTTGCTTTGGAGAAACTAAAGGTGTAGGCAGCTACTGTTCCAAAGAATTGACTCTTAGCATGTCTTAGCCATGGGTTTTCATATAGATACCCTCTGCTTCTGTTTATGAACCTGTTCTTAATAATGTTCGATGTAATATTTTGAGAGTGTTATTACCAAATGCAATATTGGTGCCATTTTTTTAATGTAAAGCATCTGGAAAAATTAGTGTTAAGCTGAGGCGTCTGCAGTATTTCTTCTGGATAATACTGGCTTGTGGTATTTTGGTTTAGTAGGATGAGCCTATTTGAAGCAGCTTTTGCACAGGCTAATGTAGAACTTAATCTTCACATTCATGTCGTGTTTTCAAATTGTGAACACTCCTTATTTATGCAGATAGGGTAAAATAAAGCACGTGTTGAAGTCAGGTTAAATTAGCTTTCCCTTATAACTATATTAAGCAATATTCAGAAGGATTTCGTTAAGAATGTAGAGGCTCTGGGATAAAATTACCTGTCAGGATATGTTTCATTATTTATTGTTTAATCAAGGTAGTCATACGAGAGTATTTGCATTCACAAGCTTACAGAACTTGGCATCTTCATTTGTTTTGCCTTTATTATTCTTTCCAGGTGACTCTGCTTCACACAGCCAGTAGGCTGCGCTTGTTTATTTTTATGAATTTGGTCCTTTCCCAAATAGTGCTCTCTTTAAAGTGGTCTTTGATGGAAACTTCCCTGTTACAGTGTGTATCTTTGGCTTCTCAAAGACTTAAACTTGGCAACATTTGACACTTACAGAATAATCATTTAGAAGATTTGAAGGGAGAAGTAAGGTCACTTGGGAAGAGAGGAATAAAACTGCTCTGTTTTTATGAGATATAGTATCGTTGCCTTCCTACACATCAGAATCTGTTCTCCATGTTATCTAGATAGAAAAAAAAGCATTATAGTATTTTCACAGACCTTTCTAAAAATATGTCCTTATTTTCCCTTTCTTTGAATAATCTTATTTACAGTTTGATTATTTGTTATTGTTTTATTTTAAAACATGCATCTTTTGCTATGCCAGGAGGGTTTGTTACACTGAGAACAATGAAAAACCAAAAGACTACTTTCAGAATCTAATTATATGCCCAGCCTAACCAGTAATGCTGGGGAGCTGATTGCCTACTGTCTCCATGTCACTCTTGGATCCCTGTGGAAGTCAGCTAATTGAGATGGTTCTCACCTAAAGGGCAGCTATTTGCCTATGTGTTTCCAGACTAATACAAGCTTTGAAAATATTCAACAAATTGAAGTTGGCTCCTTGAGATGTATATTTGTCCATGTAAATTTGCCTTTTGACATGTTTGTCATGTTGTGTAGGAAGCAGTGCCAGCATTTGGTAAAGTCATTCACACTTGGCTCCCAGTTGAGCATTTAGGAAAATTCAACTTTGAAGCTTTAAAAAAATTACTAATAATCAACTTTTTCAAGGTTGCTTGCTTAAAATAACACCCTCATGCTTTTTTGCTTCCCTTCAATAGGACCATAAAAGAAATGATTAACTGTTTTGGATTGATCATGTAAACAAACTGCTAATGATATCCTTAATAGTTCTCCACACTTACGGACATTGTACCAGAATGTATTTACTATAAAATGCTTTAATACTTAGAGCTCTATTATTTTTTAAAAGATAGGCCCAAAATCAGTAATTATGAGAGTTATTATTCAGGTTCACAGCAGTGCGGCGGCTATTTTTCACTTGATAATTGCCTTGTTACACTGATGGCAGACCAGCGCCATGCCTTATTTAAGAGAATGGTCCACCATCCCCGAGTAAGCAGGCCCAGCTGCGGAAGTATTGGAAGATTTATTAAATCTATTCTCATCTTCAGCATTGCCTCATTGTCATTAGTTACAGAGTTCCAAGAGTTTTATATTTCTTGTTAAATATTTGTAGCATCATTCTTGAGTTCCCGTTGCATCTCTTGTCAGTTGGTGATTCCACTGTGTGCTTCTTTTTTTGTTTTTTGAGATGGGGGTCTCACTATGTAGTTCAGGCTAGCCTAGAACTCACTATGTAACCCAGGCTGGCCTCAAACCCGTGACAATCCTTCTTCCTCAGCCTCCCAAGTGCTGGGATTCCAGACTCCGGCCACCATGTCTGGGTGATGTTACTTCCATTCTTAGCTCTGGGCTTTGTTGTCAACCAAGATGTTTTTCCTTGCAGGGGCTTTAGAAGGAATAGGGAAGATGACCCAACCCTCGAGCAATAAAGAACACATACCATACCATCCACATTGTTTCTCTTCCTCTGTTTCTTAGTTTTAAATTGCAATTCTATTACTTCTTTCCTTTTAGAAAAAAATCAGGACTCTCTAATATTATTTGTGATTTTTGTCAAAAAAGACACACAGGAAGGGATTCCAATTTTCAACCCAAAAGAAGTAATTTTTGCTATGGTATTATAGTTGGTCAGAAAAAAAATGATGAAGATACTTCATGCATTCTGATCTTGGAGTTTTCTCAAAAGTGTCCAACAGTAACCGCCCACGTTGGTTAATGATTTAAAGTGCTACATATTCTGATAATGATTGGCAGTTTGCAAAATTCTTTGATAAATCGGCCCCATGTGTAAGCTCACTGAGGGTGAGGACTGTGTCTCACTGCCCTTTGTATCCCCTGCAGCTGACACTGTAAGTGACAGAGGAGACCCATGGTTAATATTTGCAGAGTGAGACCGGATGGCAGACTCACTCCATCCTCAATGCTGGTGGGGAGCAGGTGTCCTCTTGACCATTTGCACTGGAAAGAGGAGAAAGGGAGGCCTCCGGGGTTGCAGAATTCAACTCTTCTGCCTTTGAGGCCTGTACTGTGAGCCCTATACCATCCTGCTACCCAGCAGCTGTTTCAAACAGTGGAGAACTTTTAAATACTCATATTATATGTTCGTATGAAAATGTCTTGCTCTGCTTCCTTCAGATTTACCTGCCTTCCTCATCCACTCCTCCCAGAAACAGCAGTTTACAAATAATTAGTCCTTAATGATAATGTGTACTTTTAGCATCTTGTCTCATCACAGTAAAGTGTGGATTGCTGAAATCCCTCTGACATTGCTGCTACAAAGCTGACATTTATAAACTTTCTTTTTTGATACAGTATGGGATCCTCCATATGTCTTCCACAATAACTCTCCATGTTTGCAGAGAATCTAAAGATTTATTTCCTTCCAAGTCCTTCTTGCTAGCTAGCGTTTTCTCCAAGCCTCCCAAACTGCCAAGAGATGAACTTCAATTTAGAGGAACTGTTATATTTGTCATTGTGAATTTGCTCAACTTTGGATACATTTGAAGATTTATGCTTATTCCCAAATGGGCTCTGAGAATATCTTTGAAGCTCAGGAAGTTCACGCTTGGCTTCCACTTCACTATTCTAAGTAAAGGCACTCTTAAGTCCATGAAGTCATCCTGCTTGGACTCAGGTGCCTGCATTGTTTCAGCCTGGAGACACTTGAACCCACAAGAGATCAAATGTGACTGGAGGTGGATCCCCTTTGTGCCTGGTGCTGTGGAAATCTCTCTGTTTTGAGGATGACCTGAGTACCATGCAGTAACCCCTCACTTAAAGACAGAATCCTAGGACTTTGAGTCAGGCAAGCCTGGCTTCAAGTCATGGCTACATGTTGCAGTGATTGTCTGACCCTGGTAATATTCCTCTTTTCTCTGAGCCTCACTATTTTCATCAGTATAATAAAAATAATATCTGCCTGACAGTTGTATAATAGTATTTGCAAATACTATACAAAGTTATTGATAAAGGGGAGTTTATCAACAAACAATAGCTATGATAATTATTGTTCAGAGCTATCATACCAAGAAGTTGTCTTGGCTTTCATTTCTTCAAGGCAATCAGTTGGTTATTGATAGAGCCAGAATTGGAATTTCTGTTTTCATATTTTTTTGTAAAACCCATTAGTGACCAGCTAAAAGTTCTCTTTTTCATTAGAAATAATCTACAAGAAATACCATTTATGGGGACCCTCTATTACTTCCTTTTGTTTTTGTAATCATCATCAAAATATTTGAGGACAAAGTACACTAACTATGTGAATTTAATGATGGACAGAACATCAGAGACAACCTATGTGATGGGTGTTTGATTTTCCATTGCATCCCACTTGGCTCAAAGCAAACCACATTTATTGTCTCACTTTTCCTGGGTAAGTATCAGAGTAGGTTAGCTCATGGTTTCTGAAGGCTGAAACCGACATGGTAGTTGGGACTGAGATCTCATCTGAGGCTTCAGGACTGTTGGCAGAATTCAGCTCTTCACATTAGTAGGATGAAAGTCTCCACTTTCTTGCTGACTGTGAGTCTGAGGCTGTTTTCAGCTCTGGAGGTCTCCTGCAGGGCCCTGACACATGGGCCTCTCCACAGCATGGAGTAGGAGACTCACCAACCCCCTCAAATCTCTCGGACATTAGATCTCAGCCAAGCAGTGTCATTTCTTTCTAAATAAACTCACAGTCATCTGATTGGGCACTTTAATTACCTCTGCAAAACTCCTCTGCCATATAATATGACAGAATCATGGAATGGTATCCCATTATAGTCCAAGACCCACTTAACGATCAAGGGGAGGGCATCATGCAAGTGGATGCGCCAGGATTCGGAATCTTGGAGGCCCTCTTGGACGTGAACATGAAATTCATACCTAATTAGATGACAGCTGTAATTCAGGCCGCCCTGAGAAGTGTCATCAGATTTGTGAAAAGTGTGCGATAAAGCCAGAAAACAGTCATCTCCTGCTGGGGGTGCAGAAGCAACTGATAGGATTCCCTTAGGGCGAAGAGAGGGGTGCGGTACAGTGAGAAGGGGTAGACAAACATCCCAAGAGAGGCAGAGAAGGTATTTTGGGGAAATGGTAAATGGTCTTGTTTGGCAAGAACTTGGCTTTAAGAAGCTGCTCCGTGGTTTTAAAGAGACTGTTGTGCTTTGAGCAAATGAAGCCCATCGAAGATCCTCATGTGCTGGGGAATCAGGAGAGGATGGGTCTGGCCCAGCCACAGCCCTCTGTGTGGTGGGCTCTGAGTTGTATCTCTGTGGTCACTCTTGAGGACATTGGGAAAGTCCACTTTGTCTCCATCCTTTCTGTTGTAGAATTTCAAATCCAGGGATTTGTCTGGCTTGCAGAATGCCTTTTCTGAGGGCCTCTCCTCTGAAGGTGGAAGAAAGAAAGATAAATCTTGAAAAATGGGTTCAATTCTATAAGCTACACATTAAATCAGCTGAAGCTAGTTATAGGTAAAAACTCAAAACTGTGTTGTGTCAATGTGGCCCACTTACTCATAAGTTCTTTCAACAAATATGTACTAAATTCCTGTTGTGTCATTCAATCTGCTTTGCTCTGGGGCTATATTAGATAACACAGCTATAGCCTGCGACCTCATAAGGTCTATGTCTAGGCTCTATCTAGCTTTGGGTAATTCTAGACTGTTTAGACTTTAAATTCTTGAGGAGTACAAAGCTAATTAAGTTGATACCAATTATTCATTAATTTGTTGTGATTAAGTGCTATGGACAATGTATATGGGATGCCATGAGAAGAAATTAGAGACTTTATCCTGTCTCTACAGTAAGGGATGGCAGAGAAAGGTGGAGGGAAAGTCACACTAAAACTCTCAGAGAAGTTACAATCTTGAAAACAGTGAGAAAAATAAGCGTACCTTGGAGAAAAGATGAATGAAGGTGAACACGAGTGTTATCATTAGTGTTGGGCTGACACAGTGACAGACTGTACATTTGGGATGGAATGATTTTGCCTGGATACTTTTCCTTTTCTTTTCTACTTGGTGTACAAGTTCTTTTTTTTTCCTGTCCACCCTGTCCCCTGCTTGCTTTTGCATGGTTACTGCACCCTTCTCTCTGTGTCAGCTGCAAATGTATGGATCGTGATCCAGCTTTCATAGTTCATGGTTATATGTTCACAAGCTTCTCACCTGGGACCATTTGGGGATGTCCTCAGACAGTGATTATAGTCTTTTTATCTCTTAATCTCCAGAGTCTAATGCTTCTCCTGGCACTGAATAATATCTATGGAGTAAATCAACTAGGAGTAGTTGGTAGTACAATCGAAATAGCATCTCCGTAGATTTTAATGCCTTAAAAGGAAGATCTTTCAAAAACACAGTTCTGCAAAATGGATTTAATTTGCCTCAGAATGGTAGGCAGAATGCACCATTCCTGGAGGTGACAAAAGTTCCATAATTCTTTGTACAGACATAGAAATCAGAAGGAAAGCAGAATTTTAAAAACTTGATTATAACTACTCTCAATTACTAAATTATATCTTTGAACTTGATTACTTGAGAAAGTTAATGTCTTTTATAATATGCTTGATTTATGTCCACAAATAGCATGAATGACTGGCAGAGTCTTTCCTGGCCATAAACTTCTGGGTTGTGCTGTGGTCTCATTACTGAAAGTTACATTTATGATAGGGTTGATATGATTTTTAACATTATAAATAAAATACATGGATTACATTAAGGAGATATTCCAAGGAATCATTAGGGCTGAAAAATCTGTCAAGCTATGAATGGAAATATGCCTGGGAGACAGAGGAAGACATCAAGACAGACAGAATAATTGTGTCACTTAGTATAGAAGAAAATATATATTCATATTCATGAATAAAATGTCATCCAGAAGACTGTTCTATGGGAGAGATGGAAGGAGTGGTTATGTTCCAGAAGTCCATGAGTTTTATTAACCAAGCATCACATTAGCATGAGATGGAAATCAAGCGGATGCGGAAAGTTCACAAGTTAGTACCTGGAATGCTGATTTTAGCAGCAGGAAGGGCAGAGGATATGGAGGGACAATCAAAAGAGCAGCTCACACTATTGGAGGCCTGGTGAGATTGATCCATGGGCAGAGAACAAAAGATTTGCAATGTAGCTAAGCAACTGTTACTAGAGTATGCCTCGTGATAGACACCCATAAACCTCCAAGGCTCACAAGCGGCGTGTGTAGGGCAGTGTGAGTCAGGAATATAACCAAATGCAGGAAGATGAAAGAAGAATTTAAACAGCTGGGTTTCTGCCAGAAGAAATGATGGAAACTGACTCTTAGGGAACAGAAGCTGATTTCTTTCAAATGGAAGATGGCATGGTGTAGTGCTATTAAGACAAAACCAAGATAGACAAAACCAATACAAATGTATTGAAGTCTCGCAATAAAATCTCTGATAATTCTTTCCCATCTCCAATTCCAAGTTTAATTTTTCTTTAATTAATCAGATGAGATGTGTTATTGCATGATCCTTTTATTTCATGTTCAACAAACCTCCCGTGTTTAATCCAACAAATAAACACATGATTTTATAATGCATGTGGCTATACTTTCTAAAAGTATGAACACTTGAAATCAGATATAAAATGCAATGTAGTGTATTAAAAGTAAGTTGTTTTCATATGTTTTAAAACCATAATGACTCATCTTTCTTTCTTCTCTGCCTTATACTTGATGTCCTCTTCTTCCCCAAAACTTCTCTGCAAAAGAAAATTTCAAATATTTGTATCAACAAAAATGTTTTCAGAAACTGATTCGGTGGTCCAGTTTCTGGAAGAAGATTATTTTGAGAATGCCTCAGATTGGCTTAAAGATAAGTCCACTTGAAATTTCCAATTAAAAGTATTGGAAGACAAATCTTCCTCCTTCCCTCCCTGTATCTCTCCTTTTCCTCTCCTTCTCCCTGCATACATACACATGTGCACACACACACGCACACACACACACACACACAATAATGTTTTATTTTCTACTTCTATCACAAAGGTTTTGAGACAGATTCCAGAATGACAGGGATTTTCCCACGTTACAAGAATTAGACTCAGAATTTGAAACTATCTTCCTCATTAAAAGACCTCAAATTACTAGAAATATCAGCCAGCCTGAATTGGGAAGATTTGCATAAAGTAAGAGTAAACAATTTATGATCAGAATTTATTCAATATGGGATTGCAAATGTTATTTTATCCATTTGCATATTCATTCATTCTACACTTAACTCTGCTAACATTTGTTCATTAACTTGCCAAATGTTCTCTGTCTCCCCGTACTTAATACTTGTGAACCAGATTTTCACTCCCCACCGTGGAACACCTCTGGTCCTCTTAAAAGTCTTCACAGACTTTTGTGTGAAAGCTGAAAGGCTGTTTTTTTTTTTAACCAAGGACATAAGTAAATCTGGATTTTGTATAGCAAATTTTGTATAGATTTCATGTATTGTAGGAGAACCATCTAAAGTCACAAAGGCTATGTGGAGCTTCTAATCTTGGACAACAGGTCTCCATCATAGGGAGGCTGTAAAAAATAATTCCCAGAGTTCCGCGTTCCTGTGTGTTTTGTCATTAGGCAATCTCCTCCTGCGAGCCAAGGGGCCAAGGTGGGCAGAGAGGGACCATTCCTGCACAGAGCGGAGGCTGTGGTCAGAGAGTGGGAAGGTGGTAGGGAGCTGTGGGGAGGAGTGGGGGGATGGCACTGTGGCTTCCACCCATAGGACATGCACAGTCCCTGCACTGGTCTGGGAACCCAGCTTCATGGCCCACTGCTCTTCTCTTAAAGGAGATGTAGAGAGATCCAAAGAAGGGAAAAGGAGGAGAACTTAGCCCAGTGGCCAGAGCAGCTAGTGCACCTGGGAAGTCAGTTTGAAATTGTCATCTGCTGGACCCTCCAGGATCCTTAAATGCCCCTTCCTCATCTACCATGTGTAGGATGACCATGGGAAGAGTGGAGGGCAAAGTGGCACACGAAACTCAAGAGACCCCCCAAGTGAGGGAATAGACATCCCTCACTTGGCATCCCTCTTCAGCAAACGAGTACCCTATCTTTGTGGAAGTATGGTGATACTCATTCTTTTGTGCCTAAGTTCCAGCATTTAACTTCACAACCCAAGCTCTTAGAAGATGGAAACCAGTTCTTCCTCACTTTTACTGAGAAATGATGGTAGGACTGGGCATCCCAGCTGTGAGCAATAGCCAGTGGGAAAAAGAGGAAGGAGGAGAAACCTGAGGCAGAAGGGGGAAGGAGATGTGCAAGAGAGACTGGATGCAGATGAGTGCTTCCTTGTAGGATAAGGTGCTGGCAAAAGGCCAGGAAATGGAGACCACCCATGTCAAGATGCTCATTTAGGAATTTTTTTAAAAAAATAAAGTTCCATTTCATTCATGACAGCCAATTCTGGGTACCAGGAATAAGAAAATTCAACTTCTGAAATGTGTAGTGATCAGTAATGTTGACTTGTTCTTTAAATCATCTTCATTCATCCTCTCACTTGCTTGTTTACTTAATCAAGAAGATTAAATACAGAGTTATTGAACACACTTCCTCGGTGAATTGGTTTTGAGATGTTGTTCCAAAGACCTGCCCTAACTAGACATCTTTGTCATACACCATCATCGTTAGAGTTGCTGGTGAACAGGAACCTACTGAGCTGCAATACGGGTTAGAACGCTGCCTCAGAGAATCACATCTAATGCAGCCAGTTGCTCTAAAAGGTTTAATTGGTTGGATTAAATCACATGAAACTAAGGCCAAGTCCAAATGTGAACTGCAATTTCTTTTCTTTCCTCTTGAGTCTAAATTCTCTTCTCTTTCCCTATGCTTGGCTGTCTTGTTAAAAGCATGTGTTATCTTCCTGCAGCTGCATCTCTCCCAAGTACGGAGATTTTTATTTATTGTATCTGTTACCGCTAATAACAATATTTTAAAAAAATAAGCCCATATGTGATGATAGTGTGAAAAGTAAACATGGTAATTAGGCACCATCAAAATGAAGTTAATTATTGCCTTGATGACTGGGGTGGTTTGTGTACAATAGTTGTGAGCAGCCAGCGTCACATCAGAAGGCAGGGCTTCCACACACCCGCCACAGCACAAGAAGTGTCGGCAAAAGAGCAGGCTGCTGAGAAATGTGCAAAACCTGGATTCACTGTGCTCTGTACCCAGTGCTGCTCTTATTTCATTATATCCTTCTGCTCCCCTTTGAGGCAAATATATTAACTCCCACGCTGTGTTTGGTTTTATAACCGAGTCCTTTGCATGCTGGATCAATCGCCAGACTCCCGATTCCCAGAGCAATTCCTCAGTAGTATTTGTGCACAATGTATCTATCAAGAATTTACAGACCAGCTCAGGAATCAGATGCCAAGACCACCCTTGCAGCCATATGTTCTTCTTAGACAGTCCTTTTTACCAATTCCTAATGACTGGGTATCTGGTCAAATGCATTTCGGTCGTGTTGCTCACAGTGTTTTCTCCAGGGTTAAATTTTATACTCCTCCAACTCACCAATAGTGATGGCTAGGTAAATCTTATTTGTTCCTATCTTGCAGTATTACTAGAGGTAAGAAAATATGCTACATCTAGGTCATAAGCAACCCTATTTTTTAGGACCATGTTCTTTGTTGAGCTGTTCCATTTACTCTGAACGCTGCTTAGTCTAAGAAAGGGCCTGAATCAGATGCTCATCCTAGTTTATGGTTTCATTCCCTTTGTTCCAGTGGTTTTTAAAAAATGTCTGTCTAGTTCCAGTCAAGGGTAGTTCCTCAGCTGTGATTTGAGTGTGTAAGCTCAGGATCTAACCCAGGGGACTGTCAATTGTCATCATCCCCATACCTCTCTCCCTACCTTTACAAAGTCAGCCACACTGACTTGCCAGCTAAGAAACAATAGCTAGGTGGAAAGTAGATAGATTTGCATAATTTGGTTTTCTAAGTACAGAGTGCTCATTTTTAATTCACACAGGTTTTGCTTTGTTGCCAAACTCTTTTTCAGGAAAGAATACATTCCACATTTCTTCCCCATATCCTGGTCCCAAACTGTCGATACTTCAGATATATGTATTTGTTCATCCAGATAGATATCATCTCAGCTTCTCAGCTATATCCTTTCAAAATAAAACTTCCTGTATTAGACAGTTTCTCACATTTTCCAATTTGGTTTCTATATGGAACTATAGCTGTGGATGGTAATGAGTTTGTGATGGCAATTTCTAGCTATCTGGAATATAAAACCCTATTTTATCCATGCATAATAATTAAGGCCATTAATGGGGGATTGAAATAGTAGAAAAACAGTATATGGAGCCACTGTGATTTGCTTGATGTAGGTTAATAATCATACATTATATAGCATTCACAGCTTCCTTGTGCTCCAGAATAAAAGCCATAGTGGCAAAGAGCACTGTGATCAAATCCACACTAATGAAGAAACATTTGGAGCTCTGCAGGACATTAAAAAGGACAGTATTGTTATTGTGAGTGCCATATATTGTCCTTTACCATTTTAAGGTGTGCCGAAATCCTTAAGTAATATTTGTATTTGCATTTATAAAAGAGCTCCAACCAAGTCCCAAAACCCTTTGAAAAGGCAAGGCTGAAAGTGAAAAGCATAAAACTGGGTATCTGGAAACAACAGTTCATCAGGAAGACTTTTCATCCTGTGTTCAGCAGGTTCAAATTCATAACTAGATGGATTGGAATCTAAGCAACCTGAGATTGATAGGTTAAATTCTTTACACAAAACTATTTGAAAGAATGGATCTGCTTTTCAAGTCAAGGATCCTGAATTCTTGTTGGAATGTTTTGAGAATTTCTCCACAGCTTGCAAGTCCAACTGGGTGAATTTTGAAAAGGAGTTGGATTTGTGAAGACACCTGGGTTTGTATTGGTTTGCTTTCTTGAAGCCACTGCTTTTGAATGGATTCAAGTAGACCTAGAGAGGCAACAATTTTCTCACACACTGTTACTGGCTGAGCACAGCAGCCTAAGCCAGATCAAGGAACTTGGGATTGGGAAAATGAAGCAGTCTTAGAAGGAGTTTAAGAGCTTTCCAGAAAATATGAATTTGCCATAAACCAGGTGGTTTAAACAATAGACATTTATTCTTTTGTAGTGCTGAAGGCTGGAAATCCAAGATCATGCTTCTGGTTGATATGGTTCCTGGTGAGGAATCTCTTTGTGGCTTGGAGGAAGCTGCCATCTCTCTGTGCTCACATGACCTCTTCTTGTGCATGGAAGGGGAGGAGACTGTTCCTCTCTTGTATAATCTCATCATGAAGCTCACACTAGAATTTATCTCTTTCAATTCTACCTCCCAAAGGTTTTTATCTCCAAATATCACCATGTATCATTTTGGAGGTTAAAACTTTAACAAATGAATTGTGGGGGACATAGTTCAGTTCATAACAGCAAGTAAATTCATATGCCAGAAATTGGAATAGGCTTGTTCGTGCCAAATGAAAAGTTGGTCATTTGTTTTCATTCTACTGCATTCCATTCTACTCTGTTTCATTCTACTCCACTCCATTCCACTCCAGTCCATTTCATTCCACTTCATTCCTTTCCACCCCACTCCACTCTATTGCAGTCCACTCCACTCAATTCCATTCCATTCCATCCCATTCCATTCCATTCCATTCCATTCCATTCTACTGTACTTCACTCCATTTCAACTCATTCCATCCAATCAAGGTCCATCACATCTCTGTGTTAAACCTGTGTACTTAATTGACCATTTTTTTTTGTTTTATCCTCCCTCTTCTTTTAAATTTTTCATCCTTCTTTATTCCTACCAAGAAAAATTCCTTTATTTTCTTCTTGCTTTCCCTCCCGTTCTCCATTCCTAACTCCTCTGAGAAAGCACTGAGAAAACGTTGTCCACACATAGGTTTAGACCTAACTGCTTCTTACTTTCCATGAGACCTCAGAGAAGTCACCTGCACTCTTAGTAGCAGTGCTTATGGACACTCATTGGGATTAATAACAGTTTGGGGACTTAATTGAAAAGTGCTATTGTATTATTAGGCACAGTGTCACAAAACATCGCCGTAGGAGCTTAACATATGGATGTGTTAACACACGGATGGAGCTTAACACATAGACATTAGAACAATGGATGAGACGCAGCAGTCTTATTCTGATGATTTCTTGGCCTAGTGTGGGAAGCAGCCAAGAGAGATGAGACCATTGCCTAAGCTCTTGTGCTCCGAATTGGCCTGTGTGAGTTTAAATCCTGACTTTCTTCCGCAGTGAATGACTTAGCCTTTCTAAGCTACCATTTTTGAACTGTAAAATAGTACAGTGGTACCAGTAGCCACCTAAGTGAATTTGGGACAGGGATAAATGTGATAATGTATGCTAAGTCCTTGGTTTATACCAGGTAATACGTAGCCTATAAATTTTAGTTAATTTTATTACAAAAATCTATAATGTGGTGAGTAATAGAGTCATTGAGTTCGTATTAGCCCTGCCCACTGGGTTCAGCCTGGAGGATTCAAAGATTAATAATGATCTTTGCTTGGTGGAATTGACAGGTAAGATGAATGTTTTTCAAAGGTTTGGGATCTGCCTGTCACGATGATATTGCTGCAGAGCTGACTCCCTGAAATCTGTGTGAAGGGCCCTCAGGTTTGGGTTGGCAGCCTGTGAATCAGAGCTACCAACAGATCTCAGCACCCCCACCCCCCAGTGCCAGCAATCAGAAGAAAAATCCAGGCTACAAGGGCCAAAAACAATGTATTTCTTTCTGATGTCGCTGGTCAGCATCAAGAATTCATTCCAAACAACAGAAATGAAACCAAATGAAATAGAATAGATCCAAAGTACCTGGATAACACAGAGACAGCATTCATTTTCAGCACAGGGATGTGTTGAGGTGGTCTTGGGTAGGGCCTGATATTCAACAGCTTCACTCTAACTGTTCACTCCTGAGATGTTAGAAATCAGTGCTAATGATGAAACACTTTGTGTGATGGTTATGTTAGAAAATCCCTAATCAAAACAAATGCAAAGGCTAAAGTGTGTTCCATGCCAAAGTTCTATGTGCTCCTTAGAAAGATGATTTATTCCCCGGAGAGAAAGGAAAGAATTAGAAATGATAACCACTTTTTAAATATATCAGCTGGCACTGTGTCAGGTGATGGTGTATTTTTTTATAGGCTTTTCAGCCAAAGCTTCATTTGATTTGTGCAGGGATGTGTATAACATGGGGAGGCCAGTGAGCTGATTTTTATAGAGTCCGTTTGTAGCTTAAACAAAGATGGGGGATTTGGAGGATAAAGGCGGCCTGAAATATAGTAGATTATGCAGCTTTATTTTTCAAAGATTTGTTAATTCCCCTCTTCCCCCGCCTGCTCTCTGGCTGAGCTGGTGTGTTTTGTATTTTTTTCTTTTCAGTTGCCATTCAAAGAGAAAATGTTAAGTTTTAAGTGTGAATTTCCGACTGAAATTTCACGTGCCCAGCTGCTACCAGGGCCGAGACAGTGTAGGCAAACACACATTACCCTTAAATAGTATGGCCTTATGAAAAAGAATAGGATAAATAAAGGCTGAATTTACAAAGCTTCTTTTAATATGACAAGCTTAATTCGCAGCATGAGCAGAAAGGGCTGGAGGGCTTGTGTTTTTGTTTTTAACATGAAAAATGAAGTTTGCTTTGAAATCTGAAATAATCTGAAATGCTTCATGTTTTCTGCCTTTGCTATGTAACTGAGGAGTTTGTCATCCATATTTTCAGGATCTGGCTGATAATGACATGGGCCATCTTTCATGCATCTGCAGATCCTGGATCTATCTATACCCAAGCTTTTCCAATAAAAAAGGGATCTCATTTGATTTTTAAATGTGCCCTTGATTTCTTGACAGGGTCTAGTTATTTGCATGCAAGCTGCCAAGACAAAAGTCCTGGGGAGGGTCATTTGAGATCCCTTTTATTCTTTCTTTTATTTGTTAGTAAGATCCTTGCTTTCTTCCTTTTATCCATTTAACAAATATTTGTTGTGCTCTCCTGTCCTACAAAGCTTTGCTTCTGCCTGCTGAGGGATACAAAGATATGTATGCTACGGACATGGCTTCAGGAAGAAGACAGTCTGGGGAATCCACTGAAGCCAGACATGTTGTGTGAATATATTTAATGCTGGAGTCAGCTAGAAGTTACAATGTTAAAATGATGATGCATAGTATGATTTATTGTGACGTGATGATGAAGCTTTAATTGTAAATGCAATCATTGACTGTTTCAGTAATTCAGATATTTATATAGCAAAGAACTAAAAATTACAGTTATTCTTGTTTTGTTAGTTTTGAGGGACTTAAAATTATTTGGAGTTAATGTCACTAATCCACATCTATGTATGTATATATCTATATCTACATCTACATATGTATCTATCTATCATCTATCATTTATCTATCTCTTTCTGACTTTAAATACTAAAATGCCAAGTTTCTGGGTACACAGGTTTCCTTAAGCCTCATCGTTTAAGGGGTCTTCTTGTGTCAAGAATTTCCTGGCCTCAGCCCTAGGTTCTCTGCTGTTTTTCCTTCTCACCACCGTGCCACCTGTATGGACTTAGCTTGACCTGACTGCAGCCATCTTGAATCATCACTATGATTGCCCTTGAGGAATTCTGTGGTCTGTTTCCCCTGTGCAGTTTCCCATCACCCTGTAAACAAAACCGTGAGAGTGGTATGTGGAGCTTTACAACCAGTCACTAGTGCCTTTAATGCCAGGAATGTGCCTGTCCTCTTTGGTATTTGGAATCAGCCAGGTACGTTCTGACTTGGATGAAGTCACTTTTATCCTAACCATTATATAACCCACCTTCCTCTGATCCAAATTGTTAGGGGTCCACTGTTTCTGCTGCTGCCATTGCCCACGTTTCTGCCATCAAATCCCCTGTAACTAGTACTCTGTGTAATTCTTGATCTGTTTGCCTCTTTCTTTGGTCTCACAGCAGCTTGAGATCAGTTCTCATGCACTGGGACTACGATTTTTTGGGAGATCGTCTTGTCCTGTATTAAGTCCCCTGCTCATTTTTGTGTGCAGAATTTTAAAAAGTACAATGTTCAGAAATCCACTGGCCCCACGGTGCCCCCAGGATGACCTCCACTCAGCTCTCCTGTAGGATGTGGAAGATTAGCACTGGACCGTAAGTTGGAAGGCCATGGTGAGGTCTGTCCACAGATGCCCCCGTGGGTTTGAGATTGTTTAGAATGCAGACCTTTCTCAGCTTCCATTAGGAATGTGTAAAACTTGGTGTGATCCTTACCCTTTCCACACTAACGTTCCGTTTTATAGGTCCATCCATTGAACTAAGCTTTGCCTTCACTCCAAAGAAGCAAAACAAATGGAAAAGGATGACTCAACCAAACTGGGGAGCTAGAAGTTTTAGGGCTAGGATAAGAATCAGGGGATGCTGGATAAAAATTAGCTGGAGGGCAGATATAAAAAAGTAGATACTGGTTCTGGAGAGGGCCACATAAATATTTCCAAATTAGCTACAAGGCCTCTCTCTTTAAAATAAAATGTTAACTTTCATGTTTAAAGAATAATTTAGGAGACAGAACAGGAGAAGTCAGGTGAAGGAGTGCTTTAGGAAAGGGTTCTGAGGCCACATCCTAACTGCTTCTATTCCTGCTCAGTCCTAGACTTGCATGCAGACTCCAGGGACAGAGACAACATCTGATCTTGCTTTGGACCATCTTTCTGCAGGACAGAGCATGCCCCATTATCCCCTTCTTGTTCCATCTTCTGATGTCCTGGGATTTTGCATACTCTTTGGATTAGTGAATTAAGAATCTGTACCCCGCTGGGGATTTAGCTCAGTGGCTCCAGTGCCTGCCTCGCAAGCGTAAGGTCCTGAGTTCGATCGCCGGTACCAAAAAAGAAAAGAGAGAATCTGTACCCCTACTGCATCTACTTTAACTTACTAGCTTCCCAAAGGCAACTGGTCCCCTGCTCCTATCTATGAAATGCATTCCATTGATTTGTGGAGTTATAAAATAACTTACCCCTAAGCCACGTTAATTATACCATTTTTCTAAAGCAACCTGACCCATGTTAGTGCAAATGTGTTAAAAAATAATTATGCACACTCGTATACCATACATATGCAATTTTTGCGTTCCAGATTTCTTACTGTTGGTATCTATTTAAAGCTTTTGAAAGAGAACCAGTCTTTTCTGGAAAAATGTGTGAAAATAGATTTGGGACTGATTTCTCATCTGCTGAATATCTTTCTTTTTCTCTGCTTTAATTCTGACCAGCCTTCAAAGACCTCTAAACAGCCATTGAACACATGTTCTGGGTAGTGATTCTTTTTGGCTGTGAATGGCCCAGGCTGGTTGCCCCTCTCCTTGGAACTCTTCCTTGCTGATGATATCTTGTGATTCAGTTAAGGTGATTTAAAGAGCTTTTCATTGCCAGCATTTTACTTAATGGACATAAGTATTTGGACGTTGCTTAAGAATGGACCAACTGTGGACTCTGCATACTTGTTTGGTTTTGAACAACTTTAGGGAAGCTGATTCTGATGCTACAGTTTGTTTTTTCCTCATTCTTCTTGCATTCTGGTATTTTGGATGCATTAAAATATAAATGTATTTATTGAGCACCTGTCCAAGTCTTGTACTTGTATAGGCACCATCGAGTTTCACCTTTACCAATATTCTATACATTTGGATTTATCACTGGCCTCTTTTTGGCGAGGACCCTGAATTCAGAGAGGTTAGATCATTTGTCCTATACCATGCAGCCCATGAGGGGTGAGCTTGAAGTCCGGGATTTTTACTCTGAACTCACCATCTGCCCAATAATCTACACAACTAATGGTAGCATGTAAAATGCTTTTAGATGATGAATGAATAGATTTAATGGGTACTTATTTTGGCATATTAGAAAATTGCTACCTTTTACATTTAATGTAGAGATGTTAAAACTAATTTTTAAATTCTTGTAAGGAATATAATGAATGAAAGATATTAAATAAAATAATAATTTAGTGATTATGTGAGTTATATAGACATTCAATTATAAATTGAACATAATCTGCATTTTTATAGATATTATGTATACTAATGGTGTATATATGTAATATGTATATTATACATACACATGTGTGTGTGTGTGTGTGTGTGTAAAATTAATGAAGACTAACCAAATGATAGCAAGCAAAAGCTATTTGTGATTGCTATAGCAAAGGAGTCTGCCACCATCACTGATATTTTGGCAGAGACTGAAAGGCAGACAGGAGAGTGAGAAAGCTTTCTTGTAGAAAGGGGAGTCTTGAGAGGCCCTTATTGTAGGCTGTGAGCTAATGATAGTGGATTCAAAGCACAGCATTGTACATGATTATTTTAGGGGTATATTTGGCATTCTCTGGTTGGTTCTAAATTAGAAATGTGGACAGAAATTAGGGAAACTGCCAGCTATTAGCTAAGGTCTGACCAATTTGGGCTTACTGTTGCACACGTTATTGTGAGCTTGCTGGACTATTGCTAGGGATAGCAATCCTGCTTCCTGCAAGTCTGATTTATAGCTTGCTTGCCTTCCTGCATTGTTTATTGGAGATAAGGGGCTAATTTCCTGGGCCGGTTGCTGTAGACTATAGGTCAGAGTTCTACTTTTCTATATAGTCTGGTCATTGTCCATTGGTATATTCAGTCTCTCTCTTCAACCCTTTATACACACACACCCATAAATACACATGCAGGTAGAGGGACTTTTAGATAGTTTATACACTAAGTGCACATATGTTAGTTACAGGAGGCTTACTATAAATATTCAAGGAATCTCTTCTCATTCTCTTGTATGTGGACAGCAGTTGCAAAAGAAAGAACAGGGAAAGTCCTTATAAAATTACAGTTTCTAGTTTCCTAGACAGCATAAACAGACTTTAGACTTTTATTGCTTTTACCAATGACATGTGTCCCTTTCTGCCTATCATTTATATCTCTAGAATTCCCTTCCTAAGTCTCTAAAAACATTAAACTCTTATCAGTTCACTAAGAGACCAGAATGAGGTACATGTGCATTAGTCTGGACTTCATAAGTGTATACCTTGCTCTTGGGAAAGTTTCTCCATGAAGTTTAGTTATTCAATTATTTGACGGGTCTTTTTTGTTGAGTCTTGATTAAATGCCAAAGCTTGTAGGCCCACTTTGGGCACAATCTCTTCTTACCACAACTTGGCAGTGCTAATATATGGGATAAGGAAACCTTGGAAAGTCTTGGCATGGCTCAGAAGACACGGATGGTGAACAAGGTCCTGAGCAGAAGCTCTTGCAGGGAGCTGAACTTGATATTCTAGCTTTATTATGGCCTACACGAGAGTAGCATAAAATGGGGCTAGTAAGACACTTTTGAGTTTGGTGCTGACTTCATTTCCTCAACAAGCATGGACATCACTCCTGCATGCCAGGCCCCATCATGGAAGACACAGGTGAAACAGCCAGGGCTCATGGCCTTGAGGAGCACAGAGAGGCAAATGTTTAGCAGTGCAACTCCCTGGTTGCCACCACTGACTTTCTCTCCCTCCACATGTCTACCCATTCCTCTGGGGCAGTGTACTTGTTACTCTTTGTGCTGGAACATATATACCCAAATATCTCAGCAGAGAAATAAGCTTCACATGCTACTGATAGGGCTTTTTTAAAGCAAATATAACAATTAACAAGCCAAAACACTGATCAGAGATGAACTTTTGAGTTATTAACCTAATGTTTTACAGTATGTTCTATCATAACAACTCCTAAAATATTTTTCAATATTTGTATGACAAAAAGCACTCATTCATTCACTGGTTTGGGCACTGTTCTAGGATTTGAGGACATAACAGTAGGTAAGTAGATGAAAGATTCTAACTGTATGAAGCTATCACTTGGCTGGAGGAGAAATGGGCTCTAATCTAAATATGTTCATCCCCTTTCAGGTGATTGGAAATGTCATGAACCAGGGGCAGAAGGAAGCCAGGAGTGGAGAGCATTGTTCCTTACTGTAGGTGATCAGTGAAGGACTCTTGTTCACTGGCACTGGGGCAGAGCTCCAAAGGAAATGAGGAAGTGAGTCATGTAGATCTGAGTGAAGGGCATTTCAGGCAAGAGGATGGAAAATCCCAAAGGCAGGGCCTTCTTGGTATGATGAAATCTGCCTGAAACCCCTGTGCCTCTAGGGCACTGTGGCAGCAAATAAGATAAACTCAAAAGAAGGTAACTTGAGAGTGCAAGATGAGTTCAGGAACAGCAGGGAAAGGGGCGAAGTTATTATAATGCAGTCTCCATCCTGTCCCCTTTCTTCCTCAGGGATAAGTTCCAAAACCCCTATTAGGGCCTGAAGTCACAGATAATAGTGAATCCTATGTACAGTATACAGTGTCAGCAGCCAATCTGATAATGGAGATGGCCACCATGTGACTAACAGGTCGGTATCATACACAGCATGGGTGCATTTGGCAAAGGAATTATTCGTATCCCAGCCAAGACAGAGTAGGCTGATGTGAAATTTCATCATGCTATTCAGAATGGCATGCAGTTGAAAACTTATGAATTGTTTATCTCAGGAATTTTCCATTTCCTAAGTTCAGACCACAGCTGTCCACAGGTAAGTGAAATAGCATAAAATGAAACTGCAGGCAAGGTGGGGGAGCAGTTACTGGATTTTATTTGTAAATATTCTTGCCCTCCAAATTTTGTCACAATCTCAGATTTTCTTTCCGGTGTGCAGTTTATGTGCTACTAAATACAGCACTTTAACTAGATAAAGATGCACGGAGTATCTGTCATGTGATAGCTTTGGAGGCACAGGAAGATGACCAGGTCATGGTCTTAACCTAGAAGAGATAGGAAACAAATGGGAAAGACAGGCAAAGGAGAGACGGGAAGTGTGCTAAGTGCTCCAGTCAGGATTTAAAGCACCACTCGCCCCAGGACATGCTGGCACACAAGCCTAGGGCATACAGAAGGTGGCATGTGATCCACATCTTCAAGAATCTTTGGTCAAATGGTTATTTCTTCTGAGGCTAGCTCTTTAGACATTTTCCTAGATTGTTGATTCATGAAACACATGATCTGAAGAGAAAATCTACTTCAAACTCCCATTTCATAGATAAAAGGCAGTATAGCATGACGGCTAAGACTACAGGTTGGCGTCTTATTTTATACTATTATGTGACCCTGCCCTGGGCAAGTTACTTTTTGCACATCATGTTTATTATCTGTAAAGCGGGTTTATTGATGGTATCAATTTTTAAGGTTTTCAGGAGAATTATACAAATAAAAACTGTAAAAATACATATTATACTGACACAGGCATACTTGTATTTATAGAAGTACAATTCATAATAGCTAAATAATGGAAGCAGCTGTATATCCATCAACAGATGAATGGATACAGAAAGTGTGGTATTTAAACACAATGGAGTACTATTCTGCCATAAAGAAAACGAAACAAGTCATTTATAGGAAAGTGGATGCACCTTGAGACCATAATGTCAAGTGAAATGGATCAGACACATAAGCTTAAATATCATCTGGTCTCTCTAAATAAAAAGGAAAAGAAAAGGTTGATAATGGGAAATAGGGAAATAGATCTTTTTCAAAGGGGAAGGGGATAGAGAGATAGAAGGAGGGGGAGAGAGAAGAGGGAAAGGAGATGAAAAAGGAATTAAGATGTGTTATGTACATGTGTCAGCTCCACACAAGGAATATAAACGTCGTATTCTGCAAGCATATACTAATTTTTTCTGAAATGTAAAAATACTTTTAGAAAAGTAAAAAAAACCCTTTCAACAAGTAGTAGCTGTGACTGTGATAAGAAAGCTGAAGCTGAGATTAATATTTTGCCTTCTGTGTCACGCAATAATTATTGACAGACCTGGATCTAGAACCTAGGGCTTTTACTTTTGATTCTAGCAGTATCTCCAGGTCACAGCATTTCATTCTGTCTTAAAGTAGTTTATGATATTTTAACTTTTTATGTAAACAAAACAAAAACAAAGTTAAAATTTTTTCTCACTTTACTGAACTTAGAAATGAATATAGTTGATTCGTACCTTATCCCAGGGCCCCTGACATTCTTGGGGGCTTCCCACAAAAGCCAAATCCTTTCACTCAGTGGTCTTTTGGCTTAAACTACCCAGATGCAAACTGGCCTGCAGCTCAATCCTATTGACAGTGCGCTTAGGTGGTTTCCAGGTCAGGATGACAAAGAGATCTTTTGGTTTGGGCGCATTTGGTATGAGCTTCCTCTTCAAAACAAAGTACTTTTCATCTGTTAATAAAGCAATTAGTGGGCTGGGGATTTAGCTCAGTGGTTCCGCAGCCTGCCACGCAAGCACAAGGATCTGAGTTTGATCTCCGGTACCAAAATAAATAAATAAATAAATAAATAAATAAATATAAATAAATAAAGCAATTAGCCTTGCAATTTAGGTTTGCTAATCTATGTCCTATGGAAACATCTGTGTGCAATAATTTTGCCCTTTTCTACCTCAGGTTTTTGGTTAAATGGTCTGAACTTAGGCCACAGGAAAATTAAATAGGAAAATTGACACTAATTTTTATTGACTTGGTTTAATTAAAATTCTAATAAATTTAACACATATTTTAAGAACAGAGAGAGGACTGGAATTCTATTTAAGAAGTAGATATGTTTTTCACCCAATCACAAAAATGTTGGGACACAGAATTTAATGGCCAAAGATAAAATATACATGTCCTCATCTGCATTTTAGATTATCTTCCCATTTTCTCCAACAATCAGTGTGGATAATAAAGAATTAATTCTGATTTGATTTGCATTTATTTTCTGCCTGCTTCTATATCTTTTTAGTTACCCTGTGCAAGGCCATGAAAGAAACATAAGGTCATTAATATTTCTAACTTTGCAAAAACTCCAAATATAAACACTCAGTCATTTGAGGACAATCTTATCAACAATTTATAACTACAATGGAAACTATGTAAATTGCCAGAGAAGATAGTTTTGGAATAAGGGAGCTTAGGGTTTGTCAACTTCTGCTAGCACACAATGCTGAATTCTGACTTCCAAGTGACTTGAACTTGGGCCTGCATTCCCTAACAGATGGAGAGCTTTCCATCTCTCAGATCAGTCCAGACTATCTTTAGACTGCTTTTGTGCTTAGAGATTTCTTCCTTGTACTGGGAAGAATCTTACCTCTTTTTAGCTTATGCACATTGAATGAGATAATGATTTAAAAGATCTCTGTCCTTTACTGGAACTAGGTAACTCCTTAGTAAATGTTAATTACCACTAACATCATTATTATTACCTGAGGAATAGTAGAAGCAAGGCAATGCTGGATAAATACATGAATGTTCATATTGCTTATTCATGGTGAATTAAGCTGCTCAGTGAAGTTAGTGAGGCAATGACAAAGTCAAGATCCACTTGATTTAAGGGAGTTAAGTATTGATGGCTGCCATGATGTTAGTAGTTCTGAGCTGGATGCTCTTTGGGCACAGATATTCAAGTTTGAATCCAAGTGTATCATTCAAACCAGAAAAGCAGGGTTATCAGGATATAGGTAGGTAGGTAGGCAGATAGACAGATAGATGATAGATAGATAGATAGATAGATAGATAGATAGATAGTTTATTGCAAGGAATTGATGTATGTAATTTTGGCTGAAAAGCAAATCTGAAAAATCCAGGGCAGGCCCATAGGGAATGGCAGGCTACCACTCTCAGAGCTAAGCGATGTTGCTGTCCACACCTAGAATTTCTTCTTTCTTAGGGAAACCTCAAGTTTGCCCTTCGGACCTTTGAACTGATTGAATCAGGCCTTCTCAGACTATCTAGTATAATCTTCCTTTTAAAGTCAATAGCTTGTGGCTCTTAATCACATCTCTACAATACCTATAAAATTCTACAAACCCACAAAATATTTGGATACCTAGATTAGAGTTTGGTTGAATTATTTGGAAATTAGAACTATAGTAACCCATAAAACTGTCACAACACACTCCATCCTAAACTCTGTCTGACCTTGAGTGAACTATTGAACCCCTCTGAGCCTATTTTTTCTCATCTATGAAAAGGGAATTATAACAGATAGAGTTGAGTAAATTACAAGAAGATAGATATTTAGAGCTGCAGGTATAGGTCAGGGGTGGAGTGTGTGCTTACCATATGTGAAGCCCTGGGGAGCTCAGCACCAAAATAATAAAATTTGGTTAAATTAAATACAAATTTGAAAGGTAAATATTTAAATTGGCTTATGTAATACCATCCCTGGGATCCATATCTGTCTGGTGTCATTGGATCTCTGTTCTGTAATGTGAAAATGAGAACAGTAGTATCTATCCAACGGTGTTGTTGTGAGGAGTGAGAGTTTGAATTTAAAGTTCTGGGCTGGTTACATAGTAATTTATAATTACGTGGTAATACCCAACACTTAGCCGACATTTGTGCTAGTTCTAACATTGTTATGAATGCATTACCTGTTTTAGCTCATTTAAGAGCCATGGTGGATTTCACTCTTAGTGACATTAGTAATCATAAATATAAATATGATGATGTTAGGAAAGAAATTTTAGCTAGAACCCTCATGGGCCAGGAATGACAAAGTAGTATTTTTAGGACACTTTCACATCTTGCAAGGGTTCAATGGGATGGATGGTGGAGAATAAAGAATATTTTAAGTGGTTTTGATTGCTACAGAAGACCTTAAAGAACAGAGAAGGTCACAAGGATGATCATTCTCTGTGGAGCTAATGTCATGGAAATAAAGTTACTTGGCTTATTCTATCCTATGAATATAATCCATAAAATTAATGACCCCTATGGCTCTTTGTAGCCTGTATACATGAATAACACAGTGGACTCCTTGGGCTGACTCTGTTTCCTGATGAATTATTTTAGTCTTCTCTGAAAGAGTTATCTGCAACTGGAAACTAACAAAAAGGTCACTTAAGAGTTGAGTCAAACAGTTGAATCATATTTATGTGATAGAAAGGAATGCAGAAATCAAGCAATTCATGAAGATTGTTTAACGATAAATTGCCCAGTGTGTATAAAATCTTTGTTTTCTTTCTTTTTCTTTTTTTTTTCTTTTTGCATTTGGTCCTAACCTTTCATGTGCAGGGTTATTCCTTTTATGTAACTTTCTCCACTGAATTTCAGTGTGCACAATTTGCTTCATTACATGAACATTAGATTCTGGAAGTGTGTAAGACGGGGCATAGAAGCCTAATTTCTGCAAAATGTCATTGAGATCAATAGTCCAAGTGGTCTACCAAATGTATATGGATATATATTTGTTATATATTGCTGATGCATTTCCAAAAGAACATTCTGGAAGTACTAGTTCCATGAGAGATCAATAGATTCTACACAAAAAATGCCATCCGTGACCAAGGAAGCTTGAGAAAGACTTGCTCACATAGACCAAACTAGATCACTTGATATAATACTTCATACAGTTCTTAAATAAAATTTTCAGTCATGGGTCTCTAAGACAAAGAGGAAGTACACGTGATTCCCAAATTGTTGACCATGCCCTTGTAGGGCCTCAAAAACGTGACATCTTTCCTCATCTATCACAAGTCTTGTGGTTGACATTTTTCTAACAAAAGGCAGGTTATTAAGAGAAAAACATAGCATATTTATTTACTCAAAGTTCTCTATGGGAGCTTTCAGAAATTAAAGTGGCAAATATAGGGAATATTGTCTGTTTTTGTGCTTAGATTTGGTGATGAATTCATAGCCATTTAGAAATGAAACTGAACAACAACAACAAAAAGTTTACTATAATGGTAATATTGCAAGAAGGGAAAGCCAGCAAGACTGTTCATATTCATCTTGGCCTAAGTAGCATTCCTTTCTCCTTGGTATGGGGTAACACGCATCAAGAACAAGGTTCGAATGACCTTCTGTCAGACAAAGTTGATCAGAAAATCTGTGAGCCCAGCTTCTACCCAGAAAGGCAGGGACAGTTACATTAATATTTCCATGGCTTATGGATTGCTTTTGGAGGAGAAGCGTTCTTGTTTCTATGACCTGTCTTGAAGAAGAGGAATTTTGGTTTCTATGATTTGCCTTGGTGGAGAAATAGGAGCAGAGACAGAAGATGTTTCTGAGAGAGACTTAGCTTTAAGGTCTTCCAGTCTCCTTCAGTTCCATGTCCTCAGCGTGCCAAAAAGCCATACTTTGTAGCATCACTTTCTGAGTTCCAACTCTCTCCCGCTATGGTTTTGGAGGAATCTATCAAAGGATGACGATCTTTCAGATGTACTTTGAGAAATGACATATCAGTCCTTATGTCAATGATTAGATACACAAAAGAGCTGCCTCAATTTTGCGATCTGAATTTAAACATAACAGCAAGAATAAGAGTAGCAGTGTCAGAATAGCATTTAGGTTAAAGCCATTAAAAACTCAGATATAGTCTCATGCTGAAAAATTCTTTTAAATTATTTTGACTTTTTATTCCATTAAAAGAATCAGATATATATATATATATATATATGTTATACATATATAATTATATGTTACAAATTTTCCTTTCTAGATGGGTAATTCCTTGATGACAGAAACCATGTCTTACTTACCTGTATTTACATAGTAGCTGGTACAGTCCCCAGCACTCCGTAGACTATGAATAAATCATTCTTTGGTGGGTAAATAAATGTGCAACACTGTGAACACTCCACCCTTCCACCAGTAAACCTCCTCTTTATTTGAATTTTTCACTTACATAGTTATCTTTTATTAATCGTCCCTTGGGTTCCTCGTTCTGAAAGATTTTTGTCTACCAAACTTCATTTATTACATGACAGTTAACGTGTTTTCCTGTTGTTTGCTCTGGAAAGGTGATAGAGCTTCTGATTGTAGATGATGAGCTCTGTAATCACACTGAGTTTCTAAAATTCCTGTCCATAAGCAAAGACTTTTGATATTGAGGTTAATTTTGGGGGAAATGTTATATTTTTAGCATATTTTAACCTGGAAAGCCCTTGTTACCACTTTCAGGAATGCTTAAAGGACACAAATGCACATGGTGATTGCCCAAATTGTCACATGGTGGAAGTTGGAGTGGGGGTGGGGGTGCTGTACAGCTCCTTCATAACTTCTTCTGAGCAGATAATCTTGGCAAAAGATCAAGCAACATGATCAGTCCAGCCACCAGGGGTGGGAGGAGAGTGTTTATCAAATAAAAGATGTGAGAATAATGAAACATAATAGTAACTGAATGTAAAAAGATATTACGGGTTCATTGATCGTTTTCAAGGCTATAGGTAGATAAATGCCAATGCACTGAAAAACAAGGAGCCTTTTTGTTATGACTATTAACATTCTTCAATTATGAGTTTTAATCATAGTTTGAGATCATTTTTCTTCCTTTGGGAAAACTTCTGAGCCAGTAAAAGCAAGTCAATGAATAATGACTCAATACACAGCTATTTGTGTTACCCACAGCTTTTCTGGAATGCATCTAACATGTGTAGGGGGTTCAGACTTTGCTTTGTAGTCAAAGTAGCAATCCAGTTTTCTACATCTAATCTCCAGTTAGCCAGGTCTGCTTCTTCTGGCTTGCAGAATAACCAGAACTATTATTTAGTCTGCTGCTTTCATCTTCTGTTCACCTCTTTCTACTTCCAGTAGACAAAAATGGGCACAGAGAGCAAAATGAATCTAATCTTCATCGTTATCATTATTTTCATTATTATTTGACACCAGTTTTGGCAAAAGAAACTTAAAAAAAAAAAGAAACTAAAAGTCACAAACTACTAGTTAGTCATATTGTTAGGTTTTTTTCCCCTGCCATGTTTTACTGTACTTTAAATGAATAATTAAAAAAATATTGAGTATATGGAAGTCTTTTTTAAAGACACTATTTACACCATCATTAAAAAATTTATCTTCAAATTAATTTAAAGCTAAACCTGTCTGTGTCCACTATATCAATGTTCTGGTAGAATCATGCATATTAAAATAAACAAATGAATATTAAAATTTAATATATACAGTTATCCCTAATCAGACTAAATTATCTTATATACTTAGTAGTACAATTACCTTACTTTGTAAAAGCTGCCTGAAGGGGTGGGGGTGAAAGGATTCTATCTGTATTTTAGAAAGCATAGGATATGAGGTGTATGGGGAAGGATCTAAAAAGGCAGGAGGGCTTTGATTCATTTTCAAATCAGTTTTTCCTCTTCTGTAATTTGAGGTCTCCTGTAAGATTTTATTTGAGAAGAAGTTTAAATGCTAACCTTTAAATTCCAGGTTTAAAAACCATTGATCACTGCCAAAGAAGGTTTATTTTATTCCTTAAAGCTTTATATGTTGAAACACTGCTACTTCTGATGCCACAAAGTCCCTGTTTCATAGCTCACTCCCTCACCATAGCTTGGAATACTGCATCTTCTACAGTCTCCTTCCCTAGGCTTAAAATACACATTTCCCTAAATAAAACCTCTACTTCATCCTCAATCTTCTATTTATTTTCTCATGAATGTGGGCTTTTAGTTTGATCCTTGTTCAGTGTATTTCTCTAACCTTCTCCTCCACCTCTTTGAAGCCACCATCCTGGGTTTTCTCAGGGCATATCCATGGCAGAGAACCAAGTGCTGACCAGTCCTTTCTATGGGACCCTCCATGGACCATTGATGCAGGACACCCAAGCCACATTTCTCTTTGGGAGCTTATAATCCCAGTCACTCACTGTGTATCAAATGGGTTTATTCCTCCTTTCTATTAGGATAAAAGGAAAAGAAAAAAAACAATTCTTTGTGATTACTATCACTTTGAAGGGAGTTATGCTAAAATTTGTGTGAACCTTTCACAAAAAGATGAACATTGCTGTTCTCCAACAAATGGAATATATGATATCCTAGAAGCTCTTGAGTAAAATCAATTCTCAGAAATTAAGCTAGTTTCTTGTTCAATCTGTTTCTAAAGACCAGAGAAACTCAGCCATTAATTCTTCCTTAAATGAAGGAAGGGAATTGTGATTGGATATCATACATGCCACTCAATTTTCCCAGAAGAGGTTATAAAAGAGCTCTATAGCTGCAGCACCCCTCCCCCTACTTGCATGTTCTCTGTATCACTCTTGCTTGGTGACAACTTCAGTAATTATCTCTGCCACCCCCACTGAAAGAAGTTGAGGGTATCTTTCTACAGCAAGAGAGATGTACAAATAAAAAAGAGGTAAATACTTCACAGGCAGATAACTAAAATCTGTGTGTTGGTACATGAAAGTCATTTAATGTTTTGCTCATCTTATTTCTAATATTTTTATTAATATGGAAAAAATGGAGAGAAGAAGAATTCCTCATCTGGTCTCACGTCTCTGATTCTTAATGTCTTGAATTTCTATCTTATTGATAGTGTTAATCAAATCCCAAATTATGTCTACCTTAGAGAAGAGCCATTTCTGATTTTGTCCAGGACCTATTAGAATCTTGTTGACATATGCACCCCAGTGCCCAGTATGGAGTCTGAGGCATTTCAGGCATTTATTCAGTATAAATTCAAGACAATAAATATGGCTTGAGCACCTAAAATACTGTTTGTGAATGAAGTAATGAAGAAATGAAATCAGATAGCACCCAAAGAGTATGCATTTTATGTGCCTATGTATGTGTAGGACACAGAAAGGAATACTTGTTTGAGTATATACCCTAGAGGTACTTTGCCTGCCTGGCTTAGTAGTTGAATGATGTGACTCAGTTAATCAAGCTCTTGGTTTCCTCATTTTTAAATATATACAACACAAGTTTTCATTGTGTAGGTTTATTTTGTGGATTAAATGCGGTAACACATGTGAAGCATTTAGACACCCTTGGAAATGTATCAAATCTCACTAAAGCCTAGCTAATTTGTCAACATGTTGATTGTGTCCCCCCAAAACACACACGCAAGTCCTAACCACCAGTACCTATGATCTTATTTTGGAAATAGTCTTTGCAGATGCTACTAGCTAATTCAAAGATCTCAAGATGAGGTCATCCTGGACTTAACGTGGGCCGTATATCCATGACCAATGTCTCTAAAAGAGAAAGGAGACAGGACTTTGTAACACAGAGGAAAGTCATGGGAAAGCCATGTGGAGACAGAGGTAGAAGTTTCAGTGATGTGTTTGTGTATAAACCAAAGACACTAATGCAGCCTGGCAAAGCTAGGAAAGAGATGTGAGACCAGTTCTCCCTCAGAACTTCCAGAAGGAACCTATGCAGCCCAAATCTTATTTCTGAACTCCACACAAGTGTGAGGGAAAACATTTCTCTTGTTGTGATCGCTGTCTTTGTAACAATATGCCACGGCCACCACAGGAAACTAACATACTATTCTAACCATAAGATAAGGAAGGAATCATGATTTCTATTGTTTTTATTACTATTATTATTATTATTATTATTATTTGTCTTCTTTAAATACCTAGTAGAATTCCAACTTAATATGCTGGGCTATTTCACCAACTACAGTACAAGAAAAGATTTTATTTAAGCTAGGAGAGACATGGAGCCCGTGTACTCTAGTGTTCTCCTCTTCTGCCCAGAGCTTGCCCTAAGAGGATGGCACACAGAATTGGCATGACAACATGGGCCTGGCATGAAAAGAAGGCCTCCAGGAATCGCCTTTTTTCTGGACAGTCCTGTGCCGGGCCTCTGTCCTCAAAAGCGTTGTGCTTGGTCAATCTGGCTGAGGCCAGTGTAAGGGACTTTCTCACAGCTTCTGCCCAAGCTGACCAGGATGAAATCAATGCCTACCTGTCCTTTCCCTGCACGAGCAAAGTTCTTGTGTAGGAAACGCAGCAGTGTTTACTTAGCACTTTCCAGTGCCACCTCTTAAGCTCAGGAGTAATCTGGTAAAAATAGTAAGCAAAGAAAAACCATTTCTTCAGGACATACTCCTTAGCATAAAGCTCTTATTTCTGGCTTTCTGATTTCTGGCTGTGTGGCAGAAGGATTCTCTTAACTGCCTTTAAAATATCTACTCACTAGGGAATTAGCACTTACTGCTCTTCATCTGGCACTGTCCTTGACTTACTATTTGGCATTTCTGATGATCACAGGCAGAAATAATCAGTCTATCAATGGATGCCCTACCAAGAGAACAGTGACAATAGGATCAACCTATTCCAGCTAGAATCTAATGCTAGAAACTAAGCAGTGTAAATATTCCTTCTCTCAGGCAGATCAAGATGAGCTAAGTGAATAATATCGGAGGGCAGGTTGTTGGCAAGCATTGCAATGACTTTACAGGACATTCATTCAGTGAAACCCATCCCTCTTCATCCCTCTTAGCTCCACAAATAGCTTTGTCAGTTATTGCCTACTGTGCATCCTGCAGAAAATTTCTTAACCTCTCTATGCCTCACCAGCGTTTCTTCATATATGAAACATAGATAATACTTTTCCCAACCTAATAATGCTTCTATGAAATCCTCACAGTGATTTTTGTTAAGTACATACAGCTATAATTGCTCAGCTAATGTTAGTAATCTCCATTGTTTTTGCTTTTAATCCTAGGATAATTTTGCCACCCACTCTTAGATCTTTTTGTTTTCTGCTTATGTTACTTCCTTAATGTTAGTTCACGTTATTTTCTTCCATTTCTCATCTGTTCTTTTTAAAAAATAGCATTACTGTTTATTTTAAAAATATAATAAAATCTCTAAATTGTACTTGCTCATACACACCAGTGGATTTTGGTGGATTTACAGACTTGTATAATCAGCACCATGTTCTAGTTTTAGAAAACCTCCTTCATCCGAGTAAGGCCCACAGTGCCTATTCCAACCCCTAGTCCAGGCAATCACTAGTTTCTGTCTTTATAGGTGTGCTTCTATCTGGACATTTTCTGTAAATGAAATCACATGATATTTGGCCTTACGTGCCTGACCTCTTTCCCTTAGCTAATATATTTGTGACTCCTCTCTGCTGGCACAAGCATCAGAACTTCTTTCTGCCCTACTGCCAAAGAGTATTTGGTTGTAAGGGTAAACCACAATTCATTTTCCATGTGCCATCTGCTATGAACATTTATGTGTAGGTATTTGTAAAAAATATGATTTCATTTTTCTTGATTAAATATGAAAATATTGGACTACTGAGTCATGAGGTAGTTTTATGTTTAACATCTTGAGAAGCTGCTTTGGATGAGGGTTCCAATTTCTCCATATTCTCAATACTTTTGCTCATCTTTTGATTTTATAGTCATCCTAGTGGGTATGGAGTGGAATATTATTTCATTTTGATTAAGGTATTTTCTAAGGACCAATCCTATTGAACATTTTTCATGGATCTTTAGGTATTCACATATGCTTATTGGAGAATTGTCTACTCAGTCATTTGCTCATTTTTAAATTGAGTGATTTGTCTTTTTATCATTGGGTTTATAGGAGTTCTTTATATATTCTGAATACAGGTCCTTTATTGAGTCTATGATTTAAAAATATTTCTACAAGTCTTTACATGGCTATTTCACTTTCTTAATGTTGTTTTTAAAGCATAAAATGATACCATTTTGATGAATTTCAAATTAATCAACTTCTTTTTTATGGATTGTACTTTTAGTGTCATAACTACAAATGTTTCCTGAGCAAAGGTCTGTGGTATCTTCTAAAAATATTATTGTTTTTACTTTTATACTTATGTCAGTGATCCATTATGTTTGTTGTGAAATAGGGATTCAAACTCATTTTTTAACATGTGGCTATACAGTTAGCCTAGCATCATTTGTTAAATAGACTGTTCTTACTGAATTGTTTTGACGCCTTGTCTAAAATCAATTGCCTGTAAATGAAGGGATTTGTTTCTGTACTCTCAATTCTATTCCATTGATCTATGTGTCATCCTCATGTTGGAACTATATTGTCTTAACTACTGAAGTTGTGTAGTCATTTTTGAAATCAAGTCAGTGTCTGTTCCTTTGGATTACTAGATCATACTCTAAACTAGTCTCCTACCTTCACTCTTTGCTTTCTGTTGTGCATTCTCTAAAGAGCATCCAGAGAGATCTTTTAAAACCCAGATCCCTCTAGTCTCCCTGTGTAAAGCCTTCCATTTGCCCCAGCTTTAACAAAAAGTCTAAACTTTTACTTTGACAGTATTGGCCCCACTTACTCATTTATCCTCATTCCTAGAACCACGAGGCTATTCAAGTTGCAAAGGATCCTATGCTTCAGCATCTTTAATGAATGGTTCCCAGTACACTAGCTTGGAACCCTATGCAGAGTGCCTGGTGCACAATAAACCACCATGTAAGGTTGTCTGTCATATGTTGGTAACTACCTAGATACTTCTTTGCCCAACTTTTAAAAACTGGTTAATTTCTACTGGCAGTTTTTCTCTGACCAACGAATTCCCTGTTACCATGTTTTTTAGGTGCCCTAGAAATACCTTTTACTATATTATATGATTATCCATCCCTCGATGTACAAGCATCAACATTGATTTTTATGATGCCTGATATTTAATAGATTACTGAATGAATGGATGGATAAATGTGTGTTTCAAAATTTCAGAAAGTGTCAATTAGTCATGGATACCTTCGAAGACTTCTGGAGTCTGGATCCATTCCTGATTGCAATTGAATTGCTTCCAGCCATAGGCAACAAGGGCAGGACCAACTGCATTTTGGCTTTTTCTTGAGCTCATCATTCCCCACCTTCAGCTTTGCAGCTTTCACTGTCACAATAATTACTGTCAATTGAGTCAATATATTATTGGGAAATTATTCTAGTCCGATGAACAGTGGCCTAGCAATGAAAAGAGGAGGAAAACAAAACAAAGACAACTCTTGGCATACCAAGAAAGCTCAGTTTGCATATTGCTTAAGGAAAGTTGCTGAGCACTATGCTTCTATGCAAATCAAAATCATATCCTTGGTGACACGTTTTTTCCCATCTTTTTCCCTTAAATAAAATCTTCCTGTTGTCTATTAGGGGGTGGCTTCCTTAGGTTGCTTTCCACTATGGGAATCTATTTTACTCCATCTCAATAGCTATTATTTGTCTTTTATGCCACCTTTTGAGATCCTGCCCACAAATAAATAACACCAGGTTCCTCAGAAAGCCTATATTCTCCACCAACTCTCAGTAATTTTCACATCATTATGCTACTGAGGAGTGCAACCTCAGGAAAAATGATCTGACTATCAGATACAAGACCCTGAATGCAACAACTCCATTTTTAAAGCTGTTGAAAGTTTTACTCTCAAATTTTACTTTCAAAAAGAGTATTCCTTTAGAGTTTCCTAGCCTGTATATATTCATGGTCATTCCTTCTCTTCCTCACAGGCCAGAAGAGAACATGTGGAGAATAAGTTCTCTAACTCCATATTGCAGTCCTCAGTTTGTGTGGGTGGTTTTGGGAAAATTTTTAGTTAAATTCCTAAAAGGACAGAAATATGTTTAGTTTCTTTTTTCTCCATCCCCATCCCCATCATTATTCTCCATCTTAAGTTGTCTATTAAAAAATTTGCCAAATAATTTAAATTACAAATTCTTAAGAATTTAAAAGGGCCAGGGATTTAGCTCAGTGGTTCCGGCACCTGCATCGCAAGTCCAAGGTCCTCAGTTCGATCCCTGGTACCAAAAAAAAAAAAAAAAAGAATTTGAAAATTGTTAGGGCTCCTTATCTCAAATGACCTTTCTTGTTCTTCGTAAATATGCTTATATAGAACAGGGTCACAAAGCCAAATACCCTCAGGCATGTGTGGATGCATGAAGCTGGTTATGCTAGGATGTAGTGAACTGGAGAGTCCTGCCCCATCAAAATGAGTCCACCCCACAAAGCTCCTAATGCAGTGCCACTGCCATTATTTATGTCCATACTCTTTCTAGACCCTCTGCTATATTTTAAGGCAATATGAAAGTGTGAATTTTTAATGTACAATTTTTCATTGGTAAAAAATTGAAGCTATAGAACAACAATGTACAGATCAAACAAAACACTTCTGCAGGCCCCCAGTTGATGAATTCTTACACAGAAAACCTACACGTGTGTTCTGAGTCAAAGGTTTCTTGTAGTGCATTCGATTAATATGTTTAACGAATATTAGTTGAGACCCTTTTTGTGCTAAACCGGGTGCTGATAGGCACACTTGGCTCAGACCAAAATGGATTTTGTTTTAGATTGAATGTTTGCCCCTGCCAAAGCACATGTTGGAATTGAATTGCCATTGTAACGGTATTAAGAGGCATGATCTTTATGCTACGAGATCTTTATGTTATGGTGCTGTTGGGGTTGCTGCTGTTATAAGAGGCTGAATTCAGGTCCTTCTTGTCCTCTCTCATGCTGTTGCCTCTTCCCATGTGATGATGTAGTTCTCATCAGGTGTGGGCACCTTGATATTGGACCTTCTAGCCTTCAAAACTGTAGGCCAATAGATTTCTGTTCATTATAAATTACCAAATTGGCAATATTCTGTGAAAGCAGCACAAGACAAAGGAAGAAGACAGATGCTACACACACATGGGAATGACAGCCTAAATCAAAGGGGACTTGTGGCCCCTTGGTGAAAGTCATGTGGTTGATAAATGATAGGTTGAGTTTCCCATTGGGCCTTGAAGTAGACTCGTGATAATTTTGAACCCGTTTGTGTATCATACTTTGCAGAATTTGTATGGTCACTTTTTCTACTCAGACATTATCTGCCATCATTGAATATAGTTTTTCTTAAAATAATTGAACACATATATACTTGTTTGCTTTATTCAAGAAATATGTATTGGGCACTCATTCTGAGCTATGTAATTTGGTGGTGGTCAGAATAGGAAGTTTCTAAAGAACTGACCAAAAATATAGTGTGTATTTAAATTTTAAAAATTTATTACAATAAAAGACATACCACCATTCTCAAAATATTCCTTCTCAAAATATTCCTTTCTTAAAATATTCCTTCTCACTTCCAACGTGCTCATCCCATCCTTCTTGCTACTTTCTGAAGCAGTTCTGGAGGTTCTCTTTTGTGAATGTTTTTTATGGCTGCTTTCTTGTCTTGAATCCATTAAAAAGGTTTATGGCAATTTCTGTCCAGTACAAACCTTGTGTGTCCTCATCTGCCTTATTCACTGGATCTGACACCGTGTGACTTCTGGCTCTTCCCCAAAGTTAATATGACCCTTAAAAGTAAGTGTGTTTAATTGATCCAGGACTTCGAGGATGCCACCAAGCACAACTAAGGACACTCCAGAGAAAGGATTTCCGGAACTGCTTCAGAAACTGGCCATGCTGATGGAGTAACTGTGCTGAAGGGGGAAGGGCAGGATTTCGAGGAGGATTAATGGCAATGTGTGTATTACTGTAATAACTAACTTTTTAAGTTTAAATATTCACAGTACTTTCCAGCCATGCCTGGTAAATCACAGCAGGTCTTCCCACAGGCCTGAGCGCCGAGCGCAGGTCAGCACTGGGAAGGGTTGCCATGACACCCAGAGCCCTCAGAGAGGGAGATGGACAGCCTCGCCTCCTAGGCATTCAAGGTGCCAGAGCAGGAGGTGGCTGCGGGATGAGGACCTGGAGAGTGAGCAGCATGCTATCACTGCCCCCTTTTCCCTTTCAGTGAAAGCTGAAGTGCTGCTAACCCACTTTCCCAATGAGGACAAAAGCAGATGTGTGTGGGGCAGTGGCTCCAAGAGAGAACTCAGGACACTTTAGGGGGGGATGAGAGAGGACCCCTGTTCTCATAGGTCTCTGTGCCACCTCCAAGGCATTTGTCTATAACTACCTCTCTTTCCCACTGAGTCTAGGTTTTATGACATCAAGTCCATTTCTGTCTTGTCCTGCAAATCTATTCCCAGCAGTAGGCTCAGAGTCTGGCCCATAACAATCTTATAATTGAGGTTGCTGACCAAGAGAGGAGAGTTTCTTGAGGCCATAATTGCAGAAGAGGAAGGTGTTAGGTGGCAGTGAGTTCTCACAAGGGCGAGGTTGAGAGGAGGAAGGAGGCCTATAGGTGGTTAGGAAGAGGACAGGCGTGGCGCCCTGTAGGTAGGCAGAGGGAGAGGTGCAGGTGAACGCAGGAGTTGGTATCCTGGGTGTGATGAGGTAGAAGAGAAGCAGGTCCTCGGAAGGGCTGAGCATGCTGAGCAAGATGCTTTCTTTCCAAAGTTGGCATAAGTCAGGGATTCCTGTGATGAGCTTCGCATTGAACAGTGAGTCACCACCAATAAGGCAGCATTAGAAGAACAGAGTTTTTAAATTAGATAAAACTCACTTTGTTAAGAACAAATGTTAGCAGAGCTATCCGAGGTCACGGTGTGTCAGTTTGAACACTGCAATGGCTCATCTGAAGTGCACATGCAGTCGCGACCATGGTGCAGGATCTAAGTTTGCATGTAGAGCTCCTTGCTTCCCAGCCGTGAGTCGTGTGGGCCTCTGTAAAAGGTCAGTGTATAATGATATGACATCTTTCCTGGTGACATTTTTCACCATGTATTTTTCTACCTAAGATTTCTGAAAATCAATCACCCAGTTTTTAAACTTTTTTTTTTTTTAGCTGAGACTGAGCAGCTAGATGTTGGAATTTGCCATCAAACCATTCATCTGCCCCTAACCTTTCAATGTTTGGAGAGGGGAAAAAAAAGGCTGGTGTAAAATAATTTAGTAATCCACAGAATTCATTTAGTTTAATTTATGCTAATCATGGTATATTGGTATAGTGGCAGATAAAAATAAAGCCGGAGGAGTGGATTGCATTGAATAAACCACCAACAGTTAACCCCAGATATTATCACATGAAATGATTTTAGCTTGCTACTGAAAACAACAGGCCCAAGCAATTGTCTTAACTAGTGATAATTGAAAAGATGATTAAATTCCATGATTTATTTTACATTACTCCCACGTCCATTTGGTCATTTTGTATAATATTTTAATTATAGAGGGTATTCTTTCTCTAAAAGGTTAGGACACAACATCAGAATAGTATTTTGTTACTATCCTTAGTTATTTCCCAAAATGTATATAATGGCAAGATAGTTTTATTGTGTGCTGTGAGAGCTAACGTGCAGTTGTGGGGAACATAAAATGACCCAAAATATTGTCTCAGAAGTTGTGAGATCATTCGTGAAATATCAGATTTTATATCATTGCATTAGTTCCTCCACTTTTATAGGCAGCCTCTGTCCCCAAATTAAGTACAATTTTATTATGGAGATTTTTACTTTTGAAATTGTGAATATTTTGTCTGAAAGTGTTTTAGGCTTTGTCTCACCCTGGATTGTTTGCCAAAGTGAAATTAATCATTTGATTAAAGGATTAGGGATCTCTAGAAGACAGAATTGTGGTCAGCACAGGGAGATAGAAGCACTGTTCTCATACAGTGCATGTAGCACTGGTAAGCTCTTGGCTAGCCCTTGGGCCCCTGTCACCCTATCTGCTATGAGATTTCTGAGGAGAGTTGCAGTCGCTGTTTTGTTCTCTGTGATATTACTCACTCAGCTCTGCTCTACTGATGATTTAAAATACAACTATCACCTGCTCAGAGGAGTCTCCCCTGATCCCTCCCACTTGGAGTTAGCTGCTCCTGTCTTTATGTCCCCTAGGAAGAGCCCATTATCCATTCAGACACCAACTTGGATGTCAATGGAATCACATCTGCCACTACCGCATACATGATTTGAGACCAAGAGTCACAATCTTGTTTTCCGTATATTTTAGTCCATTTAGGGTGCCATAACCAAATACCTGTGCGCACGTATAATCCCAGAACTCTGGGAGACTGAGGCAGGATGACTACAAGTTCAAGCAAAGCTTGGACAATGTAGCAACTTAGTAAGACCCTGTCTGAAAATAAAACATGAAAAGCGGCTGGGAATGTAGCTCAGGGCCACAATCCCTTGTACCTGTAGAAACAACAGTTAGGTGGCTTGTAAAGTACAGAAATGTTATTTCTCACAGTTGTGGAGGCTGCAAAGTCCAAGATTCAAATCAGCCCTCCACAGATTCTTTTTTTTTTTTTTGGTACTGAGGATCAAGGATCGAACTCAGGACCTTATGCTTGGGAGGCAGGCAGCAGCACCACTGAGCTAAATCCCGGGCCCTCCACAGACTCTTATAAGGGCACTAATCTCACTGAGGAGGCCTCCTCCCATATGACCTAATCATCTCTAAAAGGTCCCACCTCTGATTACCCTTACTTTGGAGATTAGAAATTTGGGGAAGACAGAAACATTTAATCACTGCACCATATCTCAGAGAACTAGCATAGAATTTAACCCAAAGGCTTGTTGAGTGAATAAAAGAATATATAAACTCAGAATTATTTTTACCACCAGTTTTTGTATTTCCATCATCAAAAGAAACAATAAGTATGTTCAACAGTTAAAAAGTAGCATCTAAAATATTGTCCACAAGATTTGCCTATTTTGTTCACTTAAAAAAAAACCGAAAAGATTATACAATTACTGGGAAAGTGGAATGTGTCCTTATATGTATTTTGCAGATATCATTCTAACACAAGGTTGCTAATTGCTCTTGAGTTCGTATTGGATTGGAGAAAGGACACCAGGAGAACTTAAGGAACTCATGTAACATACTCACAGCCTATTAAATATTATTCTCTGTAGACTATTCTAGAAGGTGGGGAAACAATAATGTTCCAGACAGATCCGTACTCTGACTTTGCAGAGTGTAAAAGCGTCTAAAGGATGCTATAATTGTTGCAATATCCTTGCGTAACCCCAAATCTGAGTGCCTTAGAATAAAAAACATTTCTTTCTTCTTGGGGGCTGTGGTGGGCCAGAGCAGCTCTGTGGCAGGCCCTAGGTGGGCTGGGCCTGGCTCAAGGCTCAAGGTTCAGTTTGGTGCCTCAAGCTCCTTAGAATGCAGCTTTAGATCACGTTGTTCTCACAGTGAATTGCTGGAGGGGACAGAGAGAATGGAAACTCATCATGCCTCCTGATTGCTAAGCTCAGAGAACAGGTATTGGGTGGCTTCAAGCCACTTTCCTTCGCCAAAGGATGTTACGTGTTAACACCCAACTTCCATGGGTGGGAAAATATGTCCTGACCCACTCTACCTGGAAAGGGGGAAAGTTAGATGCCATGGAGTGAGGATGTGTGACTAGCATCAGAGCAGCTTGAGCATGTGGGGGACTCCACCCTCCTGTGGTGGGCTACAAAGGGCATGACATTGTAAGTCTCTACAACAACTTTTTCAACGATACATTGTGACAGTTGCATAAACTATAATGGATAGTGTGCAATTACCATTTCACAATTAATAACAGAAGGGATATTTTGTCAATTGTAGGGGTGGAGAGACTTGAGTAAGCTATAGTGAGGGAAAGTAAAATTGCCCCTTAACCAATGGTCTGTTGTTATACATGGAGAAGTATTCATTGTAATCAGGAACAGAAACACAGAATCTCAGACCAAGAGGAAACATATAGGACCCACCAGTCCTCTGCAGTGTTACCTGTTTACCTTGATTTTCTACCTGCCTTCCTGGCTGTGTCATTAGAATCAATTGTGAGGGAGCAGCTTGTGGCTTCTACATGTAAGGAATTTACATGAGTTTGGGATGAGTTTTAAATCCACATCCTTGCCTTTCCGACAAAGAGCCCACCTGGCAAGCATCATTCTCTACTAATTTTGATCAGAGGCTTTCTTTATGTGACTATATCATTGACCATGAGACTAGACATTAAATCAGCAGCCATGTCTTTCCTTTGTAAATTTTTCATTGCTTTGAACTTTATCCAGGATTTAGTCTTTCACTACAAATCATATAAATTGTGTGAATACCTACATACAAAGGGCTGGTCCAGGTGAACATTACTAACAATTCAAGCAGATAATTTGTGGGCACTTTATCTCCACATCATCAAAATAATAAACAATATTTGTAGATAAACCTTCCTTCCTATTAATAATAATAGAGCTGTCTGGATTGATTATAGTTTGTGGTTGCAAAAGAAAAATAGTAATCCTGGTTAATTTATGCAAAAGGAATCTATTGGAAAGCTCTCATGAACTTCTAGGAAAAGACTTAGAAAGGACTAAGGACTTTTGCAGTTCTGGAAGCCAGAGGAAACATATCATTGTGATGGTGTAACGCAGGAAAGACCTTACCTTCTTGGGTGTCACTGATCCAGTGAATGAGTTCTACCTCTTTTCAGTCTTGTTGGTTCTGCTCAAGTTTCCAATTCCAGGAAAGAATTACCTGCTTAGCTTAGCTTGGAAAGGAGAAATACCTGCTTCGCTTAGCCCAGAAAACTGAGGAGCATCTAATTAACAGACCCATAAGATAATTCCAACAGGAAAAAATCCTACACTAAAGGAAATAGGAAGCTGTTAGATAGAAGAATGGTTGCTGGATAAATGCAAAGCAGGAAACATCTCCTACACTAATATGGTACCCCCCCATTAAGTTTTGGGCATGAACATAAATTATACCTAATTTCAGACAATCTGTGCAGTGGGTGGTATTATTCTTTGCACATAAATTGGTTATAATAACAATGATGATCCATACAATGTATCGGCCACACATACCAACTACCATATTGGTGATCTGCTTTGCATTTAGGAAAAATTATCTTCAGAAAAGGTGGTGAGGAAGAGGGAAACAGGCAGGCCATACAGTTCCTATCTTCCATTTCCTGAATCCTTCTTAGGAAATATACTGGTAATCAGAAAGAGAACTTCTCAAGTTGGAGCAAAGTGTTGGCACTTGAATATAGCAAACCAAATGGGAATAAAATATCTGAAACTCAAAGGATTAGATATTTCAGATCTCTTCTCTTTTTTATCTTTTTCCGGTAGCCCTTCACAAGGATTCTTTTCTCCTGAAGTATTGGTCTTTGTTTCATTCTCTTTTTCTCCCGTCTCACCTCTAGATTTTTAGAATTTCAAGAATTACAGATCTTTTATAAAGCTTTCCTGTTATAGACAGATAATGTGCTAAAATAGGAAGGACACAAGTGGTAACAGCAATAGCCACAGCTACAGTGATAATCATAGCAATAACAATAACAATGGCAGCAGTAATAGTAGTGACCCAGCTCTGTGCCAGGTAAGGTTCTAGCCCATACATATTCTTCTTTCATTCTGTCAGGTCTCAGTTTAAGCCAACTGGAACACCGCATGCTATGCCCTCAGTTCACGGGCTGCAGCTGCTGCAGGAAGTTAAACAGACCCGATACAGCTCTTCCTCTGCTTTTCATAAGCTATGTGACTTCTAGAGGGTTATTTCATTCCTCTGTGTCTCAATAAAATGTTTTTCATTCGGTGTATGCTCAAGGCCTGGCCTTGAGTACAGAGTACACCTTGAGCACACCCTTCTTCTAGGGTGGCTGCTATTACCATTTTATAACACCTGTTCTTGGATACTCATGCTCCTCTCCTCTCTTGTAATCTGCTTTGCTTTACTCCTGGGAGCAAAATGGGCTGGAAGGCTGGTCTTATAGACTACGGCCCCCTTTGTCAGCTCAGAGGGTGTCTCCTGAGCACGTGGAGTCTTGGGACTCTGGTACAATCAGAGTGGCTATTGAGGAAAATGTACCTAGCCCTTTGCTAGTCAGATAATCTGAGTGCTGAGTGGTATTTTATCAAGGAAGTAGCATATCCTATCCCCTGCCCTCACTTGAATTCCATCTCTGCCACTTCCTGAGGTAGAGCCTGGGGTCATTACTTGCTCCTCTGAGCTTCTGCCTTCTCTGCAGTAATATGGAGATGTTAAAAGCTCCTCCCTCAAAGGACTATTTCAAGTAACAAATGAGTTAATATATGTAAAACACACTTAATGGAAAATGAGATCTATTTATATCAGCATAGTTCAATAAACACTGTGCTTTCCTCACTCATCTGTCCCTTTACTTGTATTAGCTGATGAGAACATTTATTCTATCAATTCAGTAGGGGGCTCTAACTTTTTTTATGAAGTCATTACCTAAACTGTTTTTGTATTCAAACTGGTCCAGGAGGCGTCAGAAGTGATTGCTGGCACTCAGAATCCAATGAAATTTCGTTCTTGCCACATGTCCCCCATTCTGTATATTTGCATGGGGACTGCATTAAGAAGATTCCGTGAGTCTCCCCCATACCAGTCTGGCTCCTGCCCAGAGTAGCTTGTGTTGCTGGAATTCAAGCCTATCCTTGCAGGCCTAATGTGATTGCATATGAAATGCCATGAAAAAGTAGAATAAATACAGCTTTTTTTTTTAACCAACTGGAGTTCACAAATAGAAAAGCACATCAGAATGTATTTAATTGTAAGTGAAATATGTGGTTGTGTTATTTTTTTCTAAGATGTTTAAAACCTCTCAGGATAAGGGCATCTTTTTACATGGCCACCAAGTGAATTTCACATATAACATTAAGAACAGGTATGTTTTTGGTTGCCTCCATGGTCACGGTCATGAGTTTGGAATTTCCAAAAGAAAAATGAGAAGTTGACCTTAGGGTTGTCAGATAGAACACAGAGGAGCCACGCGATATTTCACAATTGTTTATTCTAATAATTATTATTCACGATTTATCTAAAATTAAAATTTAATTGAATGTTCTGTATTTTCACTTGCTGAAACTAGTGATGCTATATCCATGTGTTCCAAGTGATGCAGCATCAGCCATATTGGAAGCAGAGTGCGTTGTGGGAATTCTAGCCTCTCCCTATTCCATACACAGAGAAGAGAGATATAAACAATGAAAGGCTGATGTTTTCCTTTGGAATAATGATCATTTTGAGCTACAGATCTATTGTTGGCCCTTTTTTGGGGGTCCTTCTTTACAGTTCTTGTTTTGGAAGTTGAAATTACTGTCTGATTCTTCTCTCAGTTCTTAGTGTAGTTTCTTTATAGTTCTAGATACTCTACATACCTCACCATCTCAGTTATTCTCCATGGGAACAGATCTCTATTTGCATAATGGATGTGCATACCAGGCCATAATTGACCTAATTACATAATAAAAGTCAGTGGGAAATGGTATCGATATACAGAATTTAGTTTACAGGGGAACACAGAAGTACATCCTATCCTCACAAACTGGAAAGAAACAGTTGTTACTTGATAATATCATCAGGGAATAAAATCTGTACCAGGATTTACTACGCAATTAGTTTAGTGATGATTCTTATCATGTAGTGTTGGTTTGATTTTTACAACAAAGATCAAACGGTGGTGGAATCTTTTATTTCAAGCATATTCACTTTATCATAAAGGCCTGAGGAAACACAGGGAGACAGTTTGGGCTCTGTGTTACCAGGAATTCTCTCACAATTACAGACGAAGGCTGCAAGTCCCTGATGGTGATGCTATCATCTCCTGCCCTAGACTTCTGTTTGTTCTGCCCTCCTGCCTGGACCACAGTTCCTCTACCTCTTATTTGAACAAATGAATAAAAAGATGTTTAATAATATGAAGGGCTGCCTCTTAAAATAGGAAACTCAATTCCCCCGAGGCTGAGGGAGAGAAGCTCGCTCATCTATCATTAAAATTATCATGGAAAAGACTCAGTCATTGATGGAAAGTTTGCCTTGATTCTGTTAAGAACCCTTTTATTGCCAAGATTTCAAGAATTCTGTATTCTTTACAACTCTGTTTGTGACAAGATCACTAAGATGCTTATTACATGAAAATAAACCACTACCTAGAAACCATGAAGGAAAATAATAAGTTTACATTTACACATATTGAACACTTTTTTGTATGGCACATAAAAATACGAATAAATATGAAGTAAATAAGTGAAAAGAAAACTAACAAAACAGGAAGAAATATTTGTAATATGAATTGTAAAGCAAATTTCCTTAATTTACAAAGAACCCACAGAAAAGAATGAAAGAAAAGATAAACAACCTAATAGAATAAAGGGCAAAGGATATGAAAAACAGTTCAGAAAGGAATGCAAATGGCCAATAAACATATGAAAAGATGCTCCACTTCATTCATAATTAAAGAAATGCAAATCAAATACATTTTCTCCATTCATGGAGAAAACTATCAGATTAAAAGTTTGTTCATAACACAGTCTATGAGTGTTTGGAGAGAGGATTATCTTTCACAAACTCATGGGAGTGGAAATGGTGACATCACTTTTGAGCTTTTGAGGATAATTTAGCAACATCTATCAAAATTTTGTTGCTGATATTCTTTTGACTCAATAATTCTATCCCCAGGAATTTTTTTCACTCATGTGCTGCCTAATATATTAAGATGTTCATTGTTCAAGTACAGGCAGTGAAATGTTCATAATTGTAAACAAAGTGAAATTGGAAAGCGACATATCAACAGGAAGCTGAGAAATAAAAATAAACTGTACATTTCATTTGGATGGAAACAGTACTTGGTTAGGGCTGTATGGAAACCCTTTAGTATATTTTATTAACTGAAAAAATAGAACAGAAAATAGGGCATAAATTATGATCCATTTTGTGAGAATATAAAGAAAGATTGTACACATCTTAAGGGGAATTCATTTTTTTCTGCTAATCTTATTCAGTAATGACAGTGTTCCAAGTACTGAACTTTTATAGGTACTGCTTCTGCAGTGACGCACAAATCTCTGTCACATCATCTTGTTTTTTTCTTTACTGCATTTATACTGCATAAGTCACTCTTATGATTATGCATTTCTTGCTTGGTTTCTGTTGATCTCTGCTCCCTACATGATCGCTTGGTAAGAGCAGGGACTTTGTCTGTCTCCGGTGCTGAGTTGGAGAATGGGAAAACCCTCCCTGTGGAGGTTCTAGGACCTGAGATGGGAATGAAAGACCCTTTGGGATCAGGAAAGAAAAAGTTGCTGCAGAAGAAAGCAAGCACAGTCTTGAAGGCAAGAACAGGGTGGTGGACTGGAGAAGGTGGGGCTACAGAGAGGGTGGAGGAGAGGAGGTGAAGGACACTCAGGCAGGTGGCAGGAAGGTGGGCAGGAGCCAGATCCCAGGGGCTCTAAGAAACCCTGGTGCTGAGTCGGCCTGCGAGGGAGTCTGGGAAGGCTTTGAGCAGCAGAGTAACTTGATCTGCTTTCTGGTTTCCCACAGTTCCTCCATGAAGGACTCACTGAAGGAGGTGGAGGACAGCAGGGAACAGGTGGAGGCTACTGCAGGGGTCCCAGCAAGAGAGCTGGCAGGACTGGACAAGAGTGCTTCTCAGAGGTGGCCACGTAGTTCCACTGAGTTGGAAGGACAGACAGTGGTTAGTTAGTTAGTTAGCTAGTTCCTTGCAGATGGGGACAAGGAATCACTCCGAGCCGAGGAAGCAGAAATGTGAATGAATCATAGGAATCTGCGTTTCTAAAGTTCTGCAAGTGAGTCTAATGCCCACCCAGGGCTGCAGGACCTGCTTGTTGCCAGCATAAGGGCAACATTTAGACCCCATTCTGGAGTGGGATTCATAGTTTCTGTAAGAAAAACTGTTCCATAACCAGAGAGTGTCCAAAATGACACCCCGATGTGCAGAAACAGGTAATATACCTTTTGTGACAAATTCACAATAGAGTATACAAGTCTTTAGCAAAGATTCATATGTCTTCAGCCCACTGCCCCATTCTTTGCTCTGAAATTACAGTTGTGCTTCCGGCATGGCCCAAACCAGGCTGGAGAACAAAGATGGATTCTGATTAGGGATGACTTTTCCTTTTATTTATATTAACTTCTTTGAGGAAAACAAAGTTTCATAATGTAAGTAACAAGTTGAATAATTTTTGTTTAATATTGGCAAGCAGAGGGATCATTAGTTCACTGCTGAAACACTGGCTGGTAACTTGGGAGCTGGAGCTGCCCTGGGTAAAAGGACACAAGAAAGCCTGTTCCTGCCTCCAGAGGTAGGTCAGTATGACAGTGCAGAAAACCGGTCAGGGCCTCTTCTGGGAAGCAGGGTCTCTCAGCCGCCTATAGGGGGCAGAGAAGTCCCCCATTGTAAGGCTAGTCCCACCATCTTTTCCCAGTTCTCCCCCTTGGAGCTTTTGCTGCCCAGAGTCACCCTGTCACTGGGGATGTCATTGCCTTCGGTTTCCACGTTTTTCCAAGCAGAGTGATGCTGAAGACCAAGCCACCAGAAGGCACTAATATTGCCATATTGGTCACTTAGTCCAAGCACCAGCAACTGACAGCCTGTAGCCAAATCAGAGCCAGTCACTCTCTGTGTATTGCCTGCAAGCTAAGTGTTTTTATATTTTAGATGTTAGGAGAAAAAAAATCAGAGGAATAATATTTTATGACATGTGAAAGTTATATGAAGCTCCAGTTTCAGTGTCCATAAGTAAAGTTTTATTAGAAACCCAGCCACACCCATTCATTCATGTGTTATAGTCTCTATGGCCGATTTCGCTCCTCAGGGGCAGCTTCGAATAGTCTTCACGAGACTTTATGGCCTGCAAAGCTTAAATATTTTATTTGATCCTTTAGAGAAACAGTTTGAGTACTCCTGGTTCAATCTGTTCAAATTAGGTGATGCTCGTGGTAAAAAATATTAAAGTATATTTTAGTGCATTAGAACTTTTTATATAACTTCTTTTTTCACAGTGTTTTAGGAAACTTTCCATTTTAAAGGCTTTGCTTACTCTTTTTCTTGCTAAATCTGATCACCTCTCATGATGTGCCTCTACTTGTGGGACAGTCTGGGGTCTCAGCAGAGAGGCTCTACAGAGATGGAGTGATGCTGAAGCCAACGACCACAGTACCGATGTGCAGTCCCGGCCCCACGGGATGTGCATGCAGTGCTGCCCATAAATACACAGATTTTTCTCTCTGCTGAGGGACACATTCCCATGCTGATACTAACCGGAACGAGGGACAGTTACCGGGGCACCTGACACCATCCTATCTCACCCTTGCAGGGAAGCAGACCAGGATGCAAATTTATGGGGATGACCTTAAGTCTCTTCAGTGTATAAAGAAAATAAATCATTTAAGCCCTGAAGAGTGTGAATTACCCATTGTCACCCCCTGGCTGATCACAGCACATCCCTGAGTCCAAGCCCCGCTGGAAAGCATGGCCCCAGTGAGCCACTCTGGGGCTTCCAGGGCTGTTAGTGGCTAGTTTTATTTTCTTCTGCCTCAAAGTTGTGGAGTAGCTGAATGCCCACATTGAGAGGCAGCTTCTTCAGTCGAGATTTGGTTCACATGCTTGGGATAACTTCCTGGAAGGATTTTAGTGGATTCCTAACCCCGATAGTTGCTTGTGAAAACAGCATTTTGCAAACACTTTGCCGCATTTGCTTGCGTGTTCACACTTTCCTCCAACTTTGAGAGGCAACTCAGAGGAGAGGGTTTCTGTTCGTCTTCCACCCCCTTCTCTCCACACTTCTCTTTCCTCCGTTTTAAGAACAGTGAGCACTCACAGCTGGTGCTAGAGCGTTAGGCCGAGGGAAGAACGCTCCCTGCGTGATACGGAAGCAGCATCGCAGTTCATGTTTATTTTAATGAAGGCTGTTTGCGTGAAGGAAACAGAGCCAGCTAAATGAGGCATCGGAGTTTTCTCCCCTTTTGAGTGATGACTGCCAAGTAGGCTCCCAAGGCCCATCTGCAAGGCATCTCCTTCATTGCTCCCACATCTTGAGACACTGGAAGGATGCAGACTTCTGATGGCATGTGTGCTGCAGACTTAGCAGGAAGAAAAACCCTCGATGAACCTAGCACTGTAGGAGGCTGAGGCAGGGGAATTGCAAGTCCAGCCTGGGCAGTTCAGTGAGATGCAAAAAATGTACTACAAAATAAATTAAAAATTAAAAAGAATTTAAAGGGCTCGGGATGTAGCTTAGTGTGAAGGCCCTGGGTTCTTTTGATGTTTGCTGTTCATCTCTGAATGCAGCCCTTGACCTGTGAGCATAATCTCTTCCCTCTCTGTGCCACAGCGTGCTCTCTATGTGGCCCTCTCAGTCATGTGCTGTGTGATGACTTCCAGGCAACCTGAGAGAGCATGTGTGACGGCATAGCTGTCTTTGCACCTGTGAACACACTGTGAGGCTCACAGCCATGAAACCTCCCAACAGCTCGCTTCTCAGAACCTGTCACTTTCCATAGCGATGGATGACTGTTCCCACCTTCCAACGGGGTGAGGTTTAACGTGTTAACACAGGGGACACGTTTAGGACAATGGTGGGCGTGCAGCAGATACATAATGAAAACTGTAGAGTTATGATTATGACTCTGATGCTCTAGCAGTGCAGGAAGCATGTGGCTTCCTAATAACAGTTTCAGTGGGGACAGAAGAAATCGCTGGGAGGGAATCTCTGTACTCAACTTTCTTAGCTCCCCAAGCCTTCCACTCATTCATTCGTTCGTTCATTCACTGCTGCAACTTTTGGCCGGCAGCCAGCTGTTAGTATCTTACAGATTTCCTCTAGCACAGGTTTGTAACTGAGATCCAAGAGTGGATCTCAAGCAGGGGCTTCTGGGGCCCGACAGTGTCCTGCACATGTAAACAAATTGCTAAACATGTTTGTGTGTTTATGCACTTTTCTAGGAACGGGGCCAGCAGCTTTTGTCAGAGCCCCAAAAGGCCATGAAGGGCAGAATCCTTCTGAGAAGCAGGTAGCTCACAGTGTGGGGGTTCAGCACTATCAGAAGATTCTAAGGCTAAACCAGATGCCTGTCTCTTCTCCCTATAGATTCTTGGGTACTAGAATTCTTGAGCTCAGAACAAAAAATATGATTCATATGTGAGAAGGCCTTTGAGTCACATTTCCTTCTACTTCTCTGGGAATCATTCTTTGTGTGTCTCAGGACATGGTTTCCTCTTTGCCAGTATCCTGACTGATGCCAAGCATAAGCCCCTGAAACTCATTTTATTTGCTCGCGCTTTGTGAGAATTACAGGGGCCTTGGTCCAGATAATCACTTAGTTCTCTCTTTGGAGGCAGGGTGGGTAGGGATACCGGGAGTACTACACACATTTTTATGGCGAATTTTACCCCGAGGAAAGTAGAAGTTGATGTGATCGCTCACAGCGGAGGAACGAGATACGTTGAGTTTCCATAGCAGGGCTCAGTCACATGCTTTGCGTCCCTGCCTGTGGGCCACTGCACTCATCCGAGAGAAACGGAAGCAAAGGAGGCACCACGGGCAACTTAGCTCAGGTTAAGTCGGCCTTGTGAGCCCTGGATCGTTTCTGCAACTCACCAAGACAAATCACTGTATCCGCGTGTTTCCTCCTGGCTTTCTCTCTCCAGCTCTGCTCTCCTGCCTAGACTGCTGCAGGAGTGGAAAATTCCAAACTGAAAGGGTTCTTTTTATTTCTTCCCCCTGCGGTGCTGAATTTTACCCCCCCAAAAGGAAGGAAAAAACCAGCATTTTTTCCTTCCAGAAAAGAAGAAAAAAAATTAAACTGGCATGACTGTTATAAATACTGTATGTTCCAGGCACTGATACCTGCATATCTCCACATTCTGAGGCGAGGTAGGTAGTAACCCCCTTGCTGCTGCTGTGGGATTTCAGACTGGTTCCATCTCAAAGCGGGGTCTATCCCGTACTTAACTTCCTGCTTGTTTGTTTCAGCCTGATGCAAAGACAAAACTGTTTATTTTCAAAGTCTTAGGAATTAATTGAAGATAATTTTCTGCTATATAACCTCTGTGCATGAGCCAGTTCCACTTGAGTGTCATCAATTCCTGATCGCTAACCACATGAGTTAATAGGGATCTATATTTTGATGTCTTCATACTTACATGATACTTCTTTTCATTTAATAGTTCTCCCTCCAAGTACATGTTTTGCCTCTTGATGAATTAAACTGTGTTATTTTTCACTGTGTCTATGATACTTCACTGTTGTAGCTCTCAGGGTGTCATCAATGCCACAAATTCAGCACAATAAAGTCACTGGATTATCAAAGAGGAAAGGTCAGGCACTCAACTTTATGTAATCACACGCAGCTTTGGGTAATTAGTAGGCACAGAAAAGACGTAAATAAAATTCAGAACAGAAAGAAGTCCCTTAAAGGATTATTAATTGAAGCGAAGAAGAGGTTCCTAGCAGAAGGAAGGAAACTCTGCGTGCATTAGACTCCTAAACTCCTTTTAATGATCATCATTGCCAGAAGAAAATAGGTTAACTCCTGCTTTTCATTTTAGAGTAGAAAATGGTAAAATCAGAGGTTAGAAGTTGCTGCAGTGCCTCTGTTCCCTAAAGAAATAGAGACAGAAGCTGGCAAAGCTGATTGGCCAAGTTGAGATTGATCCCAGACATGCTGACCAGAGTTCTCATTCTTGAAATTACATTTTGTCTTCTTGCTCCATGCAAGAAACAGTGGTTTGTGTCTATTCTCTTATGCCAGATTCCATCTCCTCTCTGTCCTGGGTTCTGGTCCTGTGGTCATTTAGTTGTTGCTGATTTCCAGACCTCTGCCCAAGGGCAGCGTCACATAGCCTCAGAGATAGCACAAAGAATACCTGTTTCCCTTCATAGCAGAAACATTTACAGTTACTGTGAATATTCAGCTTTACAAAGCTGCTCTGCCTCATGCTTATTCTTGCAGCTTCAGCACCTAGCATAGTTCCATGCACATGATAAGACCTCATTAACTCTTTGTTGAATGAATAAATGAATGGGTAGGTAATACTCTCTCCTAAGAGAGCTACCATGATACAGCTGAAACAGTAAAGACTTCAGAGCCTTAGAAACAAGCATGTCTGGATTAGTCGCAGCTCTGATACCTAGAAGTGGATTGATCTTGGTTGACCAACTTAGTATCTTTTGTCTTGCGATCTTTATCTCTAAGATTTGGACAGCGAAGCAGACCTTGAAGTTATGAAACAAGACCTACAAATCATTACTAAAAACAAATTGGTGTATAGTAGATCAAAGGTGGTGGGTGAGGGCACTTATTTTTAAGTGGTCTAAAAGGAAATTTGAGATGGTTTTCTTGTAATCTAAGGAGAAACTGTCCATCTGACTCAAGTTTACATTTTCTGGAAAGTTAGAGAGTGATTTACACTATAATTGTATTTAAAATATTTAGAATCCAGTAAATGACAAAAGTTATTTTAAGACTGAGGAAGTTTATCCCAGTGTGACCTAAGTTACTGAAGCGTAACTTTGTCTTTTTCCCGGGTAAGTTTCTCATGTTTCAACTCACAAGTTGAAGGTTCTAATCAAGCTTAGCCAGCAGGATTTGCATTTTTGTTTTTCTTGTTTCTCCTGAGCCAGACAGTTGTTCTTTGGTTTAGAAAAAATAGATCTCAGTTCCTAAGATTATCAAAAACCCACAGATCTTTTTAAGAACTGCGTGGTGATTCCGTTGGAAATCTTGACCATAACTACCATTGTTTATACTATATATCCTTGTAATAAACTCCCTTGGAACTCTACAGTGAGGACAGTGTGTTCTTTACTAAAGAACACCATGGCCAATGGAAATTAATCCAACTACCTTCCTTCATTTGATTGGTTACCTGAAATTGATTAAGTGCACACATCAGCCTCATGCAATTTGGGCTCTCTTCTTGCAGCCTCAATATTTTTCCCTCTTGCATTGTTGAGAATCAAATCCAGGACTTTGTGCATTCGAGGTAAGTACTCTACCTCTAAGCTACAGTCCCAGCCCAAGAAGCCTCCCCCTGAAGCTGCTTTCTACTGGAATGTTCTTGTTCCTAGTGGTATTAAGGAAAACAGAGCTCTCCATATGGATTTTTACATTGTCAATCTCAAAGTCTTAACTATTTTTAGAAGTTTCTAACTGACATAGTCAATTCCATGAGGTTATACTGTAGCATACAGTGAGTGATTTAGGATTAGATTTACTTGCAGTCCAGAGGAGACTGTATTACAATAAGAAGCTGCTCACTTACTGTGTTCAGGGGCTGTGGTCCCATATCATTTAATCTTCATGCTGCTCCCAAGTGGATGACATTATTTTCCCCCATATCATAGATGAGAAAACTGAGGTAGATTCAGGAAATTAAAAAGAATTAGACATCTTGTAAGTGAGAGACCCAGAATTCAAACCCAACTTTATCAGGCTTTTGTCTCTCACTCTTTACATCTCCTATGATCTGAAGATACGGAAAAGACTGCTCAAAGAGCTTATCTTTGGAGAGCTCTTTTGGAGGGCTGTTATACGTCTGTGAATATAATGCATAGTCAAATGTGGCATCGTGGGAGAGCTTATGTAACGGGACTTAGGCGTGGGCAAGGAGGGTTCATGTAGGAAGCAATGTGCCAGCCAGATCTTAAGGACTCCCCTGGAACTTTCCAGCTTTATTTTTGCCCAATAGGAACCAAGCAAGTTCAGTCACATATAAAAACTGGCAGAAAATTGGAGCACAGAAGGAAAACACAAGGTAGCATCTCCCCAGCTCATTGTTTTGGGTGTTGTCTCCAACTTCAGCTGCATCTCCTCTGTGACTCAGCTCATATGGGCAACCTTTCGTTCACCTTCCAGCAAGCAGTGGGCCTCTCCCTTCACCAGATGGCCTGGGGTTCTGTCTTTTCCTCTGCATCAGCAGGGTCTGTACATCTTCCTGCTGTCAAAATGCCCACTGTCCCTGTGTGCAATGTCAGCTCCTCCATCGTGTGAGTAACCAGTCCCCTGTACTGTATGCTCTCTGCTGGAAATACCTAGAGTGTTTTTTGATTATTAGGCTAGACTCTGCCTCATGCAGAATGTAAAACTATAAAACATTATTTCATAGTTTAAAAAATACTGAAAAAGATAGATAGAGACCTAAACATATGTATTAGAATCTGAGAAGGACCAGTAAGGGGTAGAGTGGAAAACAGAGGCCCTGAATTTAGGCTGCAAGATCCTGTTTGCTCTTGACATTGAGCCTGCAGTGATGTGAACATGATGTAGTGTGGACACCTGATTGAAATTTAGCCCATTCTGTTTCAAACAGCTGAATGAAAAAGCTTTAAACTAGATCTCGTGGACAAGCTGTTCAAAACTTTGAAAAGTGAGGCTTCATTATAATTTTTTAAATTGTCAGACCCCATATGATAATCTAATGCTATAACAGTACCTGTGGAGTAAAATGCAACTCCATGCTCTTTTTATGAAAGTGAAGAATTTATTTCATTTCTCTCTGGTGCATGGACAGGGGTGACAGCTCCCGTGGCTTTTGCCGCTCTGCTGGGTAAGCAGCTTTAAGCACTTACATGACCCCAGCACACAGGTAGAGGCTCTGCAGGGCTCCCCACTTACCTGAAGGTGATGGAGAAGCATGCTCCACCTGCTCAGAAGAAACAATAATTGACTTATTGATCTAAAAAAGGGGTTTCTCCTTTCTCTGTAGCTTCCTCAGGATGAACTAAGCTTCCTTCCTTATTTTATTCTTCTCTTTGTGCCTACCACTTCTCTTCCTTCTAAAGGACCTACAACACATGTAAGCACACCCGCACACATACACACACCAACCTTATCCACGTTTTTACCCATGAAGTCAAGAGTGAACAGCCTGTGCAATCTGGAAAAAACCCTGCTATGGGCCAAAAAGTGGCCCCATCAGTCAGTTTAGAGGTATATTAGTCAGTTTCCTGTTGCTAAGACACAACACTTGATATCTACAACTTAAAGGAAGAGAGGTTTAATTTGGCTCACAGCTTCAGGGGAGTCAGTTCATGGTCTGCAGGCTCGAAGGCAGAAACTTAATGTGGAAGGATGTGATGGAAGAAAGATGCTTAGTTCCCGGAAGACAGGATGGAGCAAAGATACCTACATCATGGACGACAGGAAGCAGAACATGGAATAGCATCAGAGAGGAAGGGATAAGGGGCCAGTTATAGATGTCAAGGTCATGCCCAGAAACACCCAGAAGTGTGCTCCACCAATCTTGTGGGCAGATTCCAAGACAATCAAGGTGACACAATTAAGCTTAACCATCACAGATGGGAGAACTCCCACTTGCTTTCCCTTACAATCACACACACACACACACACACACACACACACACACACACACAAAATGTAACCTGCTCTGTCCTTGTTCACCCAAATCTCCGTATTAATATCTGAAGGCTGTTCTTTCAACTTAGAACTTTATTGATAACAGAAAGGATTAGTAGCTGGAGACAGCATTTGCATTTCCAATTAGTTGTGACTTTATATGTGTATATGTTTATAGTAACTAGAAAAGGCCACACTTATAATAGTCTACAAAAGTGATCACAATAAATGTCCACAAAAGTGGGATGTGTATTAATTCCCAACCTTCCTTACAAATAAATTCCTGGAGCATGTCTTCCCAGCTGGACCTCTCTGCTCCCTAACTCTTCTGTCTTCTGGGCTTCCATCCACATCCTGTCTAGCTCACGCTCCACAATGACTCCTGCTCACAAAAGTCATACATATCATCTGTTAAGTGTCTCAGCTGATACCAGAATAGCATATAGTTATCAGATTTCAGTACTGACATTGTTTTATGAATAGGAAGATTAAAGGTTAACATTTCAGCATGATGCAAAGCAGTCTTGAATCCTAGTACTGCTACCAACTGTAGACCTCAGAAGTTATCTTCTTAATGCTTCACCTCGGGAGGCTATGCAGGTTAAATGAAATCATGTTTGTAAAATCTTAGCAAAATGTACCATGACCGGGCCAAGGTAAACCTGGAACAAGAGCTGCTCTCCAGACACAGCGTGGCATCAGGAAGTAAGTGCCTACCTTGGCCACTTGGGTGATTTCTCCTTTGTGCTCCTTCCTCCTGCAAGTGCTACACCTGACCTCTCAGAGCTGCAAGACTCAGGCAGCTGCCTCAGTGGGCATGAGCAATTACTTAAGCATCTTTCTGAATTTGCTGGGATGCAGGGTCCGGAGACTGTATGTACTTTATCCAAACATGGTTTATTTCATGGAGATTTTCTTTGTCTCCTTACCAAGTTCCTGCTTCCACCTACTGTTGAATTATTACTGCTATGTGGAGGCCACTTATGTATTCAGAGTGGTTCCAAAAACAGTAAGGGCTTCAGGGTCCCATAGATTTGAGTTCAAGTCCCCCTTCGTGCACTTTTATACCTTGTAACTGGGAATAATTCACTTAAGCTTTTATGTCTCATTTCCTTTATCTGATCATAAAGTGGTTCCAAAGCTAAAGTTTAATATAAAAACTATTCTAGCCTGGTGCCTGACACTTACTAGGTGCTAAACAAATGTTCCCCATTACTCATGTAGGCTATGCATATTTGATTGGAGGAAGACTCCCTCTCAACCACTTACTCCCACATTTTTGTTTATAATAAAAAAGGTTAATTCCATTTCCAAAACATGCTAACCTGTGCATTCTGAAAACTTGTGAGTCAGTTCCTAGAATCACATATTCTTACATATTAATATTTTTTTCTTGGACTCTGTTTTGATCAGTCCTAATGTGATTCCTTTTGCAGAGGAAATAAATAGGGGCCAATTTCCCTGGATGGATGAGTGCACAGTAATTGATGTGGGGGGTATATCTCTCAGTAGGTTTTGATATTATTCATTTTCTAAAGCAATCCAAACTTAGTTTATGTATTCCTAAATCACTCTTCTTTATTTTTGCTGTTTTCGTCATTGAAAACGATTCTTGTCTTAGTTTGGGATGGAACAACAGGCATTATTTCTCACCACTCTGAAGGCTGGGAAGTCCAAGATCAAGGGTCCAAAAAAATCTGATGTCTAGTGAGAGCCTGCTTCTTGATTTATAGAAATCTTCGTGCTGTACCCTCATGTGGCAGAGAGCAGAGAAAGGGCAAGGTCATTGTATCTCTTCTTATCAGGACATTAATCCCATGCATGAGGGCTCCACCCTCTGGACTAATCACCTCCTAAAGGTTTCACCTCTTAATACCATCACATTGAGGATTAGGATTTCAAAATATGAACTGGAAGGGGTGGAACACAAACATGTCCGTCTATAACAATTCCTGACAAGAAACACATGGCATTGCATTAATGAGTTCCACTTAATGTTTTTTTTAAGTTTACAGAGGGAAGTCGGACAAGTTAAATGTATATAAACATAAAAATCCTTTTCTCTCACCTCATATTCCGCTAATTAAAAAACTTAGCCTGAAGATTTTTTTTTCTGTATGTATTTTGGATGAAGATGGAGGAGAGATGGAAGGGAGAAACAAGGGACAATAAATATGTTGGCAAATAAAATAGGAAACTAGACTTCAAAAGGGTGAAAGCTAACTGAATAAGAACAAAAACGATATTTTGTAGTGAGGGCAAGGACATGCATTAAAAACAAAAAATCAGGACAATAATGATTTTTATTCTTGGACCAGTATGGTACTGACCCCTTGAATTTGAGCAATCCTTCATTGGATTATCCATCCATTCAAAACCAGGTAGATTTCACCTGCAATATCACGGAAGTATTCCGGGGTCCAAGTCATGCTACTACCCTCCATGTGGTTTCTGATGGTCTCCCTGCCTGTTGTGTCTTCTGACAGCCCACTGGTTTTGGGGAAGCACTCTAATTTTTAAGTCATGGAAAAGGTTCCTTTCAGATTCCCTGCCTCAGTTGTCAACATTTTTTGCAGAAGATTATTGATGATTTCTTGAGATTCTTGCATAAGCATGAGACAGCAATCTGTGGAGTCGCACAGCCCTCCCAACACGGTAACTTACACCCATATAAAGGTATATTAATATACCTTTATAAAATAATGCACAATATTAATTAATGGAAATGATTTATATTACCTAATTTTAACAGGTTTATATTTTCTTTCCAACTAATTGCCTTGTGGAAAAAATTACATATGGACTATTGTAACAAATATTTATTTAAAATTAAGGACAAAATTATGTTTTTTATTTATCAAGACTTAGATGTTTTATTATCATTAATAAATGTTATATAGCCTGACTCAGTCTCCTAAGGATTCCATATGTTTCATTTCATTTCTAAATATATGTTAACATTCTTTTCAACTGCTATTGTATTTAAATGGAACAATTTGTTGATAAACTATGCTGCTTTCAAAACCGCTATTTTTTCAACCTTAGGCTTTTATTTATTTTCACTTCTCAGTCCTCTCTCACAATTAATTATATTAAATTTTATATAATTTCCAATTAAGTACCATATACATAGTTATTTCATTTCTTTACATAGTTCTTTTATAATTTCATGTGCCTTGGGAGTCCAGATAACACATTATAAGAAAATATAAAAAGCTATAAACATATTCAGCAAATAGAAGCACTGAGGTGGATTTTCTTTTAAAATCTCATGAGTTTATTTAGCTAGTATGTATCTATTTTGAACCATTGTAACATTTATTCCACATACTGTATGGTAGCTTCCTTACTGTGTGTATCAGAGGTTTAATTTAGCATTGGAAAATTTTTTCTAGCTATATATTATACTGAGAAGCATATTTGATTTCAGTATTAGTGCTCAATAAATTGTTGGGTGAATAAATGATTGAATTATTTTTTTGTAAATTTCTATAGGCCAACTATGATGGTTTAGATAAAGAATGACCTCCAAAACTTCCATGTCCTCAGAAGTGGGGCTTTTGGAAGGTGGTTGGAACATGGAGCATCGTACTTGACTTGTGGTTAGGAGGTTGGAGCTGGTGAGAGGCCAGGCCTTGAGGTTGTGACCTGTAGGTTGTAGATGTAGGTTGTGACCTACATCTCACTTCCTGGCCTGTTCCACCTCAGCCACGGTGTGAGCAGTGCTCTCCAACAGGCACCTCTATCAGGCCATCTCTTCCTTGGAGACAGTTGACCATTGAATCAGAAAGAGCCAAAATATACTTCTCTTCTTTCAAGCTATGGGTGTAAGTTACCGTGTCTGTGGGTTACGCCTCGGAGCCTTAGCCTGGGCATCAGTAGGAATGAGAGTATGAGGGCCAACTCCAAAGCTTGATTGTTTAAGTACAGTGAGAAGAAATGTGCTTCAATAGCAGCATGGCAGCTGACACAATGAAAATAATAAACCTTGTTTCAAATTGTGCGTGCTGCAGCTGTCTCCAGAGTGTAGGTCTGTGACGAAGGAGCAGTTAGATGGGAGTGTGAAGCTGGGCTATTTTTCTGTGAGAATCTAGTGAGGGGGGTCAGGGACTCCCCATTCAGGGCCACATCCTATTAGAAGCTTTCTGCATTTGGAAAATGAATTCTTGATATTGTAATTAGCTTGCTCTGCCATGTTTATATATTTTGATTTACCTGGTTTGATGACGGCTTGCTAAAGGATCCTTCTAGATCCTCAGGGGACATGGCAGCTTTGATTGTGATATTAAGGTAACAGTGAAGAAGATTCCTTTAAATTAATCATAGACTCACATTTGGATTCCATTCATATTGGGACATTAAATCTACTTCCTTTCTTATTTTCATAGACATAGTTTTGTTTAACCCTTTCAGGGAAGGTAGGTCCATTCAACAGACAAAGACATGGAGCCTTAGTGATTGAAGTACCTCATCTATAGAGATACACTCAGCAAACTGTAGGACTGTGTTGTCTGAGTCCAAGGCTAAATTTTTTTCCAGCACAGTGTAAAAAGAATTTGAGACATGTAAAGGATATTTAAGGTAGTTTAGAAGAACTTCGTGATTTTAGGGGAGCACAAACAAAGGCCTATTGAAGTTAAATTGGGCGAAGAAGGATCGCATCCTCTGCAGTGACAGAGCCAGAATTAGAACCTGGTCTCCTGGGTCTCAAACTCTGCTCATTAGCAGCTGGTAAATATCCTTTCTTTTCATCACCTGTTTATAAAAGGAATGTACTTATTTTATACAGGAAGTTCCGAACAAACCTGGACCATTTAATTCTAAACTGAAAGAGGAAAACTGAGACACTCTTGCAGCCATGAATGAGAACGTTTTCTGCCTTGGCTCTTTTACCATCTTGTCTCTAGTGTCACAGTCAGTAAACTGCATTCTGTGTGTCAAATCCAGTATTTTTGTAAGTAAAGTTTTATTGGAACAAAGCCATGCCGTTTCATTTACATATCCTACTTATAGATAGAACTTTCTGCTCTCTTGCTATGAAGGTAAAGTATAATGGTTACGACAGAAACTAACTATATGGCCCACAAAACTTAAAATATTTGCAATTTGACCATTTACAGAAGAGTTTCTCTGATGTTTGTTTTAGGTGATATTATTGCCCTAAAATTCTAATTTATGTATTTAATAAATTATGCCCCTGATAGATGATAATGTAAGGTGGCAATGTTACCAAATTCAAATTTTAAACATCCAAACGTTTCTTCTGGGCTGAGATTTGAATATACTAAATCTTTGCCTTTGAGATCAAATTAAAAATAAAATTCAGCTATCCAGATAACAATATGCTACTTTTTCAGAGTGTTTTCTTTTTCTTTCTCCACAAAACAAGAAATATAACTCTGTCAGCAACTCAGTAACCTAAAATAAGATGAAGGGGCAATCACGAAATACATACATATTTCCATAAATATTTTGTGGATATTCTTGATGATCTGAATTCTACCTAAATCTGCCCATTCTTCGTGAGTTAGTTCTCATTATAGTCAAGCAGAAACAGCCGCAGCCTTGGTTTCTTCCCTTAGAGTCATCTGGCTTGTATTTCTGCTTGCACGTATTGAAAGCAAAAAGGTCCACAAAGCAAAACACACACTAGGTATGCTTGTTCTTAACCATCACTGCTGCTCTTTTCTGGTACAAATATGTCGCAGAGTTAAAGCAGAAATTTACTTGTTAATGTGGAAGTTGGCATAGAAAACAGAAAATTTGTATCTGTGAGAAGCACGTCCCATTAGCTGTGATAGATGTGGTCACTGTTTCCCCAAGACTGATTCTCACTTCCACAGAGGACAGGTGCTCCTGCCAAGAGGCTGCCCAGCCAGGAACAATAATTCCAACATCCTCTCCAGCGCCCTTATATCCAGACAAGGTCTTGTGACATATTAGTGCCAACGGAACAGGAGAGAAATGATGTGTGTTGCTCTCTGGCTGGGGGTTAAGAAGCAGTGCACCTTTTTTCTTCTCTACTTCCCCACCCAGAAGAATTGAGTGTTCTGTGGGTGATGGGGCCACAGGAGAGAAAGTGCCGGGCTCCAAATCTCTCCGTGAACAGGGGAGGCTGCCTATTGGACCTTCCCATCAGAGAGCAGATGAAAAAGAAAAAAATTTCCATTGTGCTTTGCTGTTGAGACTGAGATTTTATTTTTCATAGTATCTAACATTAATGCACTAATCCCTAACTCTTATTACACCATCTTTAGGAGAAAGGCTCCCAATGGCAATGGTGGTGACCCATAGTTGTCCACCACCTTCTGGAAGGATACTTTTCTGTATTTCTACTCCTGTCTGCTTTGTTAATTGGGCACTGTAATTACACCATTCCAAAACTGGAATGAACCTTAGATTATGGTCCAAACAAATTAATTTATAGGTCAGGAAACTGAGGTTTATCAATGGTATCAAACAACTATCCAAGTTTTTTGTTTTATTTTGTCACCCAAGTCTTATTGCTAATCAGTGGTGGTACTAGCTCTAGGTCTCAAGCGTGTCGTTTTCAAACAACATTCATTTTTAAAAAATAAATTCACCCTGGCATACATTTTCAGGATATCTTAGCTTATACATACTTGAAATTATGTTATCCCTTGGGGTTGGGGAAAACATAATGTTAGTAGTAAAGCAGGAAGTAGGCCAGTGTGACATCTTCCAGCTGCACAGTTTTCTACAAATGGAATTTTCCCAAACAGGAATATATTTGGAGATAAATACAGTTGTTGATTTTGTAATGAGTTATTTAAAGTGATATATTATAATTTTCTGGACTTAATAAGCATTTATTTAAGTTCATCTCTCATTTATCTCTGTGAGAGAATTTTCCCAGGTAAGAGAGTCTGTTAGGCTGAAAGACTGCATTGATGTTAAGTTCCCAGAGAGATTTGTAAGTAAGAAGGCACCTCCAGTAAGGGACATATCCTAAAGTTAGAGCATTTATTTTATGGTAACTCAACACATACATCAAAATTGAATCGGGATACATTACAGTTTCTTGGGGGGTATTGTTAGGGGCTATGTAAAGAGCCCCCAGTAACTAGCATTCTTTCTCATCTTGATTCTGAACAAGTGTGAAATAAAATACAGCATTAACAGTGAAGCTGAGACATCAGTTATTGAGAGGCTGGGCTGGCCAGCTCAACCTCATGTCAATTTGCCAAGTGACCTCCTCCCTCAGAACCTCAGAACTAGATGCTGGCACAACTTCACTGGGCCAAGTCTCCTCTAACAGGCTCTGTTGTGCCTGCTGACTTCCTGGGGGAGGAAGGGAGGTGTCTTGAGTTAATTGAGCTGCATCATGGAAAAAGGCAGAAGGAGTGGGGAGCAACACTGTCCAGGGACAGGCAGTCCACAGTGACCGGAGTGAACACTTACTGGCTGTCTATCAATGCTTATCATTACCCTAAGGGCCTTATGACATGACAGTGGCTGTCTTCCAAGCCATTGGTGTCCACGCTCAGTGGCCAGCAAGGAAGCAAAGCCGTCATCTGGTAAGTAGAAGAACGTCCTGGCAGTGCCTGGTCCTCCCGCCTTCCTGCAGCCATTATGGTCCTTATTTCCCCAGCTCTTACTCATGTCCCCAGCGAAATGAAACAGGCTCTTTTCAGAGCTGGCAGAGCCCAAACAGGGATCTTTTTATTTTAATCAGTTACTTTTTGGTTTGTTTCTAAAACTTTACTGGTTTACTTTTCTTCCCCAGCAGATTAAAACCATTACAATATTGGAGTGCCCACTTTTTAACTTAGGACTCAAATCCAATCAACCACCTTACACAACTGACTTCTCTCTGTCTCTATAAAATAAACAGAATGATGAATAATGTTCACAGTGACATTAAATTTAAAATAAAGCCTGCCATATTCACTCGGAAAATCAGTCAGTTCTGCATATTACTTTAAATCACCACTTTAAAAAGACTCTTATCTTATGCCTCTTGATGGTTTAACTTATTTCTACAAAAATGAAAAGAGAATTTCCCAGCTCTCAAGTTTATAGAACTGTAGTATGTGCATCATGTTAAAATGAGAAATAGGATGCTCTACTTTAGAATTAGTTTTTCTTGCTGTGTGACACATAACAAATCCAAACTCTCAAACTTCATCCTTCTAGGGCTTTGGATCTCTCCAACTTTTTCTATAACTAACTGGAGAAAACTCAGTTTTTAAAGCGCTCAAGTGATTGCATCCTTTAAATTACCCACTTAAATAGACACCATATGTTAAGTATAGCTTACTTGAGATTTCAATTATAGCAACACAACCCGTTCACAATAACACCTGGATTTGTATTATGTTGAATAACGAGGGGACAGTAATCTTGGGGAGTCCTCTTATAATTCTGCCTAGCACAATTTTATTGTCTTGTGACTTTTCATCTTGATCATAAATTTTCAAATTTACTATTTAGCTGAATTGTGTGTGGACATTTGTGCCTTTCCTTTATTGTATAAGAATCAGGGACCTGTGCTTCTAAATAGTGAGATAGGAGAATGAAGATATGTTGAGTTGTATGAGAGTTCTTTATCTTTATTTGTACTTGCATTTATCCCTCTCCCAATTCTATATTCTTGGCCAGTTATTTAATAAGTGGAGAAAGTCAAGTTCACAACAGCAGAGGAGAGTGCGTCTCTGAAGAAGGATAAGCCAGAGCTCAAGTCCAAGCTTCTGTGCTTACTGGCTGTGTGGCACAAGGTAACCTTTCTAGTCCCAGTTTCCTCACTGGTAAGCTTCTAGGTGATTGTTGTGTGCAGTAGATGAGATAAATCAGTTCTAGTGAAGCTCCCTACATACTGTAAGGACCTGTAATTGACGATTATTTTCATGGCTCACATAGTGAGTGCTAAGCAGATAAGTACTGACGCCTATTCTAGAGTTGGTCTGAAAGTGTAAGGGAGAGACAAGACGGGAGCTGATAGAAATTCTCTGCTTTATTTCACTGAGCCTGACGCCAAGTGTGGTAGTTTAAGCAGCTACACCACCAGGCCATAGACTGGATGACATAAACCACAGAAACATCTTCCTCACAGTCCTGAAGGCTGTGATCAAGGTGCTGGTGCATTTGTTTCCTGAGAAGGGTCCTTTTCCAGGTTTGCAGGACACCTTCTTGAGGCAGAGAGAGATCCTGTCTCTCATGCCTCTTCCTCTGTTGGCACCAGTCCCATTCACGAGGACTCCACCGCATGACCCAGTTATCTCCCAAGGCCCTGCTTCCCTTTACTGCACTGGGGATTAGGAACTGACATATACAGGGGCGGGGGGCACAAACACTCCATCTACTACAAAGGACAAAAGTTAAAATTAGCTTTGTTGCAAGGGCAGAATCAAAAAAGAGAAAGATGTTCTGAGCAAAATGGACCAATCTTTCCTGCATGAAGTCAGAGAAGCGAGAGGCTCAGCCAGGTTCTCTTTTCCTGCCAGACTCCCCACTGTGGTCAGACTGTGACCCTGGGGTTGCTGAGGAGGGTCCTCCCCCACCCTCACATTAGCTGCTCTTTCTGAAGCACCTCTGTGCCCCTCATCTCCATACTTCCTTCCCTGACCACCCCCTCCCATGGCCCATCACCCCTGGGGGGGCTGCGGAGTACAATGGCTAGAGGTGAAGGCAGCCTGCAACCATGCAAATCCTGGCCCTGGCCTTCCGGGTTATGAGAGAGGGTCATGCCACTTCTCACTTTCTTCACTTTTGAAAGGGCGTAAAACAGTAGTATCCATAGTACAGCATTCTTATACAGGTTAAATGAGCTAGTACAGCTGAAAGATTAGTGCCTGGACCATAGTAAACTAGGACAAACATTAGCAATCATCATTATTATCATCATTCACCATTTTACAGACATCCTAGAAAAGTTTCCTGTCTTTCCTGCCTTCCATCCCTCCCTCCCTCCTTCCCTCCTACCTCCCTTCCTTTCCCTTTTCTTCCCTTCTGCTCCTTCCCCCTCCTTCCATCCTTTCTTTTTTTTCCTTCCTTTCTTCTTCCTTCCCTTTCTTTCCACTTTTCCCCCTCACTCTGTTATTCCCCTTCTCTTCAATACAATAGCAAAACATCAAAAATTAAAAGTCATTCATTTACAGTCATTCCATTATTTTGTTTTTATCCATTGTCCTTCAGTTTTGACCACATGAATGAAAAGAATAAAAATTGATAGCTAAAAAAATTACATTTGTGTCATTGACATTATTACAGGGAATTAAGAGGATGCAATTTTACCTTTCACATCTGCTTAGTTCATTTGTGTGTAAATGCTTTGTCTCCACAGCCAAGCAATAAGGTTGGAGACTTGTTATATATTTTGGGTTGCCTAAGGTTGAGATTTGGGAAAGCATAATGAATACCACCTTTTACCCCTACTCTTTTTTGAAAATAAGAGCAGAAACAGGTGGAAATTTTAAAAAAAGTGAAGATTCAGTTGGAAAATGGGGCTTCAGACCTGGAATGAAGTGGGATCCCCACACAGAAATCACACTGCCATGGGCAGTCTCACAAACCTTGCATCCCCTGCCACAGCCTGCCCCCATCAGTCCCCTGACAAGGAGGAGAGAGAGTGAGAGTTTTTTACAGACAGTCCTGTGTCACAGAAAGGAAGAGAATGGATTGGATGTGTTTACTAACTCCTCCGGGACTTATCAGATAGCCTATTCCACATTTCCAGGGACAGAGTGAAGAAGGAGCTGAAGAGAAAGCCAGGTGTTACTACTGTGCCGTTCACTCCACTTGGAAATCTGAATCCCAGGGCCGGGTCCCACTGTGTCCCTAGACCCCTGAAAGCTCAGTATTCCACTTTGTACTCTCTAGGATTGGGGCACACAGAGATTGCATAACTGATGGACCAAAAAAATGAAAGGACCTGAAAATCAGTATGTGTAGTTTATTGTATATCAATTATACTTCAGTATAGCTGCTAAAAATAAAACAAAGTTACCAGCAGGTTTGGCATGAAAGAAATAATTGTTCAACAGATACTAACTCTTGGGTTGGCATTTGCTATGCTGTAAAGAAGATAAATTTTACAACAATTTGTCTTCATATACATGTAAGCTACATACTCAGGAACAGGGTGTTGGCCTCCCCTTGCCACACTGAGTGGGATTGTCCAGTTTGTCTTTGTTTGATCTGATCATTGAAATCTCTTTGCTTTTTCTATCTCCTGCTGATCTTAATACAATGGCAATTTCCCCATGAATGGAAAATTCTAGTACTTCTCCTAATAAAGTTTTGGATGCTGTGGGGAACAACTGACTATGTACGGCTTTGAGGTATTTCCTGTGCCCTTCAATGTCAGTTTTTTCAGAGACCCATGTTCAAATTCAGACAGTTCAAAGTATCTGTCTAATTATTTTTTGGTGTTTTCATAGTAGGTGAATAAGCAAAAATTTAATGATTTGTGCAGGTTGTATGAAGGGAAAGTGGATGTCTTGGTTTGACTGGACAGTTCTCATTTATCTCCATTTTCCTGGCAGGCCATCTAGTTTAGCTTTCTAAGAACTGAAGACTCCCAGTTTAGACAGTAAACTACTTGAGTACACTAATTATTTGGAACAAGATGGTTGACCTAGGAACAATACACATTCTGGAGCTACCTGGAATCAACTAGAACCTCAGATCAATAGCTCTCGCATCCTTGTCCAGGGAGGGATCTTGTCTAACATGAGACCAGCAAAACCATGCTGCTGAGTTGATGCTGCAGAGCTCAGTGCCCAGCCTTCCACTACCGGATCCAGTCCCCTTTCTTTGTTTATGCTTCACAGCTTTTACCCACATACTTTTCTCCATTCGTATTGTTCTTTCTGAATACATTGTTGTTTGCTAATATACTTTGTGGACATATGCTTATTGTTTTGATTTGCTTAGGTTGGTGCAGAGGACCTTGGGAGCTTGGAAAGGAAGCCCACTTTCTCGGCTGGGCTTTAGGTCACTCCTGAACACCTCTTTTGTTACTCACCCATCCTGTTCCCCTAGCCTGAACCTCCAAAATAATTTCCCTCTAGGATTTATTATCCACACAAATGCTTCACAGGTATTGACACTTCTAATCCCTACCACAACTCTGTCACACAGGGACTATCCGGTCCTCACTTACAAATGAAACTGAGACTCAAATGGTCTCAAAAGCTTCTTCAAACACATTGCTGTTAAATCAAGTGCCAAGAATCAACTCTCAATTTGTCTAACTCCAAAGCCAAAAGTCAAAGTCTCTGTTCGGGCTTTACTGTCTGGTACCTGACTCTTCCCACGTTCACCCTATTCTTTTTTTTTTTTTTTTTTTTAGTTCTTTTCTTGATACATTTTAGGTATACAATTCGTTTACATTTATCATTGGGTGTTTGTACCTGTACATGATATATCTTTGTTCTTATTTTTTTCCCCCATTATCTGTACACCCTTCACCCCCTCCGCCCTTCCCTATTTACATAGATTTCATTTCCATTTTTTTTTGCTACCGGAGATCGAACTCGGGTCCTTGCGCTTGCAAGGCAGGCGACCGAACCACTGGGCTAAATCCCCAGTCCTCCATTTGTTTTTCTTTTCTCATAGTTTTTCCTTTCCCTCTTTTCCTTTTCCCTTCCCCTCCCTTCACTTCTTTGTTTTTGGACCTTTTTTCCTATTTCAAATTATTAATTATTCCTTTTAATCATTTTAACCCTTGTTTACACTATCAGTTTCTCACACTAGTGAAACTACTTGGTATTTACACATGTGTGTCCTACTTATTTCACTTAAGAGTATGGCCTCGATATGCATCCATTTAGCTATAACTGACTCTAGTTTTTCATTCTTTATGGCTGAGTAGTACTCCATTTTATACAAAAACCACATTTTCTTTATCCAGTTTCCAGTTGATGGGCACTTGGGCTGTTTCCAAGCTTTAGCTACTACAAACTGTGCTGCTATGAACATGGGTGCACATATATCACTGTGGTATGATTCTTTTAATTCTTTTGGGAAGATACCCAGCAGGGGAATAGCTAGGTCAAATGGGGCCTCTAGTCCTAGTTCTTTGAGGTATCTCCATACTGACTTCCACAGTGGTTGCACCAGTCTGCACTCCCACCAACAATGGAGAAGGGTTCCTTTCTCTCCACACCCCCGCCAGCATTTGTTATTGGTTGATTTCTTGATGGCAGCCATTCTTTCTGGGGTAAGGTGGAATCTCAGTGTTGTTTTCATCTGCATCTCTTGAATGACCAGTGATGTTGAACATTTTTTCATATATTTGTTTGCTGCTTTTACTTGCTTGTCTGAGAGATGTCTGTTCCTTTCAGATGCCCATTTTTGAATTGGGTCTTTGAATTTGGGGGTCTGATTTTTTTCAGTTCTCTATATATTCTAGATAGTAGTCCTTTGTCTGAAGTACAGCTGCTAAAAGTTTTTTCCCATATTGTAGGTTGTCTCTTAGCTCTGTTGGTGGTTTCTTTTGCAGTGCAGAAACTTTTTAATAAGGTGAGATCCCAGTTGTTGATTCTTTCTGCTAGCTCCCATGCTGCAGAGGTTTTGTTCATGAAGTTTTTTCCTATGCCAATATCTTCTAGAGTTCTACCTAACTTATCTTCCAGCAAGTTTACTGTTTCTGTCTTAATATTTAGATCTTTAATCCACTTCGATCTTAGTTTAGTGCACAGTGATAAGTATGGGTCTAGTTTCAATCTTTGGCAGGTTGAAATCCAGTTTTTCCAACACCATTTATTAAATAGGCTATCTTTCCTCCAATGAGGATGGTTGGCTCCTTTGTCAAAGATGAGGTGGCTGAGCATGTCTGGAGTTGTGTTTCTGCATCTTCTAATCTATTGCACTGATCCTCAGGTCTGTTCCTTTGCCAGTACCATGCTGATTTTATCACAGTAGCTTTGTAGTATAGTTGGGGTTTGTGATGCCCCCAGCCATGTCTCTGTTGCTTAAAATTGCTTTAGCTACTCTAGGTTGCTTATGGTTCCAAATGAATTTTTGGATTGTTTTCTCTAGTTCTGTGAAGTATATTGGTGGAATTTCAATTGGCATTGCATTGAATCTATATAGTAGTTTTGGAAGTATGGCCATTTTCACTATACTGGTTCTTCCTACCCAGGAGCAAGGGATATCTTTCCATTTTCTTGTATCCTCTTCAATCTCGTTTTTCAGAGTGGTGTAGTTTTCAGTGTAGAGGTCTTTTGCTTCCTTTGTTAGATTGATTCCTAGATATTTCATTTTTTTGGATGTTCTTGTAAAAGGAATTGTTTCCCTGATTTCTCTCTCAGTGAGTCTGTTATTTGTGTCCAAGAAGGCTATTGTTTTTTGAGTGTTGACCTTGTATTCAGCTATTCTACTGAATCTGTCAATTAAGTCTAGAAGTCTTTTGGCAGAGTTTTTTGGGTCTTCTATGTAAAGTATCATATCGTCAGCAAATAATGACAGTTTAACTTCTTCTTTTCCTATCTTTATTCCTTTTATTTCTTTCTCTTTTATAATTGCTGTGGCTAATGTTTCCACAACTATATTGAACAGGAGTGGTGATAGTGGGCATCCTTGTCTTGTTCCTGATTTTAGTGTGAAAGTTTTCAGTTTTTGACCATTTAGTATGATGTTGACTGTTGGTTTTTCATAGATAGCCTTAATCAGGTTAAGATAAAGACCTTCTATTCCAATTTTCTGTAGGGTTTTTATCATGAATGGGTGCTGGATTTTGTCGAATGCTTTTTCTGCATCTATTGAGATGATCATATGGTTTTTGTCCTTGACTCTGTTAATATGGTGAATTACATTTATTGATTTACGAATGTTGAACCATCCTTGCATCCCTGGGATAAATCTGACCTGGTCAGGGTGTATGATCTTCTTGATGACCCTCTGTATTCTGTTTGCCAGTATCTTGTTGAGGATTTTTGCATCTATGTTCATTAGGGAGATTGGTCTGTAGTTCTTTTTTTGGGTTGGGTCTTTCCCTGGTTTTGGAATCAAAGTCACACTTGCTTCCAGGAATGAATTTGGAAGTATTGCTTCTCTTTCAATTTCCTTGATGAGTATAAAGAGTAATGGCGCTAGCTGTTCTTTAAATGTCTTGCAAAATTCAGCAGTGAAGCCATCAGGACCTGCGATTTTTTTTGTTGATAAATATTTTATTACATTTTCAATTTCACTCATTGTAATTGGGGTGTTTAGAATTTCTATATCTTCTTCATTTAACTGGCAATTCGTATGTATCTAGGAATCTGTCCATTTCTTCTGTGTTTTCCATTTTATTGGAGTAGAGGTTCTCAAAGTAGGTACTGATGGTCCTTTGGATTTCTGTTGGATCTGTTGCGACCTCACCTTTTTCATTCTTAATTGGACGTATTTGTGCCTTTTCTTTCCTTTGTTTGATAAGGTTGACTAAAGGTTTATCGATTTTATTTATTCTTTCAAAAACCAACTCTTTGATTCATTGATTTTTTGTATTGTTCTCTTAGTCTCCATTGCATTGATTTCTGCCCTGATCTTTATAATTTCCTCTCTTGTATGAGCTTTGGATTCATTATGCTCTTCTTTTTTCTAGGAGCTTGAGGTTCTGCATTAGGTTATTTATCTGAGTTTTCTCTGTCTTCCTAATATGGGCATTCACTGCTATGAATTTCCCGCGTAGAACTGCTTTCATTGTGTCCCATAGATTCCTGTATGTTGTACTGGCATTTTCATTTACGTGTAGAAAATGTTTAATTTCTTCTTTAATTACTTCTGTGACCCCTTGGTTGTTCAAGAGGGTGTTATTCAATTTCCATGTGTTTGTTGGGCCTTTGCAATTTCTTATGTTATTGATCTCCAATTTTATTGCACTATGGTCTGATAATATACAGGGTGTAACTTCAATTCTTTTACATTTACTTAGATATGTCCTATGAGCTAACATGTGGTCTATTCTGGAGAATGACCCTTGTGCAGCCATAAAGAATGTGTATTCCAGTTTTGTGGGGTGGAACACTCTGTAAACATCTATTAAGTCCATTTGTTCAATAGCTTGGTTCAGTTCTAGAATTTCCTTGTTAACTTTTTGTCTAGATATCTGTCTATTTGTGACAGTGGGGTATTGAGGTCCCCCACTATAATTGTGTTAGTGTTTATTTGGTTTTTCATGTCTATTAATATTTGTTTTGTATACTTGGGGGCATTTGTATTTGGTGCATATATATTTAGGATTGTCATCTCTTCCTCTTGGATTGTTCCCTTCACAAGGATGTAGTGACCATCTTTGTCTCTCTTGATTAGTTTTGGTTTGAAATCTACTTTGTTTACAAATAAGATTGCTACCCCTGATTTCTTCTGGGTTCCTGTGGCATGGAGAACTGTTTTCCATCCTTTTACTTTCAGTCTGTGAGTTTCTTTTTGAGTTAGGTGTGTTTCTTGTACACAGCATATTGCTGGGTTTTGCTTCTTAATCCATTCTGTCAGTCTATTTCTTTTGATTGGTGAATTGAGGCCATTAACATTGATGGTTATAATTGATAGATATTGATTTATCCTTGTCATGATGTTTTACTTTTGTTGGCTCTTTTATTTCTTATTTTTTCCCTCTTTCCATTTAGCATCTTACCTTGCTTGGTAGTTTCCCTCTGTTGGGCCTCATGGAGTTGTGACCTTCATTGCTTTTTTTCTAGGATATTGTTTAGAATTGCTTGTAGTGCTGGTTTGGTGTTCTTGAAATTTCTCAGGTGTTCTTTGTCGTGGAAGTATGTAATTTCCCCATCGATTTTGAAAGATAATTTTGCAGGATACAACAGTCTAGGTTGGAAGTTATTTTCTTTTAGTACTTGAAATACTTCACTCCAGGCTCTCCTTGATTTGAGGGTTTGTGTTGAGAAGTCTGCTGTGATTCTGGTGGGCTTTCCTTTGTAGATGGTTTGTTTCTTTTCTCTAACTGCTTGTAGGGTTTTTTTTTTTTCTCTTGGGTTTCTGGGATCTTGACTATTATATGTCTAGATGTAGATATTTTTGTTCGTGGCTAGTTGGAGTTCTATATGCCTCACTTATCTGTATGTCCAATTCTCTACCTCTGTCTGAGAAGTTTTCCACTATTACTTCTGTGAACAGTTTTTTTATGTCAATTGTGCTTTCTGCTGTATTTTCATGGACTCCTATCAGTCTTATGTTATTCTTCTTTGCATCGTCTAGCAGTTGTTGGATTGATTTCTCGTGGTCCCTTGCTGTTTTTAAGAAATCTCTATTTTCATGGTCTCTAACTGCGATCCTGTCTTCTATATCTGATATTCTATCTTCAGATTCCCTTAATCTGCTGTGGATACGTTCAGTGGAGTTTTTGATCTCCTGAATATCTGTTTGAATCTGTTTCATGGTTTCCAGTTCTTTCTTACACTGGGTATTCATGGCTTCCAGCATGTTTCTGAGCTCATCTATTTTTTTATCTGTTTCTGTTCTAGATCCTCTAATCATGTCTTTCACTCTGCTCACCATCTCTGCAGATATCTGGGAGATTATTTCTGCTTTGAATTTTTCTAGAGCCTCATTCATCTGTTTTGTTACTTCCTGTGCTATCAGTTCAGGGTATCCAGGTGGTTGGTTATGGGGCTTTTCCATCTCATTTCCCCCAGGATTTACCCTTGGTGGGGTGGAAGTCTGAGTTTGTGCCTTGCTTAAATGTCTTCTCATTTTTGTTTTTGGTACTGTCCTTGGTTTAACTCCTGGGTTGATAGTTTGAAATTGATTATTGTAGGTATCTTTGTTGCTTGTAATTAGAACCCTTATGGAATGATTGCTTCTCAGAGGTGTCTTCCAGATATAGCTGGTCTTTAAGTTTTGAGTTTCTAATGACTCTAAGGCTATCTCCTTTTCCTTATACTAGAAAGGTTCATTGACTGGATCAATACCAACATCTTAGCCCCAGTGATACAATCAGCATTGCTTCAAGTACATCTTTGAAAATGACATTTTGTGGTAGTTATTAATCTATCACCTTTAGCTATGTGAATTAAATCAAGATCAAGGACCAACCCAACATACAGTGAATAAACTCTTCAATAAAACAACTTTACCCTTTGGGATGGGGAGTTAGAAGGGGTTGGGGAGGGAGGGACAGATGGGAAGAAGGATAGGGGAAGGTTGCAGTGTGGTCAGAGGACACAGGTGAGAAGGAAAAAGAGAATAATAGGAAAATAAAGAAGAACTCTGACTGAGGACCAAAACAGGGACAAAAAGGAAAGATGAACAATGTGGGAGAGCAAGAGAGTGAGTGTAAGAGAGAGAGAAAGGAAGGAGAAAAGAAAGAAGAAAAGAAAAGAAAAAAGAGAGGAAAACAAATATTTGCAAGGAGTAGGGAAAAATAATTAAAGATAAGAGGAGCAAAAGAAAAGAGAAAAAAACCAAAATAATAAAACTAATTTTGGGAATAAAAAATAACCATGAAGATGAAGGGCCTCTTTCAGGGTATATCTCTGCTGTCACAATAGACAACATGGGTTGCAGTGTGCAGATATAAGTCAATGAGTCTCAGCAAGCTAGTCACAGACCCATGAGATTCAGGCAGATTTCTGGCTGCAAGTCCCAAGTTGAGCTCCCTGTCCTCCTGCAGGGTTGAACTCTGCAGAGTTGTATTGCAGGTTCCAGCTGCCCTTCCCCTGAAGATAGTCCCAGTCCTGATGGGAGGTGAAGATGACTCCAACTTACCCAGTACAGTGGTCTGGTGGTCCAGTGTCTGTGCCTTTGTAGTGTGGAACCAGGTGGCTGTACAGAGGAGCGGGGTGGGGGTGGGAGTGTCCAGTGGATTGCTGCCGGGGTGCGGGCTGATTTGGCGCGTTCTGCTCGACTGGCGAGGTTGCCACAGCATCCGCAGACCTGCCTGTCTGCAGCAGGCTGATTTGGCATGTTGTGCGCGACTCGCGAAATTGCTATGGCATCCACAGACTTGCTTGTCTTGTTCACCCTTTTCTCTACCCTTCCATTCTTGAAAATAGTACAAACCTTCAATGCGTAAACTCATACTCCACCATACCCAAGTCCTTCAACTGGTTTGGCTCTCACTTTCCTTTTTTGTTTGATATTCCTATACGATTTATAGCATACATTAATCTATATTTTTGATCAAGTACGATGTGGTTTTTTTTATGTTAAGGATTAAACCAGGGCCTTGAGTGTGCCAAACACATACTCTATATTGAGCTGTACCTCCAGCCCATGTCATTTCATATTGTCCTTGAAATGCTACTAATTCCTGACTCAATACTTAAACTGTACTTTTCTCAAAGTTACAGGTGATTCCTTAGAGTTGCTTGTACCTCCAGAACCTAGCACTGTGCTATGTGTGGCAGATGCTGAAAAGATTTTCCTCTTCTGTGTAAGGCTGTACCTGATACTGTGTCTTGTGCAAAGCAGGAGCTCCATAGTGGATGCTTGGATCCAGGCTGCATCTCCATTGTGTTCTGTGATCTTGGCCAAGGGCCCTTCCCTTCACATGCCTCAGAATCTCCACAGCCACAATACGAATCAGCTCTCCACTCTAGACATCATGGGGACAGAGTAGAGAAGAGGGCCAAATGCATCTAGTCTTGTTTTAGTCTTTTGCCACCAGTATCTTTGCAAGTTTTCACATTGCTCTTGAACAATTAGTTGGGGTTACACTCTAGGAATATGAGTTAGATTTAGCAACGAAGAAAAAATGTATTTGTATTCAGAAGATGAGACAGTTTAACAAACACACACATGCCTAATCCCCTCTCCCTTGCAACAGGAAATTGTGTGTGTCAGATATTTGGATGTGATATTACTCATTTGTAATCCAGTTTATCTCTGGTTTCTACCAATAGAGAGCTTACTATGAAAAATAATGTTATTCTTATTATTATTTATAAAAAGCCAAAGAGTACTTGCCCATATGCCCCAATTTTTTTCTTTGTTTGACAAGCATTTTTGTCTGATCAAGCATGTATTCATGTGTTTTAGTGGGATTCTATGGAATCTTATATAAAGACATAAGGAATCTATACATAAATCAAATATGGACTTAATTTATTTTTATAATTTAGCATATTAAATTGAATTGTTGGAATGGAAAAAGATATTATTGATAAGTGATCACTGGACCTAATATTTCAGAATGTTGGACATATGTTGCATGAACACTATTAATACATTAAGACATGTATAATGTTAAAGGTACAAATGGCTTTGGAATTAAAGCCAATATAATTAGCACCAAAGTATATAATTTTCTTCATCTTGATTGTTTTTGCAACTAATTGAAAGGTTTCTTTCATTTTGGACTCTTTTCTTCCTATAATTACTTACATTCCTGCCTTTCCCATGTGACCACAAATTCCTTGACAGCAAGGGCCAGGTTTTCTTTCTTTTCAATGTCTTTTTTTTTCCTTACAAAAGTGACTGGTACAAAAACGACCTTTAATGAGCCAAGTGAGCTATTGTGTCTACATTAGAACTACGCCTTGCCATGGTTTTGTATTTTGATTTATATTAAGGTTACACAGAATACTTATGTCATAAAATAAAATAAGTATGTGTAATAAAATTGCAAAGAATCAAATCTCTGATGCACATTTTTGCATACTATAGAGACATGTGTGCATATAAACCAGTGAGATTTGAGGAGGGTAGGTGGGCTGGGATGAATGCAAGCTGTCCTGTAGTTATGAAAGATGTGACTACTGAGGTGAAGAGTTCAGGATCTTTCTGCATTATTTCTCACAGTTGTGTGTGAATTCCATTAATCTCAAAATAAAAAGTTAAAAATATGTGTGTATCTAAGGTACCATAGTGGTGCAGTTACAATAATTAGAATTGTACACACACATTAAAAACGTGACTGTCCCATTGTTTGCAGAGTTTCCATGTGTGCAAACACCAGAGCAATTAGGGAATCCATGTTCATTTTCCTAGATAATAAAGCAGATATTTTGATATCATAGTGCTGAATAGAAACGGAGTATAATCTCTTCACACTGACGTGGAATTCACCCAAGGAAAGAGGTGTATGTGCTGTCGTAAGATTTTTCTGTTTTGAGTTTTCTCTCTAAAACTGACAGTAATAAGCATTCGTTTAATGCCTTTTGTGCACCAGGTATCAGGTATTCATGGATCTCAATAGATGTAATAGGAACTGCATGAATGGGTGGGGATAGATAGACCAGTGTCTCAGTGCCCTCCCTGCTGCTTGGAGGCACTTTTGTGACTTCTCTGTTTTCTTATCCATCAAACACAGGTAAGCGGTAATCCATAACTTTCATGAATATGGCACTCAGAAGAACTAGTGTAAGCCAGCACTTACCCTCTGCCAGGTAGAACCCAGTACACAGATATCCGTCAAATGTTGCCTGCTTTGATCGTCACTGGGAAAGTTGGGCACCCCTTCCTGGCCCTGGCGACAGTGCTTATCTTTGTGTTATACAGACAAAGAGCAGAGAGCCTCCCTGCAGTACTTGGGCACACAGCAGCAGTTGCCAGCAGAAACTTCATTGGGCTCTGGGACCTGGAACCCGATGCCTGTGATGGATTATTACAATTTCCTATCGTGTAATTGCTTTTCTATTTGACCAAAGGTACCTTGTTTAATCTATTTCTAATTTGTTTTAAACCGTTAATTCTGGAAACGCATAAAATGAGAAATATTCTTAGGGAAATCTTTCCAACTTCCTTCCCCAGCGTGGCCCCAGTTGACTCAATATATGGGAAATAAAGCAATATACAAATGCAAGCTGCTACTGATATTACGATTATTGATCTTTCCTCTAATTTCGTTACAGGATCTCAGTATTCTGGGTCCAGATACCCCACAGAATATATTGGGTCTTGTGAAAGTGGAGAAGAAATAAAAGAGGGAGAAATATTCTCAGTGACTTTTACAGTTACTCTCATTTTTAACAAGAACCTCTCAGGGTAACCTGGGATTTCTCAACCTTGGCACTATTGACTTTCTGGACTAGCTCACTTTTTAGTGGGGCCAGGCTACTGTCTGTAGGATGCTTAGCAGCCTCCACCCACTACATGTCAGTAGCATCCCATCAGATGTGGCAATTAAAAATGTCTCCAGGCATTGAAAAATGTTTCCTGGTGGACTAAAATTACCTTGGGAGTTAGTTACTGTAGTGGCAACAAAGGTAAAGAGCACATTGAACAATCTGAGAAAGTTGGTGAAAAATCCAACAGTTCTTCAAAACTAATGGAACACTCCTCATATATGATTCAAACAT